>NC_134540.1:117427164-117753664 GCF_050624435.1 Tenrec ecaudatus
TACTGAATCTGTATAGTATGTACTAACACCAGTACTAATGCCTGCGACCCACTGCAGGCCCTTCCCTGGATACTGGCGGGCCCAGCTCATCCATGGTCACTGAAGGTGAATCCAGAAGCTGCACAAGAGAGTCTCAAAGACTCTCCAGGCTTTCTCAGATCGCCCACAGACTACACCAGGTGCACCTCACACTGAACACCTGCAAACAGACACTCTGATTAGATGACTTACATACAAACACATGCACTCACAATTATACACACACACAGCAAGCTCTACAATGATTACCATGTAAAATGGCCAAAATGAAAGCCACGTTTGGTACCAAATTCATTATGTGTCCTCTGGACTAGCTCTTGCTTTCAAAATATTAACAGCAGAGACCCCAGAAACGGGTACTGTCCTCTGAGAAGTCCCACATCAGGGCCTGTGGTTGTTTTATCAGCAGGCAGAGAGCTGCATTTGCATGTCCCCTGATATTTAGAAGCAGATGAGTAGAGAATATGGACAAGAGGTCTCCCTCAGACTGGACGAGCACTCCCAACAGAAAACAGCTCTTAAGCAGGTTGTTTATCAAGCATTGCTTTAATTGTTATCAATTATCAATCTTTTTAAAAAATAGTTTTCAATTTGTAAACTTTATATTACATACATAACAAACTTTCTAATTGAGTGGTATGAGCATTCACAATGCATCCTCTCTGATTCCCCTTATGGTGTGGATTCACATGATGATAGTGGACCGTTCTATTACCTGTTTCTTGTGTGGGAACCTTACTGATTTTCTTTCCTTCTAAGCATTTCCATATTTCAGTGATATTTGTACAGTGTGGACAGGAAGTTCTTTATAAAGCATGTCCACAAAACATGCAGAATGGTGTCTCCTCTCCGGTTTTTGATCTGAGAGATTCCAGTCCTCCTGCTTTTGTGATAATCAGGAAACCTGGCTATTTATCACTTTTCTTCATCTTCTAAAAGAGTCAGTTTTCATATAATCAGCTTACTGGTTGTGTTCCTGTTATTTCATTTATCTTGGTTACTTTTTTATTGTCTCTCCCAGGCCCGTGCTACCTATGCCATGGATATTACCTATGCATACTCACCTTTTTCTAGTTCCATTAGTTGGAAACTGAAGTAATCAATCTCAGAGTTTTACTTCTACACTATACAACTGTGTGTTGCTATGAATTCCTCATTAAGTTCTCTTCAGATGAACCCCACGGTTTGTTGTCTTGTGATTTCATTTAATCCAGTACAGCCATCCAGGATGTGAAAATCATTAAACACATGTTCATGACACAAATAATATAGTATATATCCATATATTCATCACTCACACTCACTGCCATGAGCCAGTGCAGACTCATCATGACCCTATAGACAGCGTAGAATTGTCCTTGAGCACTTCTGAAACTGTAACTCTTTAGGGAGAAGAAAGCCCTGTTTTTCTACTGTGGAACAGCTAGTACTTAAGAACTCCTGAAATTTCAGGTCGCAGCTTAATGAGTAACCAACACACCACCAGGATTCATTTATGCATACATATATTTAAATGTGTTTATGCATACAACATATAAATGAATGAATATTGAAATTGATGTGGTGTTTTGTAATATTTAGGAAGACAAGATTCTCAGAGAAAATGTTTTGGAGGGAAAGGAAACCCTAGATACTAAGAGGAAGCTCCTTGCTCCCATGCCTCCCCCATTGCCCTTGCCCAGAAGTCTGGCTCCTGTGCTCTGTGCAGCTCATGTGATCCCTATAGACTAAGGTCATTATTACAGGGAAGGTTGTGCCTGGATGGCACTGAGTCCTCTCACTGTTCCTCTCACACAGTAATGGACAGCTGTGCCCTCAGTGGTCATTGCGCTCAGCTGCGGGGAGAACTGCTTGGTGGATATGCTTTTGGCGCTTGAGAGTCAGCTGCATTAAGGCAGGTAATTGTTTCCTGATGCTCAAACATATTGATAACAAGTGCTGCAAACTTTTCTGCTGGTTGTGGTAGATTCAGGTCCAGAAATATGGAGCCACAAGAGACAGCAAATCTTAGGGAGAGGATTTGTGAGGGATTCATCACTCCTGGGCTCAAATCCTGATGCTGTACCTGTCACAGGGCACCCAGGACAGGGAGGAAAAAATCCATGCTGACAACTAATGTAAGTCTCTTTTATGTTAACCCATTTTTGGAGTCTCTTGCTATTACGAGAGACATAACTTCCAGGCCAAAGAATATATGAAAGAAAATAAAAACTTGCGGACAAGTTATACAGTTTCTGGAGAATTGTGACCAGGGTGGTGCCTTTCACCATGTTTTGAACTTTAACCTGGAAATTGAAGGAGTGATCTGCATGTTAGAGCCCAAGGAGAACAAAGTAGAGATACTTTCAATCTTTTCTCAAAAAACCGAAAAGAGAGTCTAATGTCTTCATCTTCTCTGGAATTGGCTTCCATTTATTGAGAACTCAAGTTCCTTACACCAAAGAGTGGAGAAAATGTCTGGACACAGAAAGCTTAGAGAGTGTTAAGAAATTCTGATTTCATTAACCCCCAGCTGACAGTGGATATTACTTCTACTGTGTTCTCTCATTTCTCTGAATAGTCTCTTGAAAATTCAGTCCTCTTTCTTTAGCCTAACATGTAAATTAGCACGAGTTGAGATGGTGGACATGTACAGAGTTTTGAGATGCAAATGGGCAAAGGACATGAATAGATACTTGACTAAAGGGGACATTCAATTTGCAAAGATACACATACAAATATGTTAATTCCCATTACTCATTGGTGGTGTTATTGTTTATTTGGTTGACTTTGTTTTTGAGATCTTTTCTTGGAATGGTTACAGAATACCTGGCCATATTTTCTGGAAAACATTTTAAGCACTTTCACGGAATATTTTTTCTAAAACATATATGTTTAATACAACCTGTAGTGTGGTTTGTTTGTTTTTTCCATGAATTTTCATTGTGCATCACAGTAATACAGAATCATTGAAAGCTGTAGTAGTTTCTCTGTGCAACACGCTGTTCTGAGCAAATAACCTGAGAAGCTGTACTAACTGAAAACTATGACATCAAGATTGAAGGAAGCCAGGTTCATAATCCGGCACATGCAAATGACATAAAACTACATGTTGTAAGACAATATGACTTGTAGAACTTACTGATAAAGAGCAGGGATTACTGCCTTCACTTTAGATTAAAATTCAATGTAAAGAAAATTAAACTCCCTAATATGGGACCAATGGAAAGTACAAGGATAAATGGGGATAATATTGAAATTTGGAAGAAGTTCATCTCTCTTGGATCTACAATCAATATTCATGGAAGCTTGACTCAATCAACTGCTGCATTTAGTTGAGGAAACCTGCTGCACAGACCTCGTCAAAGGTGAAGAGCAAGGAAGTCTCTTTGAAGACTCAGATGTACCTGGCCCAAATTATGAGGTTTCCAATTGTCTCATGTGCATGTCAAAGTCGGACAATGAATGAAAAGGATGAAAGATCAAACGATGTACCTGAATTATGGTACTGGAGAATAATTTGATGGTAGGATGGACCACCAGAAGAACAAACAATTGTATATTGAATGATGTGCAATGCTTAATAGAAAGAAGGGAGGAGGTGATTACTTCATCTCAAGTACTTCGGACATTTGTTAGGAAAATCAGAACTTGGATAAGGACCTAATGCTTTATGAAACATAAGGTTATTAAAAAAAGGTAACCTTTAACAAGCTAGATTGGCACAGTAACTGCAAAAAAGGCCTCATACATCACAACTGTGAGAATGAAGCAAGACCTACGCTTCATTCTGTTTTCTCTAGTGTTGCTGTGGGTCCAAATTTATTTGATAGGACTTAAAACGGCAAAATGCAAGGTCAATGACAAACATTGAACTCAATGCAGAGTAAGTGAAGGCATTCACCTTTCAAATTGGAATCCGATAAGGCTATCATTAAATACCAATCTTAATTCGTATTGTGCTGAAACTGTGGTAGTTAAATAATCTGGTGTCAGCTTGAGAATATTGAAAGTGAAGGGGTGGAATTTAGCCTGTCAATCGGGTCACAGCTTGATGACCTCATTTGGTAATGCTATGGAAATAAATAGCTTGCTGGAGGAGGGATACACACTCACTCTAGTTGTGGGATACAAAATGCCCCCCAGCTTTGTCTCACACAAATTTCTGACAAACAGAGGTTATTTGAAAGCTCATGGTGGGAGGTCAGATGCTTAGACATATTCCTCCTGCAGGCATCTGTTCCACTCTAGGTGGGGTACCCACCCAACTGTTAATGGTTTCCATGGAGAGCCAGGAAACAGGTCAAACCTGCTTGGTGACATACAAAGTTAGGCTGCCATCCTGAATCTAGGATCCACCCATCTTATCACATGTAAACCCTTAATCCCTCCTCTTCCTATAGTGTATGTACCCCTATATCACCCCCCCTACCACTACTGTATTACCTATACCACAACCCTTTTCTCTGATTTATGTCTTTACCTGTAATTCGGGGGCTTACATGCCCCACCCAAAAGAAGATATATAAGCCTGGGTTAACAATATAAAGCCCTCTCCCCTCACTCTCCCTGGCTCTCAGCTCTCCCTTCATCTCCCTCCATCCTTGCTCCCCTGTTCCCTTTCCCATTGTCCTCCTTCCTCTCCCCCTCTCTCCTGCCCTCCTGTCTCCCATCTCCACGTGGACCACCAAGTGGGGCTGAGGTGAGCATGCTACCAGGAAATGTGTCTGACTCCATTATTTCAATCTCTCTTCTAATCTCTCCGTATTCTCTAGGATTTTATTATAATCTTTATATATCTCAACTGTACTATTGTGCCTATCAAACCTGCAATTAGTTGTGGGAGGCTGACCTTTACCTCACACTCCCTGTGACACGTTCCTGCTGATAAGACACATGGAGCTACACTAGATTCCTGCAGCTGGAGGATCCTGTAGAGACCCCTGCCAGCATTGAGAGTTTCCATTGCCTCTGGATCCACAAGTCTTTCCACCTACTGGCCTGCGATCTTCCTGTATCCAGGGTCATTGCATGTGTTGCATGAGTCTGAAGCGGTATTTTTAGATTGGTATTGGACATATGGGTTAATAATATAGGACGTATGGACTTGGATAGGATGTTTTCTCAATATACAATTGCTCTTTTATATAAAGGTCTTTCTTAAACAGATTTGAGTGTCTATGAGTTTGTTTCTCTAGTCCACCCTGACTAACACAAACTTTGAACAATAGCTATCAGTCAACAAATGAAAACCAAATGCATCCTAAATGGCAACAAAGAGGTAAAACTCTCTACAATTGCTGATGACAACTCTCTGTAATTGCTGATGATTTTCTAAACATAGAAAATCCAAAAGCCCTAGAAGAAAATTGTTGAAAGCTCTGAAAAGGAAATCAGAAAATAATATCATTTACAATAGCTACCTAAAAGATAAAATAAATGGAATAAACCTAAGAGAACCAAAGTCTTGTAGAAAGAAATCTATAAGAAAAACACTACTCCAAGTTACCAAAAGAAATGCAAATAATGAGACTAATGGACCATGTTCATGAAGCAGAAGGCTCAGCTTTGTGAAAATAACACACTCTAAGCAATCTATAATTATAATGCAATTACCATTATAATTAACTTCTGACCAAGATCCCAGTGTCTATCTTCAAGGACATGGAAATTACTGACCATATTTTAAAAGAAATGGGAGGAGATGAGTCACTCAGGGTTCAGTGTAGCAACAATGAAAATCAAAACCTTCCTCTAGTGCTTGAACGCTTCCTCCCCTCAATTCTCATGATCCCAATTCTGCCTTGGGGACCTGGTTAGACCAGAGGATGCACAGCGGTGCAGTAAGGATCTGGAAACAGGGAATCTAGGACGGATGAACCCCTTAGGACCAGCGGTGAGAGTGGCGACACCTGGAGGGAAGGGGGTATAGAAAGGGAGAACCGATCTAGGGGATCTACATGTAACCTCCTCTCTGGGTGATGGGAAACGGGAAGGAAGGTGAGGGGAGAGACCGGACAGTGTAAGATAAGATAAAATAATAATTTATAAACTATTAAGGGTTCATGGGGGAGGGGGGAGAAAAGAGGGAGGGGTAGGGGAAAAAGGAAAATGAGATGATTCCAGGAACCCAAGTGGAAGGCGAATTTTGAGAATGATGAGGGCAATGAATGTATAAGGATGCTTTACTCAATTGATGTATGTATGGATTGTGATAAGAGTTGTATGAGCCCCAATAAAATGATTTATTAAAAATTACTCTTCAACTTAAAAAAATGAAACAAATCCATCATAAAAAGGCCAAAACTACACAGACACTCCATACCTAGGAGATCCAGTGGTGTTGTAGATTACAAAATAGACTACTATTTGCAAGTTCTGCAGTTCAAGACCATCATCTAATCCTCAGGAGAAAGACAAAGCTTTCTGATCATGGAAGGTTTTACAGTCTCAGAAATCCAAAGGGGCAATGATGGATGGTTTATCCTGTACAGTTTCTATGAATCTTAATTGATTCAACAGCAGTTAAGTTGGGTGTTTGGGGGTGGGGGGACAATCCCTATAACTGCACCTGAGATTGACCTATGGGAAAAAGGACAATCACAGTTTAAGTGGATCATCGCTAGACTTGTCTCTGAGTCCCTAAGACAGTCTTCTCTGGAAATGTCCACCTGGAAAAAAAATCACTCACTTGTGTCTCAGGTATTCTGGATGTGAATTAGCTAGTTTCTAGAGAATATACTAGAACAGATTGATCCATATATAAAGCCAAGGGTCACACAGCAGAATATGTTTCACAAATCCAGGCAGATGAACTACCTCAAGAAATGATTTCAAAATACTTTCCCTATGCAAATGAATGGATTGAAATTGAGGACACAACCTTGTATGAGTGTGCAAGATAAAAACACATTTAAAAAAAATGTCCCCAAACAAAGCAACACACTCAGGGAATTAAAATAGAGATAAAATGACTCCAGGTGGGAATACACAGTTAAAATGGAGTCGGCATAAGTCTAAACATAGGACAAGCTACTAGAAACTTCTTCAGAGGAAACAGAAATTTACCTTTGGGCAATAAATAAGCAGGAGCAGCTCCCACACTCCCCCGGCTTTGTAAAAATTAAAGAAACAACGCAAAATTCTTGAAGAGTGTATGTGGGAAGGGAGATCTTCCGTACTTGGCTCTTGCCCTTCTATCGAGACCAATACGCTTTCCCAAAGAAAGACTGGCCTTCACTTTGGCTGAGTTCCTGCTCACTGAACCCCATCTTTGTACAGCTGGGCCTGTCTCTTTCTCCTTTTACTTGCCACCTGCCAGACTGTTGACTGATAGCCACCAACCTGGGTCACCTCGCTTGAGGCCTCCAGTCCTGGAAGGACTTAGCCCAGCTACCTGGGAATGCCAATCATGTCTCAGTGCGCGGTGCGTGCGCTGGAATATCACTTCAACAACCTCAAGGGTGGGTGTACTCCCCGCAGACACCCTACTGGCTGGCAAGGAGCCAGGGCATTTCCAGACCTGGGTTCTCCCCCCGCCCTGCTCCCCGGGGAAAGTTACTGCACAGGTCACAACATTGGGCAAACCTCAGGAGGAAGCCCTAACGTTCTGTGCACCAGCTGCAACCACTCGCTTCCTGAATAGCGTTCACTTCTTCATAGCGAGAGAAGAAAGGGACCCGGGGCTCATCTTTGAGCTGAAGATGTTCCAGGAGTCTCGGGGAGGTGGCACACTGTATGGAGACAATGCAGGGGGCTTAGGAGAGACCTGCAAAGCGACTAATCGGGAACACAGACGCCCAAAGCCAGTCTGGGATCCCCCTTTCTCCAACAGGTTTCTCGCAAGGAATTCCAACCAATCCCCAAACAGGGGGATGGGACCAGTCTCTGGGACACCCTCCCACATCTCACCGTACAAGGGGAGAGGTACTGGATAAGAGGAGGTGAGGGGAGAAGGGTGCTTGCACCCGAGCCAGGCTGCTGTGTGCGGCAAGGTCACCCCAACTGGTCACCAACACGACCCCAACGTGGGCGCGCCGACTACACAGAGCTCAGGCTGCAACACTTCTCTGGCTCCACACCGTGCACAGCAAGTAGGAACCTAGCTATGACCCTCACTTCCGGCTAGGACACTGCCACTTCTGTCCTGTCTCAGCGTGACCCGGAATAGGAGAAGCATAGTCATGGGTGTGATTGGGAAACACATAAGTGAAAATTCAGTCAGGACAGACTTCATTAAGCACAGATATTCAGGAAAATATGGATGTGGTAGAGGTTAATATGGATGTGGCAGAGACATCAAAAACAGTAGTTCCTGGTGCTTAAATTCCCACCAACATATCTGAAAGTTTGTTCTTCATAACACTGACCATACAGGAAATAATTCAGATGAGTTGGAAATAATGCAATGTGTAGGTCTTAGTGGGGAAAACTCCCCCCCACCAGATTCTTATCCTGAAAAACGGTTAGATTAGTATTACATGTATGATCAAAGTCACATATCCCATACAGCACTGAGCTAAAAGCACCCACCTGTGACATTCAGTATCCACATCGGAAAAGGTGACGCCTGAGTCACTGTGATAGTGGGTCAGGATGTCATTCTCTTACAACCAGAATCTCACAGCTGTGCTCAGGGCCTCATAAAACAATTAACAATACACTTCTACCATATCGACACAGTTGTATACAAAATAAACTGAATATGTTCTTCAGCTCTTGGATAGTCGAGTACATTTTAACTTCCAGGTGGTGCTTATACATGTCTGAGACTGAGAAAATCAACCACTGCATCACCTGTCTAGTTTTGGACTATTGTCTATAAGGACACTACTTGCTGTGGTAAAGATGAAACATGTTCTGTAAAATGTAAAACACAAAAGCCTAAGGAGCTGTTTCTCTGCTCTCTGTGGTTCTATGAGTCAGAATTCACACAACAGCTCTGACTTTATTGTTCTTCTTTTAAATGTATTTTCTTATTCCATATATGTAAAACCTTTAGAGTTTTGTGTATTTGCAAACCGGAGGCAAAAACAAGAGATATATCACTTCAACCATGGAGCTTGGTAAACAAGAGGAAAACTTTTTAGATTGAAAGAGGCTGAGACAATGGGCTCAAATATAAGAACAATTATGAGGACGGTTTAGGGCAAGCCAGTGTTTCTCCCTGTGGTGATATGGTCACTATGATTTGGAACTAACTTAGTGACACCTAACAACAACCTCTCTTGTACAGGGACTGTATGTACAATAAGTACTGAAATGTTAAAGTGTTTCTTTTTAAAATAAGCAGTAAAGTAATAATCATTCCAGAATCTTGTTGAAAAAAATATAATCATGGTTTTAATATGTATACCTGCAATATGAATCAATAGTAAAGGACAAAATTGAATAAATATAGATTTGTACAAGAAACCTTTTTATTAATGCATGAGAAACTTTAAAAGAAAATTTTATGACTACAGAGAATATGGGGTAAAATTATTTATAAAATACACTCTACAACAGAATATATTATACTAATATTTTAACAATAAAGGAACATATTTGATGATTACATAACTATTGGTTTAGGTGAGTGAGTAGATCATACATCAGACCAGTTTATCTTTACATTTGTGGAAATGGGATGGATTGAGTTAGAGAGCGCCTATCCCTGACTTTGAGTTCATATTTCAACTTGATTAAGTGGGATTATTACCAGGGATACAAGAATGTTTCAATATTAGAAAAAATTAATGTAACCAACTACACAAATAGGACAAATAATAAGAACCATATCATATTAATAGATGCGTAAAAGGCATTTGACAATATCTACTACCTATTCCTGATAAAAACCCTCAATAACATAGAAATAGAAAGGAGAGACCTCAACACATGAAATATATTAAAGGAAACATTCTGTGTAGGACAATTAGTTGACTGTAACTTGGTCGAAATAGACACTTGTTCACATAGAAAGGTTTCATAAAAACCTATGTGAACATAAGAACCCACAGATTGGGGGGAAATAAATCTTTAGCAGTGCGGGGAGAGAGAGAGAGCAAGGGAGGAGAAGAAGACAACAGGATAACTGGCATTTTCAGGGATTCCCCATCTTGATGCTCACCTGATCATACACAGGGAGCAGAGCCTGAAGCACAGGGAGCAGAGTGTGTCTGAGTTTCAGAGGCGTCCAGGTGAAAAGCAGGAGAGATGTGGTCAGGTGGAGCAGATGGCAGCAGATGCTGTCAAGTGTGTGTCTCTGTGGCCCTAGCTGCTGGAGTGTCTCTTGGGGAAATTCCCACTTGGGAAGCATGCCTTCCACCCATCACTTTTCTTTCAGTTTGTCTTTGTGCCTGGACTTGTGTGGTGTTGGGATTCAAATGCAAACGCTTTTCAAATGCAAGCTGGGCCACCCAAAGTGCTCAGATTTCAGCAGGGCTTCCAGACTAAGAAGAAACTACTAAGAATGAATCCTTTGCCTTGCCAGGCCCTGAGCCTCACCTCCAGGAACCTCCCTCCACGACACCCTCATTACCTCCAGGCCCCGCCCCTTCCCACAGAGACCACCCCACCCCCTCCCCAGGTGATAGTTTCCTGCTGAACCCATTTCCTCTGAGTGAGGAGGATCCAAGAGTGCGGCCCAAGAGCTTCTGTGGGTGAGTTTCTGTGTTTCTGTGCTGATCCCTGGCGCAGAATCCCCTGCAGGCCTGGAGTCCCAGCTGTGTCCGGGTTCCCGTGGACGTTACACTTCCCGCACCCCATACAACAGTGTTCCAGGTCGCCGCGACCCCCTGGGACATTTCCAGTTAAATCCTTATTGAATTGGTTGCAGGCCTTTGCCTTCGGGCGCGGGAATACTCTGGCCGCTTTTCCTGCTCAGAGCTCCTCCGTCCAGAAAGGCGCGATTGCGTGTTTTTTTTTTGGGGGGCGGGGGGTTTGCCTGGGGCCTGTCCCTTTGTGTCAGGTCGCGGGCATGAGAGCATGGGGACCCCAGAGTGGCCTTTACTGAAAGGAGAGGCAGCCTTGCAGTCATCAGGCCACCCCACTGATGACCGAGGTCTGTATTAGAGCTTAACTTATCAGCACCCTGCTTTGCAAAGGAGTACCAGAGCAGTGACAGCCCCAAATCCCCGCACAGATCTGGTTCTTGCATAGATTGCAGAGCCCCACATGGAGTGAGCCTCTATTGAGTGGTTTCTGCCCAGGAACCAAGGTAGTAGGTAATCTGGCCCTCAGGCTTTGCAGGGTGGCTTTGCTTCACCTCTGCAGGCAGCCCATGGAGAAGCAGTTTCTCTTGGAGGTTTGCCTGAGTGTGTGTCCTTGATGGAGGTCACCAAACTGGAGACAGTCCAGGGGACTCCTAGTCAGGAGCCACTTGCTTTTAGCCTTTCCCTGACTGCATTGGTCAGGAGGCCCTGGACCCATTTTGTAAGCCTGCTATCTAAGGATGGAATGTCTGCCATTGAGATGCATGCTTTTGTGAGTTTCCTTTACCCCGCCCCTCCCCCACACCCTCTTTGGCTCACATCTCAGTTGTGAACCTTGGAAGCCATTTCCACCTCCTGTTGGTGGCTTCCTTCATTCAGATGATGTGTTTGTACCCTTGTGCTGTCTTTGTCTCATAAGATTTAATAGATGTTCTCTTTAAACTATATTTAAAACGCGGTCTCCTTTTTACTCTACTGCATGTTCTTAACCATTTCTGCCCATCAAAAACTAGCTTGTGCTCTGATTTGGACTACAAAAGGAACTCCAATCTCAAATATAATTTACGGAGAACATTTATTAATTATTAAAAGAGACAAAGAGAATACAAAGACGCGGACCCATCACCGGATGGAGATCATAGTGCAGTTCAGGGAAACAGTCAAGTCGGGAATCGAATGAAATAAGATTGCAACAGAGGAAACGGTCACACGTTTCTGATTGGTGGAGCATCAGTACAGCATGTTATAAATGGGACTACAGAAGCAGGGACAGGACTGTAACTGAGCCACCTTCATTGCCAGATAGAGCATTTTACAAGATTGTTCCAAGTCCTTCTGACCCAGGCAGTCAGGGCTCAACTGCTAAGGCATGGCTCCTGACTATAGGACCCTCTGCATTACCTGGAGATCAGTGAATGGTGTTCACCTTCCCAGTTCCTCTGTCCCTGGGCCAATTTAATCTATTTCCTTGCTTGATGATCAGAAAGAATTCAATGGAGGCTTAATCTACAGCCATCTATCCTATAGCGCTTTACTCACTGGAGTGCTAAGACTTTAATCTCTAATACAGCTCCTGAGATTTGTGTCTGCGGATGCTGGACTTTTCCACTTGGAGTGTGAAGAGCCCCAGGGGGGGATGTTTCCCCTATAAGCCTCATCTCAGAGATTGGTTGCATTGATGGCTCATCTCTCTTTAAACTGCCACTTTCCCCCCTGCCGCCACCCTCTTATGATCCTTCTTGGCTCTTAGAGCTTGCTGGCCCAGATTTAATATCCACTCATATTTTTAATAGGGAGTTTTGGTTTCCTTTTACATCCTTTTGATTTGCAGGACCCAGCAATTATTTTACTTACTTATTTTCAAGTCATTTTATGTATTAATGTGGAGAAATAATAGGTCTTCCCCTGTAGTGTTTCAGTTTTGAAAATCCACAGGGCAGTTCTACTCTGTTCTCGGGGGTCACTGTGAGTCAGAATTGATGTAAGTTAGTGGCACATGTGGTCAAGGTCAGCACTTTTTGGTAATTTCAGTTATTTTATTTTCACAGTGACATAGATTGAAATCCATCATTTATCCTACTGGATACAGAAAGCGTTTGAAATATCCTGATGTTTATTAATTAACCAGATGAATTTAGCTTCTATATTTTCCAGCTTATGCTTGAGTTGGTCCCCATCCTCCCCAACCCCCTCTCCCCACATGATTTATTTTGAAATCATTAATAGTGGACATACATCCACATCCTAATGGCTGCATACTGTGACTGAACGACCCTAAGTCTCATTTGCTAACCTGCTGACACTCGCCTCTATATTTCCATTGCTTAAGCTTGCTATTTCTGCATTGGTCCCCGGACCCACCAGATTCAAAATGTTAGTGGGCTGCTGCCCATGCCCATGTTGGATATCAGCAGGAAGTTCCCTAGCTGCTCCACCCCCCTTAGTCAGCGTGTACAGTTGTGATCGGAGGAGAAAAGTATTCCCGCCCGTTCGTGGTTTCTTGCTGTATAAACCAGAGTTCAAGTAGTGCGCTTGGGGCCCGATGGATTGAGCGCCAGCTGTTTCCTGGCGGCCAGCTCCAGTGAAGCTTTGCATTTGATCCTTTTCCCTGTGGCCCTGATTAATCTTTTGATTTACTTTTTTTTCATATGTTAGCTCTTCAATTTGTTTGCATTTGCTGTTCAAGAACTGAGTCCTACTAATAGCTCCTCCTTTTAAAATTTGTGTCATGATTATTTCTAATAGAAGGCAACCTCCAGATATATAACTGTTATATATAGTAAGATAGCATGTTATTTAAAATAAGATACCATTTTCTCTGTGTCCCACTGCATGGTAATGCTTGAATGTTCTAGCCTTTTATCCACGCGTTCTTGATAAGAGGCTTGTTTTGTCCACTGCGCTACAGTGGATTCTGTGAGTGATGTCACAGCACCTTCCACTCCTCCTTGGGGTTTCTAGGCTATAATCGTGCGTTACCAGATGGCCACTTCATGGAGCTGCCAGTCCTTTAACCACTGGAGCAGTGGGGCTTCTTCACGGACTAATTTAGATGGGCCACACTGACATGTTATTCATTGCAGACATGGTGATTCTTAATGGGAATTATATTTGTTTTTGATTTAGTCATAATTTCAATGTAATATCCATGTGTATACATAGACAAGAATATGTGATCATGTTCAGTTTCCCCTTTGGTTAGGTGTCATGGAGTTAGTTCCATCTCATGGCTATGTCATGTGTTATAGAGCAGAACTGTTCCATAGTTTTTCTGGAGCATCATGTTTGTGGAAGCAGATCTCCTGTTCTTCCACAGTAATGCGGGCTGTTTACCCCCATCAAGCCTCAGGGGAACAGTCTAGTGCAAGCTGTTTGTGCCACCTAGAAACTTTGTCCCACCCCCCAAAACAAACTCACTGCCACACAGTCAATTCTGACTCATAGTGTTCCTCCATAGGTATCTGGTAACAAAATCTATTCAGAAGCAACCAGCCTCATTTTCCTTTTGCAGATGTGCTGGTGAGGTTGAACTGCCAGCCTGCAGAGTAGCAAATGATACCAGAATTCATTTTTCCCCCAAAGGAATGAACCAAATCAAGCATCTGCCATCAAACCCACACCAACTCCTGGAGACTCCATGTGAGTCAGAGTGCAGGGATGTTGCCGAGGGGTTTCAGTGACTGGTTTCTCAAGTGCATCACCCAGGCTTTCTTCCCTGGAGACTGAGTAGACACAAACTTCCAGCCTTTCCATGAACACCTATCCATGGTAACCATTATCATGCTCAGGGACATAAAAAACTAAGCAAGACACACATGTGTGTATGTACACACATGCCAGAACCTATGAAACCTGGCAATCTATCAAAGAAGGAAAATTCAAAACTACAAGGAGATTGAGTTTCTAACTATAACATGAAAAACCACACAGTTGAATTTGTAAAATTTGCAGGACCCAGAAAAATAAAGTCATTCTGTAAATTTTCAGCTCTCAAGTTTTTATGTGTATCGTACATATATACGGTAACCTAACTGGTCTCTTTACCATAGATAGAGAATAAAATTAATATCAGCTTTAATAGATCTTTAAGAGAGATGCTATATGTAAATAGCTTAGTATTCTTTCTGAATTATCATGGAAGATGAACAGGGATCCTAAATACTTTTAAGATGTACAATATTTGAGGAATTAAAAAGATTTATGACATTATTCTATTTAGCATAATTTTGCACTGTTTAGCATAACCTATTAGGAAAAGATATGCAGTAGCTTCCAAATGGAAAAATTCCATTATTATTATTCCATTTTCCCATGGCCTTTTTCAAAAACCCCTTGTGCATTCATGGCATGAAGGATTGGCTACCAATGAGCTCCTTGTATCTCAATTAAGTAATACTTGTTAAATATCAATCATTTTGCCTACCATTGGGTTCCATATGGTGACCGTATGTGGTTTCAGAGTAAAACTATGCTCCGTAAGATTTTCATTGGCTAACTTCAGAAGTTGTTGATTTCTTCTAAGGTTGCCTTCAGTCTCTAATCATTTGTTTGGTAGCTGAGCACTCTGTTGCTCACACTACTCAGGGACTCCATTTAGGGACCTGCATCTTGAAGTGTGAGTGCTTGCAGGCAGAGCCCTGGGTAGCCTGATGTGTCAGGAATTAGCTTCCCTTACAAATTGGTGGGCCTTTCTGGAGCTGCTTTTCTTTTTCTGTAGGTCTTTCATGAGTTCCTGTAATGATACTTTATTGTATGTGGGACATGTGAACAAAGGAGTCCTTTTGTCCAGTGGGTTAAATATTGGGCTGCTGACTGCAAGGGCAGCTGTGCACACTCACCAGAAATGTGCAGAGAAGATGAGTCTGCCTGCTCCACTAAAGATGTGCAGGCGTGGGAGTCCTACAGGGAGTTCTGCTCTGTGATAGCTCTGCTGTGAGTTGGACCAGATGTGGTGGCAGGGAGTTATGTGCGGACAATGCCAACCCTTGTTCTTGACCCCTTATTAGCTATTTGAGGCTAAATGCAATTTGATTCACATTTTTTGTGGACTCTTGTGAAGTGCAAAAAAGAGAATATTTTTTGTTGACAGTTTTGGGAACTGATATATTAGTGGAGGAGAGTTTTTTTGGAACATGCTATTTTTTTTTAATCATTTACGTTGGGCTCAGACAACTCTTATCACTATCCATACATCCATCCACTGTGTCCGATGTCTCCCTTCACCCACTTTTCTGTTGTTCATCCCCCATTTGTCTTTAGTGATCTTATAGGGAAAGTGAGCACACAATGGTATGAAATTTTGGAACATGCTACTTTTTTATTGATTTCAATCTTTTTGCATTTCTTCATTGAAATCCCAACGACACACCTTTCTGACTTCCTTTATCCTTATAAAAATGTATTTGTTCAACCTGGGCTTTGACTATCCTTAAAACATAGCAAGTACATTTCTTCCTAATACCCTGTGGTCTGGTATTTTCTCCTCTAGGAACAAACTCTTTTGGACTACCCATTAGTTAATCCCATTACATCCTTCAAATCACTGTTTTCAATGAATGCAATTGATTAGACTACTAAGGGCAGATAAGGAAAACCACTTGTAAACAAAAGGGCCCCATAGGCAGGTACACAGAATGATTTCACAATGAAATCAGCTGAGAGAGTACCTGTTTTCACCGCCCCTCTGTATTGAGGACAGATGTTTGCTCTGGGTCCTAACTAGAGTAATTAATTAGAGGCATTTAAAAGGATGCTTTTCTTGTTGTTAGTTACCATCTAGTTTTCTCCAATTTATTACAACACTTTGCACCCATGGTGATGTAGTGTGCTATGCGTTGGGTTGGTACCCACATGTTCAGCCATTCAAAACCGCTCACTGGTCCACAGTAGAAGATGAGGCTTTCTACTCCCTTAAAGAGTTGCAGTTTCAGAAACGCGCAGGCCCTGTTCTACTCTGCTCTGTGGGGATGCTTTGAGTCAGAATTGACTCAATGACAGTAATTTTTTAAAAAAATGTACACCAGAAAGAAAAACATGCCCTGTGACCTCCGTACTCTGACTTCAACATGGTCAGCTTTTATCTCTGAGACTGGAATGGTGACTTTGAGCTCTTCACATATTGGTCATAAACCTGAACGTCCTCATTTGCATTTCTTTTAACTATTGCCTCTTTTGTTTTACTTTCTTGCTGGTGCTTCTTCATGCTCCACTTATTTTCCAGTGTGGGAAGTTCCATGAATGCTTATTGCTAACGAGCTTTTCATTTAGTGGCTGACCATGGAGCTTCCCTCTCCGGCCCCTGAAGACCTGGGTGCTCTTTGACTCCTTAGCCTGTATGTTTGAGAAACGGAAGTCGAACTGAGCATTTGCAAATTCATCACAGAACCTTCCCATGTTGTTAGAATTTCCTTATCATGCCAGGGTTCTCTGGCTAGTGTTTCCTAAAGTGATCATTTTATTTCTCCCTACACTAGCTCACGAAATGTAAATATGTATGTGTTAATGCTTAGGCTCCACCTCTGTTGCATTTCTCATACGAGTTATTATCATTTGGCCTTGTGCTTTTGTTCTTGTTATTTACTGTGGAGTGTTTTCAACTCATAGCCACCTCATGTGTCCAGGGTTGAACTGTTGGTTTTGGAATGGTGTGCCCTCTCAGAACACATTGGTCTGGTTTTGTTCTGATTTGCTCAATGGTTTTTTATTTGCTCAATCAATCTAATAATTTCTTATATGCAAGAGCCAGTTGTACGGCCCTGAGGTAAGCAGTATTGTCTGAGGGTCCTGGCTTTTCCAGGACAATGCGTTCCAGTTATCTGAATTGAATAGATTGTTTTCTTCGTCTCCTCTTTGTACTACACAGAAGATCCAGATCATCTCTGTAACTGATGACTGACAGAATAAAAAGCTCTGGGCATATGAACAGAAATGTAATTGCCAGGCATTTAGTTGTACACACATGGACCTGCATGCTGACCTGGTTTAACAAGTTTTCATTTGAGCATTACTGAAATTGTGAGTAATGTTGGTGACTTCAGCTCTATCCCATTGGGAGCAACATCTGCTTAAAAGTGAGTGACAAGAGGACTAAATGAGCCAATGTGGCCAAATCTTTTTGGAAATTGCCTCAGAATCGTGGTTGCGGAATAAATGCAGTGTTTTATCATGAACATGTTGTGTGAAAGAGGCCCTAGTGGTTCACTGGTTTAATCGATGCCGCTGGCCAGACCCTCTGTGGCTCCAGCATTCCAGGCCCATCAAGGGAGGCCAAGGAGGCTGCGTGGGCCCGTGAAGATTTACAGACTTAGAAACACTAGCGAGCAGTTCCACTCCCTGTTTTATGGTCAAAATGAGTTAAAATGTACTTGACCGCAGTCCATTTGGTTTTGGTTCATCATGAAGGAATGGGAAGGCTTTAAAACCCGGCACCCGATGCACTGCTGTGGATGAGATTTTGAAAGGCTTATTGGATCGACACTGGGTTACACTGTTGTAGCAGAATTGTGGAGTGACCGTGACAGCTCATGCGACTTTATGCCATAGCTAGTTGGCCATGCTGTGAAATCTTAGCATAAAGTGCAACCTTTTCTATGTTGTTGTTAGGTGGCTTCGTGTCCATTCCAGCCCCTAAAGCCCTCTATGTAACAGCGCGACACACTGCCCTGTCCTGCACCATCCTCACATGTTCCCACGTTGGAGCCATTGCGACAGCCCCTGTGTCGATCCATGTTGGCGAAGGCCTTTCTCTTCTTTGCCTCTCTCTCCCTCACCAAGCACCATGTCCTTCTCCAGGGACTGGTCTCTCCTGAAAAGATGCGGGAACAAAAGTATGACAAGTCATGGAGGCCAGTCCCACAGCTGAGAGAATGCTAGTGGTCATCATGTTCAGCTAGTCGGCCTTCCAAGATCTGCAAATGTGAAAAAATCATTAAAAATCTAAAATGTGAAAAACATCTCAAAGCCTGGTATGTAAGTCCTAGTATCCTAACAGTTTAACATTGAAATGCACTGAAGTTCAGTCAACTTATAAGAAAATTGGAACCTAAGTACATTTTCCCAATCAGCAAAAAGGACATGCTATTATGATACTGAATATATTGTGCTCTTTTGTCAGTATATCCTATGAGCTTAGTGTGTATTGATGTGCGTATCCAGTATTTTTTGAGGGGAGCAGTCCATAATAATTACATGACAGTAGCTTTGTCTCAGTGGGAAAATTTTCAAGATATCTGCATATATTCTTTTTTTTAATCATTATATTACAACTCATCACAATCCATACATCAATTGTGTAAAGCACATTTGCACATTCATTTCCATTATCAATCTCAAAGCATTTGCACTTCACTTAAGCCCCTGGCATCAGCTCCTCATTTTTGCCCCTCCCTCCCCACTACCCCCTCCCTTATGAACCCTTGATAACTTATAAATTATTATTTTGTCATATCTTATACTGTCCAAAATGTCCCTTCACCCACTTTTCTGTTGTCAATCCCCCAGGGAGGAGGTTATATGTAGATCCTTGTGATCGGTTCGCTCTTTCCACCCCACCCTCCCTCCATCCTCCTGGTATCACCACTCTCACCACTGGACCTGAATGGATCATCCACCTTGGATTCCTTGTTTCCATGTTCCTATCTGTACCAGTGTACAGAGGGTATCTATATTCTATTGTTACCTTTCACTCTTGCCCGGTTTCCCTTTTAAATAGCTTGTCCTATCTCATTGAAAATACAAAATACACAAGCGTGCAACTGCAGAGTGACTGGAAAGTAGGCGAGAAACATAGACACTCTATAGAAAATTTCATAATTCCCCAAATAATCATCTCTATCACCAGGTAATACGTCAGCTCTTGATCACGTAGAATTCTCCAAGAGGATACCATGACTCCAGGGCTTTGGGTCCCTACTTTGTTAGTTCATACCAGCAGCTCTCCAATGGCTAAGGAGGGGCGACAGGGAGAAGCACAAATTCTGCAGTGTTCCTAGTTGTCATCTTCCTTTCACCCTGTGCTTCCTGTTCTGATAAATATTCTAATTTCAATCCTCCCTCCAATGGAAGAGAGGATATGAATTTGGAATCGAGGCTTTTATTTTTGATCATTCATCTGATTTATGTGTTCTGACTGTTCTCTATTCTGAAACAGCTAGATAGAAATAAGGCTGCAGTTGGTCACAGACAAACTGTACAGAGATAAACTCATTATGCTAGAAGCATGCAGTCCTTGGGATAACATGTAATTAGTGAGGGAGTGTGTCTAGTGCAGTGGTTCTCAACCTTCCTAATGCTGCAACCCTGTAATACAGTTCCTCATGTGTGCTCACCCCCCAACCAAAAATTTATTTTCATTACTGTAATTTTGCTACTGTTATGAATGGGAGAACCCTTTGAGAGGGTTGTTCAACCCCCAAAGAAGTTGCAACCCACAGGTTCAGAACAGCTGATCTAGTGGGTGAAGTGGGTTAGCTAAACCCTGATGGAAATCCTTAGAGCAAGACCCCTGTGTCTAATGCCCATGTGAAGTCTCTGTTTCCCCAGGACTGTCTTCTTCATCCTTTCACATAGTGGAATGCATGGTACCTTGCCAAGCCAGAATATACGGGATGTTTTAGGACACTGTGGCTGTTGAGGAGGTGGCTCTGAATTTCTCCGAGGAAGAATGGGCATTGCTGGACCTTTCTGAGAGGAAACTATAGAGACACGGGATGATGGAAACTTTTAGAAACCTGGCCTCAGTAGGTATGAATATTTTCATTAAAAACGGAAAGATGTGTGCGTGCGTGTGTATATGTATATTTGTGTATGTTTCATACTCAGTGATGCTATTGCAGTATGTGAGCTGAGTAATGGGAATACTTTGTTATATAAACAAGTGTAGTACTTTCCTCTCAGGAGCATGATGTCATGTTTCCCCATGAATATAAGGCTCTTAGTGTTATACTGATTTCTTATATCAAGTGTGACTATGAGTCTACTAAGTTTCCTTACCTGTTATAAATGTGAGTGTTGACCTTTGGTGCAGAGAGGCTATGTGTGCATTGTGCCTTGTAAGAGCTCTGTGTTTTTTCAAGGTTAACATGATAGCTTTATCTATTTATTATCTATTTATCCATTGTGTGTCAAGCACAGTTGTACATGTGTTACCTCATCATCCTCAAAACATTTGCTTTCTACTTGAGCCCTTGGTATCAGCTCCTCAATTTCCCCCCTCCCTGCTCACTGCCTCTCCATCATGAACCCTTGATAATTTATAAATTATTATTTTTTCATCCTTACACTGTCCGATGTCTCCCTTCACCCACTTTTCTGTTGTCCATCCCCCAGGGAGGGGGTTTTATGTAGATCCTTGTAATGGGTCCCCCCTTTCTGCCCCACCTTCCTTTCACCCTCATGATAGCACCACTCTCACCACTGGTCCTGAAGGCATCTTCTGTCCCAGATTCCCTATGTTTCAGGTTCCTATCTGTACCAGTGTGCATCCTCTGGTCTAGCTGGATTTGTAAGAGAATTAGGTTCATGATAGTGAAGGGGAGGAGGAGCATTTAGGAAGTAGAGGAAAGTTGTATTTTCATTGTTTCTACACTGTACCCTGACTGGCTCGTCTCTTCCCTATGATCCTTCTGTAAGGGGCTGTCCAGTTGCTGACAGACGGGCTTTGGATCCCCAATCTTCACTCCCCTTCATTCACAATATGCCCGATACTGATCCCATCGACACCTTGTAATCAATCCATAGGTTGTGTGCTTTTTCCATGTGGGCTTTCTTGCTTCTAAGCTAGATGGCCACTTGTTTACCTTCAACCCTTTAAGATCCCATATGCTATATCTTTTGGTAGCTGGGCTCCATCAGTTTTCTTCACATTTTCTTTGCACACAGTTGTCTTCAGCTATCATCTTAGGAAGGTGAGCATCGTGGAATGCCAGGTAATAGAACAAAGTGTTCTTGCATTGAGGGAGCACTTGCATGGAGGCCCAATGTCCATCTGATACCGTAATACTAAACCTATTAATATATGCACCTAGATCTATTTCCCCACCCTAATATAAATATATTTACATATGCACATGCTTGTATTTAGACTTCTGTAAATGCTCTTTGTCTCCTAGTTCTTTCCTCTATTTCCTTTTACTTTCCTCTGTCTGTAGTTCAGTAATTTCAGGGTTTCAGTAATTCTTCTCAGTTACATTGCCTTGATCAATCCCTACCAGGCATCTTACACCCTCCTTGCCACTTATTTTGTGTCAGGGGAAAGGCCAGACCCTAACACATCACAGCGGGTCGGTTGGTGCAATTGTACAGTGATAATAAATAAAGATTATAGTAAAGTCATAGGGAGCATGAGAGATAGAAGAGAGATTGAAATAATGGAGTCAGACACATTTCATAGTTGCATGTTCACCTCAGCCTCACTTGGTGGTCCACATGGGGAGAGAAATATTTATTGCTAAGCAAGGCTTTTATATCATCTGGGGATGTGCAGGCCCCCTAATTACAGGTGAAGAAATCCATCACAGGAAAGTGTTGTGCTGTAGGTAATATAGTAATGGGAGTGGGATGCTGTAGGGGTTCATATGCTGTTGGAAGAGGAGGGAGTAAGGGTGTGCATGTGACAAGATGGGCGGACCCGAGATTCAGCATGGCAGCCTAACTTTGGATGTCACTGAGCAGGTTTGACCTGTTCTCTGGTTCACTGTAGAAATCATTATCAGTAAGGTGTACTGTAAACCCACCTTGCAGGGTCTAAATTGAAGCCTTTAGGGGGAAGTATCCCATTGTCCTTAACAGCAGGGATGGGCCCTATATGTGGTGGGACTAGACAGTCCTCTGACAGCTGATTGCCTTCAGGGAGGTAACTTGACAATTATTTACCATTAATTGTGAGCAGTGTCCTAAGTCTAACATATATTTGGGGGAGATGACTTGGAGAAATCTTTCTGTTTCCCACTATTTTGGATCACTTATTGATTGTTCCCTTTTCCCTGGGTTGGTTAACACCACTTTCTTTCCCCCACCTCCCCTTCTCCCATGTCATGCTCCCCGCCCCAACCATGGGTCCTGTTGCTTTCTCCTCCAGATTGTGTATCTGGCCTATATTATCTAGTTAGAAGTGCAGATATAATATGCACACACACACACACACACACACACATACACACACACAAGCACACATACACACAAAAGAGCAAAACAAAATGACAAAAGAAAACAAAACAACAGCAACAAGAAAAAAAGGGAAAAAAGAGAAAAGCCTGTAAAAAGTTAGAGGTCTGTATGTTGACCTTTAGGAGTGCTTTTCTGTGGAGTCTGATGGGGTGCCACGCCCTGGCCCCCGAGTCTAATTTTGGTACTCTTGGGACTTCCTTGCTCTACTCCCCTTGCTGTTCTGTTGCACAACACCCTTAGTGTTTTGCCTGGGTGTGGTGGGGTCAGATCGGATGCAATTCCCAAACTGTCTCCAGTGTTGTCCCTTATAGGGCTATAGGTCAGTGAGGGATGTCATGACTCATAGTCGGGGCAGCCATAGTGCTTCTTTTTGCATGGGCTGCTCAGAGCAGGCATATTGTCCTCAAAGCTTGGTGGGCCAGGATGTGTGCTCCACTCTCTCTTCCTCCCCCTTCATTTTCTCCCGTGTGCTCTGATCAGACATGTCCCTTTCCCTGAGCTGTAGCTTCAGTGTTGTCCTCTGAAGTAAATTCTTCTGGGGGAAGGGGCAGCTGTCCTCTTAGTTGGGATTGGGGCTGGCCCCTCTGATATTTTTGTTATAAATAGATTTTCATCCACCAAAATTCCACAGACCTAGAGGAGCATAGGACTGGCTCAGTGTCAGGGAATTGTTGATTATCTTTTCACACTTTCCTTGTGATGTGTTTTTCTCCAAGAGCAGCATGTCAGGTACACCTTTTCGCCCTCATATGACACTAATGTGATGGGGATCTGCCTTAGGCTGGGTTCTCTAGAAAAATAAAACTATAGACACTGACATATGCATAAGAGAGAGCTTTTCATCAAGAGAACATCCCAGCCCAGTCCAACTGAAGCCCATGGGTCCAATGCTACCTAGAGCATCCATGGCTCAGTGTGTTCAAGTCCCCAAACTTCAGTTTTTGGGTGAGCATCAATCCTATCTGTTGTCCAGCTTGATATATGTGTGTGTATCACATACATATATGTGTGTGTATCACATACATATATGTGTGTCTATATAGTCACTCTAATATTATATGTGCACACGAATGCCTTGGTTTAGTTTATTAATTCATCAGTATATGAGGACCTTCAACACTACAGAAAACTACAGGACTCTAAATTCATGCTTTCATCACAGAATGGGTGGAAACAAATTCCCTGTTTCAGGGTTTTAATCTGAATACATTTGTACTTCCTTTTCTGTAAGATAAATGCTATAATTTTGATCATGCTGTATTTCTTTTTTTATTAAATCACTTTATTGGGTCTTGTAGAACTCTTATCATAATCCACACCTCCATCCATTGTGTCAAGCACATTAGTACATTTGTTGGCATACTCATTCTCAAAGCATTTTCTTTCTACTTGAGCCCTTGCTGTCAGCTTCTCATTTTAATTCCCCCCTCCTCATGAACCCTTGATAATTTGTAAAGTATTATTTGTTCATCTCTTACACTGCCCTATGTCCTCCTTCACCCACTTTTCTGTTGTCTATCCCCCTGGGGAGGGAGTTATACGTAGATCATTGTGATAGGTTCCCTCTTTCTCCCCCCACCTTCCCCTTCCACTTCTGATTAACAATTAATAGTTAGGGAGTTAAGTACCAAGAGTTATTTCAGCGTGTTTAAATGTAGCCTACAATGTTTTAGCATTTATTAGCTATTCATGGCATATCGTGAATATTTTATGGATGTGATAATTAAATTATGAGTAAAGGAATTTTTATGTCTTTTTGGAAGCCTCTTCCTTAAAAAAAAGTGAACCTGGTAGCTCTAGTTAGAACATACAGTCAATTTTTAATATCACTGGTAAAAGTGGACATTTATGGTTGTCCTTTTTCTGACGTGGGGTGATGTTTTTTCAAGTATGACTTTTTCTTTTTAGGAATGTATATTAGCATATTAACATTTTGAACTATATTTGTTTTATGTTAGATTTGTAGAGTTATTTTTCCTTAGCATGAAAAGTCTTTGACTTTGTTTAGTAAGTTTTGTGTCTATTTAGATTATTAATTCTTTTTTACATTAATTGGTATATATTACAGTGCTCATTTTCTTATATTAAATCAACTCTAGGATAGATTCTACTTAATTATCATGTGTAATTATTTTCATGTGTTTTCTGACTCTATTCCCAATGTTTTCAAGAACTTTTTCATGTAGATCCATTATCAATATTGCTCTACAGTTTTCTTGAAGTATCATTATCTGACCTTGTTTACAGGTTATTACTGGTCTCATAGAAAATATTAATAAGGTTACTCTGACAATTATTGTTATGTTTCACCCAATAACGTGAACTTAGACAAAAAGAATAAAGCGTCTATTCATATTGCGTGAATACTCTCCTGTCTAGCTGCCAGAATCTTCAACTTTAATCTGTCTTACAGTTAGCCTTGAAGTTTCTCATGGAATTGAATTGTGATTCAGTTGATTGTAAACTTTCTGAACATCCTGAAACCCACTCGACTCTCATAGATCACTTGCTCTGGCTGGATCCTCTAGAGTGATAAATGATTTACACCCCTCTTGACGGGACAAATCGTCACTCACACCTGAGACTATGGATGGGACATCCTTGAACCCAAGCCAATAAGCCCACTACTACAGTGTGTGTTGTTTGCCATCAGTCAGCATTACCTAGAAAGCTTGGAATCCAGAATTTAGGTCAAGATGACAAAATGGTTTGATCAGTCATCTCTTTTCTGGATACATCTTGCATTTTTAAGCATCTTCCCTCACCTTGGCTCTTACCATGACCCCTTGCCATTCCATGACTGTAAGCTGCAGTCTTTCCCAAAGGCTTTAAAATCGGACATCTGTAAACACAAGAGCTTAAGAGAGTAGCAAATAAGGATTCCCCTGGCTTGTTTTCTTGTTTAGAATATCTCTATCTTGGCCAAGGTACCTCTAGGATGTGCTTTTGGTGTCGCTCTGTCTCTTGTTGTCCACCTGTACAAAAACTTTCTCTAGTTACTACACTATTGTGCATAAATGGGCTACCCAACCATAGGGATTTCTTCACACAATAGATATTGTAAAGAATACCCAGGATGCAAGGGGATTGGAGTAGGTTTTACTTAATGAGAAGCTCAGCCTGAGTTGGAGTGGCAGATATGAGCGTGATTCAGCTTGATCACTTTCACCAGATATGTCAAGGGTTTTGGTCTGAGGTTCCATTATGGGCTTTTAAAGAACATTCTTCATAAAATATTACGTTCTTCAGTTAGATTGCTGGTGAAAAGAAGATATTTACCTTCAATGGAGCTTGAGAAATTTGAGGCCTTAAGTACTTCCACTTTGTGGATCCAAAGTTGATCATGATATTTGGGAAATTAGTAAAATTGCTCTGCAAAGATAGAGTGGACCCTTGTTTAATGCAAACCCTCAGCTTTGAGCAGGATTTTGATCCCAGGTGGTGGGGGTGGTCACTATTTAGCGCAAGAAGTACAGGCCAAGAAAGTAATATGCCTTTTTCAACATTGCCTCCTCTTCTGTTTCAGAACAAAGATTTGCCACAGAGAAATACAGTCCAGTCTAGGGAGCTAGAAATCTGGTACTAGTGTCTTGCACATTGAAGCATGACAAGGAAGGACTTCAACTTCTGACTGGGTCGTGAACCAAATCCATTCACCTGACTCCAAGCAGGGTGAGCATTCCTGGGGTTCCTGGGGTCAGCACTGGGCAGAGGAGTTTGAGGGGAAGCAGGAGGGATCTGAGCTTTCTGGGGTCTGAACCCAGGAAACACCAGTGTACAAGAACCCAGGCTGCCCCATTGGTCGGGGTCCGAGCAATTTGCGCATCTCCCGGAATGATAGAATTTGCTGATAATGTAACCATGTATAATTGTATTAGAACTTAAATTGTGAGCACTCCAATTTGCAAAAGGCGGGTGGCATAGTGGTTACAGATTGGACTGCTAACTGCAAGGTCAGCAGTTCAGAATTACAAGTCACCCCTGAGGAGAAAAACAAGGTTTCCAATCTTGGTAAGAGTTATAGTCTCCGAAATCCACAAGGGGCCATTCCACCTCCCTTTAAAGGGTCACTGTAACCAGAATCCACTCTGAGGTGGGTTTAAGGTTTGCATTGCTGATGACAGTGACAACTCTGTCCATTTGCTGCCTCCCCAGTTTGATTAAGCCTCCATTGAATTCCTTTTGATAATTAGCCAAGAATGTAGATCATCTTACCCTTGCGGAAAATGCCTTACAAAATAGATTGCCTGCACTCCTCTCCATCCATCCCCCTCCAAGGGCCTGCCTAGATCAAGGATTGCGGCCTTCAATGTGGGATACAACTCAACACAAAGAAAACCAAAATCCTCACAACTGAACCAATAGATAACATGATGATAAATCAAGAAAAATTTGAAGTTGTCAAGGATTTTGTCTTGTCTGGATCCACAAGCAATGCTCCTGGAAGCAGCAGTCAAGAGATGAAAAGATACATTGCACTGGGTAGATCTGCTGCATAAGAGCTCTTTAGAATGTTGAAAAGTTAGGATGTTACTTTAAGCAGGAAGTACACCTGATCCAAACCATGGTATTTTCATTTGCTTCATCTGCATGTGAAAAGCTTGCCATTGAGTGAAGAAGACCCAGGTAAACTGTATGAATTTGAACCATGGTACTGGCAAAGAATATTGACAGTACCATGGACTGCCAAATGAACAAACAAAATCTGTCTTGGAAGTACGGCCAGAATTCCCATTAGAAGTAAGGATGGTGAGACTTTGGACATGTTGTCAGTGGAGACCAGTCCCTGGAGAGGCATCATGCTTAGAAAAATGGAAGGGCTGTGAAAAAAGGTTGAAGGCCCTTGAAGAGCTGGATTGACACAGTGACCACAACAAGAGGACTGAGATAGGAACACTTGGGTGGATGGAGGAGGAGCTGTTATTGTTACATTCTGCTGTGAATAGTTTTGCCATGGACCAGAACCAACTGGATGGCAAACTAACAACAACAACAACAACAGGGAGAGACATTAAAAAGCCAAACTCACTGCCATTGAGTTGACCTTGATTCAGAGCAACCCTGGAGGACAGGGTAGAACTGGCACCCCGTGAGTTTCCCGAGAGTGTAACTTTTCACAGGAGGGGAAAGCCCCTTTAACCTACTACTTAGCAGCCCAGCCCAACACCAGGGCTCCACAAGGATAGAGAGAAGCACTGTTAGGGCTGGATAGGGCAGAGGCTGTACACTGGTACATATGAGGGCTGGAGGTACAGGGAATCCTTGGTGGACGATACCTTCAGGACCAAGGGTGTGAGGGGCGATGCTGGGAGAGTGGAGGGTGAGTGGGTTGGAAAGGGGGAACTGAATACAGGATCCACATGTGACCTCTTCCCTGCGAGAGGGACAGCAGAGAACCGGGGAAGGGAGACTCCGGATAGGGCAAGATATGACAAAATAACGATGTATAAATTACCAAGGGCACATGAGGGAGTGGGGGAAGGAGAGGGAGGGGAAAAAAAGAGGACCTGATGCAAAGGGCTTAAGTGGAGAGCAAATGCTTTGAGAATGATTGGGGTAGGGAATGTATGGATGTGCTTTATACAATTGATGTATGAATATGTATGGATTGTGATAAGAGTTGTTGGAGTCCCTAATAAAATGTAAAAAAGGAAAAGATGAGAAAAAATGATTAGGGCAAAGACTGTACAGATGTGCTTTATACAATTGATGTATGTATATGTATTAACTGTGATAAGAGTTGTATGAGCCCCTAATAAATTATTTAAAAAAATGATCCTCAATTTTTCTGAATCCTTGCCAGGGCTGCAAGTTGCCTTAATAAACACGTGCAAAAAAAGTACCTCTGGCAACAGACCGCTCAGGTTCAAATCCAGGCTCTCTAACTTATTGACTATGTGACCTTGGGCAAACCTGGACCTCTCTGTGCTTCCAAAGACTCACTTTCCAAAAGGGAAGTCATAAGCCAACTTTTCTTATTCCTCACTGGGTTGCTTTGAAGATGAAATGAGACATCTGTCTAAAAATGCTTCTGACCATCCCTTGGTTCTCAGAGCCCCACAAATGTTATGGATTATTTTTATAAGATTATGAATGATTTTTTCCAAGGGTAGTGCAAAGATTAACATCAGTGCTACTTCTCTTTGACAAAATATAAATCCAAATTTCTAAATAGCAGGGTCTGAACGGATGCGCTGTTAACAGCATCTTGCTTTTCTCCCATCACTTGTCACAGTAAATCTGATAAGAAATGCTGGGCTAGGGCCTGCAGCCAAGCCCCTCACTGGCAGCGTGCAGGACCTCAGGTTGTTGGCAGGCCAAGGGGCATCACAATGGCAAGAGGAGACTCCACAAAGGGCCCCTGCTTCCTCCCCCATGCCACCCTTCCCCACATTTAGGGAGAAACGTCAAAATAAAATTTTTGTCACCTGGTGAAATAATGAGCCCCCATTCCCGTTGCCTTGGTATCATCAGAGCGCAACAGCCATGTGGGGTAATCGCTGTCTCCGTGTTAATGCTGCTCAGTTCAAACATTTTCACAGGCCCGGGCAAAATGAAACCCGTGCTTTCTACCTAGGTAGAGTTTGAGGCGATTCAGCCCATTTACTTCTGCTGAAGAGGCTACCTCAGAAAAACAGGAAATAAAAACATAGAGGGTGCCATTGACATTAGGTTTCTTGTTTTCTTCCTTTCTTCCCTACCTTCCTTTCTTCTTCTTGCCCTTCTCTTTCTCTTTTCTTCCTTCCCTCCCTTTGCTCCCGTCTTCCTGCCTGCCTTCACCTTCCATCTTCCCTCCCACACTCCTCCATTTCTTCTTCGCTCCTCTCTCCCCACCTCCACCTTTCTCCTTTCCTTCCCTGCCTTTTCCCTTCAGCCTCCCAGTCTCCCTCCTTCACTCTCTCCCTTTGCTCCTTCCTTTCCCCACCTTGTTTTGATCCAGTGATTTGTACTCCTTTCTTCCTCTCATCCCACCCCTCCCCATTGCTGGAGAAACATCAGTTCCTTGTGGCGCTGGTTTCTTGGCGCCAGACCCTGTTCTTTGGGTGTTCACAAGTCTGTGTCCTGTGTGCAAACATAAGACAGACATATGATCAGGGTTGGACAGAAAATGGGATATGACAGGTGTTCTGCATCCCAAATCTCCAGGAGGCAAAGGTAAAGTCAGGCTCCTGCCTTTAAGGTTATGTCTCCCATTGTAACTGCATCCCACAAAGGCTCCTGCCTCCTGGCCACCTGAGGCCTGCTGCCTGCCTTCCTCTAGCTCCTGGGGAATTGGGGCAGCAGTGGCAAGAACAACAAAAATCCCCAGGAGTTGACAAGAAGGGAAGCTGTCTTGCTCGATTGACGGCCCCCTCACCCACCTGCATGTTGTTGAGATGCAGGTTCTCATCCCTGTGGCTGGGCAAGAAACACCCCCTCCCCAAACGCAGTGGCTTCAAACAAGGACCATCATCGTGTGGTTGCTGGGAGGCCACTGGGTCGTGCTTGGAGTCTACAATGAGTTGGCAGTCTCATGGGAGCTGGGGCACTCAGAGGGCTGGCAGCTGAAGCTGGCCGTTAGCTGGGTGCTTAGCTGGGTTGTTGGTTGGAGTGTCTCCACGTGGCCTTTCCAGGTGGCTCAGGCTTCTTTCAGCATAGTGTCCGGGTGCTGAGAAGTGTCCTGAGAGGTAGCACGTGGAGGCTGGACATTCTAAGGGTGAGCACTCAAGAAGAAGTCTTTGAAGGGATTTTTCAGAAGCTGTGAAGCACTTTGTGGGAGGGAAGGGGATTGCCCAAACTAGAAGTCACAGTGTCATCTTCTCCATAATCTATTGGTCACAGAGGTCATGAAACATCCCAATTTAAGGGCAAAGGGCATAGACTCTACCTTCCTATAGGTAGCCTTTCAAGGAATTTCGGGGTCACATACGAAGACTGGGAGACCCTGGGTGGCACAAATGGTTAAGGACTCAACGTATCAAGAGGTGGGCAGTTGCACCCCTCAGAAGAAATAACTAATGGCCTGCTTCTAGAAGCCCACAGGCTTGAGAATCCTGTGATGTGTAGTTTCTCCCTGGCACCCAGGGGGTCCTCGGGAGCCAGAACCAACATAACAGCAATGGGTTGGGTTTTTGTTGGTTTTGTTTGGGCTAATATTAAAACGACTAGTATGAAATTATATATGTATTGTGTTTATCTCTCAGGACTCTGATTATGCTGAAGTTGAATAAAACCGTCTGCCTCTTCTATGAACGCCAGCCGATGGAGGCAAAGGGTGAGGATCTAGAGGAAGAATGAATGTCACATTCCCGTCCTTGTGTTTCAGTTGTCCTTAAAGGGCACAGGGGACAAACCAGACGTCTTTGATATGATTTTAGCCTAATGATGTGCTAGTATGATGATGAGCAGCCTGAAAAGTGGTTTTAACTAATGTGATCCAATATTTGAAAAGTTGACGATTTCACATCGAATTTTATATTCTCAGCATCTCAGTTACAAACAGAAAATCAGGCCTTAAAATCCTTGCATTTCCCCAAGGCAACAACAGTCTGGAGCTAGAATTTGAATGTCCCCTGTGGATGAGCTGACACGTGCCTGTTAACCACAGTCCACATCCATCCCTCTTGCCCCCAACACAGAGGTTGACTACAAGTATCCTTTATCTATATGGCTAAATAGGTTAGTTGGTTTGGATTGGGTTGCTAGTTTTTCCTGTTTTGTTTTGCTTACTTTTGATTTTTTGGGGGGCTAGGAAATGGTGTGTATTTTGGTACCATGTCTTCCAAAGCGAGAAAACCAAACCCAGTAAGCCAAGAAGGTCAAACAGTCTAGATTAATGATGAAAGGAGGAGCCCTGTTGGTGAGGTAGATTATGAGTTGGACTTCTAACTGCAAGATCAGAAGTTCGAAACTCCCCCCACCCCCACTCCACAAGAGAAAGATGAGATTTTCTACTCCTGTAAAGATTTACAGACTTGAAAACCCACAGGGGCAGTTCTATACTCTGTCCAAAGGGTTGCTATATGTCAGAATTGATTCCAGGGTAGTGAGGTTTTCTTGATTGATATAAATAATTTTTGGTGAGTATTGAAAAAACCAGTCAATATTATTTTTAATACACATCAAAGAAGGTCCACATTAATTGTTCACACAACCCTGCCACCTTCTTTCTTTATTCCCTTGCCTCCCACTCTCCTTTCTTCCTCCCTATGGTCTTTTATCTCATTCTTTTTCTTTCAAGGGTTAGCCTAGGAGTGGGAAAGTCTGACTAATTCTTAACCAAAAGACTAAATTGGTTTTATTATTGGTGTTATTACTTGGGTTAAATTTTTTTCTTTTCTCTTCTTCTATTGGTTTGTGTCATGTAACCCAGAAAATGGGGAAACATTTGGAACATCAAAACACTAACCTTTCTCAGTAGACTACAAGCATTAAAGGCAACAGAGATAAATACTCCAATAATAACAATAACATACAAGGATAGCTAGAGAGATAAATAGATAGATAGAAAAACCACAAAATCTGAGCAGTTGTGGGAAGGAGAATGGGACTAGCCCCATGAATAAATATAGGTTTGCCAGAGAATAGTTCTATATACATATTAGCATATACTACAAATATGACCATGAATATAATAGTGCATCCAGGAGGCATAGTTATGAAAATGTCTTAGCTAGAACAAAACCCCTTGAGGGAGCGTGTCCTAAATATGGGGGATCAGGAACATAGCTCTGAGAGACCTCAAGATCAATTTGGTACGAACTAGCTCACAAAGACAATGTTCTGTATCCATCAGGGAAGTGACTGGGGTCTTCAAAAGCTAGTGAGTAGCAAACTAAAAGTCGGTGCTTGGTCTCACCCTATGTGTTGGACAGGGTTCTCTAGAGAGACAAAACCATATTGCTAGTAATTATATATGCATATATTTATAAAGCTAGATATGCAATACAAGAAGTGAACCACTAAAATATATACGGATAGATAACACAAGAAACTAACAGTTAAATTATAAAACAGTGAGACACTAGCAGTCCTTTAAGGCTGAGAGCCGCCAGTTGCCAGTCCCTTTCTGTAGAGAGAGTTGGGCTATATATACCCAGGCAGCAAACAGAAAGGCAAGTCACCAACTGTCACCAACTGTCGGTCCCCAGCTCCAGAGACGAACATTCCAATCCTGTGGGATTAAATGGACCTCAACTTACAGCGACACAGTCCACAAGCTAGGCATCCCACAGACAGTGTACCCCTTTAAATTGAGGCACAGAACAAGCAAGGTGAGGCTCACGAAGCCATTTATCCCTCTGCCCTTCGATTAATCCTACTTGTGTTTATCGGCCAGGCTGGCACAATAAACTATTGCACCCTGTCTGGAGCAAATAACGTTGAAGAAGCTCAAGATGCCTGGCAACAATTAGTCCAAATCAGTAATGGACTATGCGTACCTCAGCCTCTATGATGCTAAGGTCAGAAGAACTAAATGGTGCCTGCCTATGACAAACAGCTGCTCTGAAAGGGATCATGGTACATGATCCTAGATAGAGTGGGGAGTAATGTGTAAGAAAACTGAAAGTCATACTACTACTACCAATAGTAATAATAATAATGATAAAAGATGAGGTTTATTGGTTAGATAGACTAGTGAGATCCCTACTACTATGGTCCTTCATCACCCTTCAGGTCTGGAACTGAATTCAACCCCCTGAAAAATAGACAGGTTTATAAAGTGAACCTTATGAGAAAAGATTGCAGCCCTCAGTATGGATTACAACTCAATGTCAAGAAGACACACATCCTCACAACTTGATCAATAGGTACCATGATAAATGGAGAAGTTTGTTGTTTTTTTTACTTGTTGTTATTTGTTGAAGTTGTCACGGATTTTTGTCTTGATGACGTCTATAATCAATGCTCTTGGAAGCTGCAATCATGAGATCAAATGACGCATTCCATATGGATACATTTGGTGCACAATACGTCTGTAGAGTGCTAAAAATCAAGGATGTTACTTTGAGGACTAAGGTGCACCTTACCCAAGCCATAGTAATTTAAATTGCCTCATAAGTATGTGAAAGTCAGACATTGAATAAGGAAGGCTGAAGAAGAATTGATATGTCTGAATTGTGGTGCTGGTGAAGAATATTGAAAGTAACATGGACTGCCAAGGGAACAAACAGATCTGTCTTAGAAGAAGTATGGTCAGAGGGCTCCTTAAAGGCAAGGATGGTGAGACTTCCTCTCACATACTTTGGTCATGTTATTAAGAGAGACTCGTCCCTGGAGAAGGACATCATGCCAGGTGAAGTAGAGGGACAGTGAAAGAGAGGAAGCCCCTTAAGGAGATGGATTGACAGTGACTGAAACAAGGGGCTCAAGCTTGGGAACAATTAGGAGAATAATTCAGGGCTAGGTAGTGTTTCTGAATGTTTGGCATAGGGTCAATGTGGGTTGCAACTGGCTCAATGGCACCTGATAAGAACAACTACACCAAAATGAATCATAGCACTGAGGAGCACACATTCCTCAGAACCATCAACCATTCAAAAGCAAATAGGCAGTATTTGCCCAAGGCCAAATTCAAAAGGCAGGCAAGGTTAGGGGAGAAGGGTGAATGAAAACAGGAAGCAGAGTTTCAATGGCATGAGTGATATTACATTGCAGGAGATTGTCATCAATGTCACATGACAAAACGTGTATAAATTGTTACGTGCAAAGCTGATTTTCTCTGTAAATCTTAACCCACCTTACAATAAAAAGTTTCTTTTTTAAAAACAAAGACACCATCGTTCATATTATAGACACAGCCAAAGATCTCCTGGACAATCCTAAAATGATCTCCTAAATGATTGGGGTAGTTAGCTCTCCCCAGGGAGTTCTACCCATTGAAACGCTGGGCGGTTATGGCTGCAATTATATTTCAGGCCAGAAGAGGCAGCAGAGGCCTGGTTGTTCAAATGCTGCCAAACTACCAGACAATGGGCAAACAGTTTCTTTCCACGGACGACTCGCGGCTCTGTCATATCCATGTCTGGTGTTCAACACTTGGCGACAGAATCCAGCCCGCTGGGTTTGGGTGGGGTCTGTTTCTCACCCATGCTTGGCTTGGGATTGTTCTATGGCATCCACAAAGTGGAGTCCTTTCCTTTCTGATGTCCCGAGAAAGCTGTTTTCTCCTTTTTCTCTCTCTGGCCCTCTTCCCAAGAACCCTGGGGTTCACTCTGCTTTCCTCTGGTTGATGTTTCTAAGGCAGTTACTTGACCTTGGTTCATCTACTGCAGGGTACCATTAGCAAGTAACTGTACTGTCCTTGGATGGTATTGTTCATGAGCTAGGCTGCAATCTACGGGTTAAAGGTTTGAGTTAACCCAGAGGTGCCTTCCAAGAAGGGCCTGGTGATATGCCTCTGGAAAAAAACGCACCCCAGCGATGGAAAATTCTAGGGACCGGACTTCTCTAACACAGTTGGGCTCTCCATGAATCTGAGTTGACTCAATGGCAATTGGTTGCTGGTATTCCTGTAAGTAGAAGACAACAATCTTTAAGCAGTCCCTCTTGGATTCATGGGAGGAGGATGGCTTCCTCTGAGAGAACTTCTCATGGCTCCAATGGCTCAATGATCTTACAAAAAATGAGAGAAACGATGAGCCTGATGACAGATGATATTGCTATGCAGGCCCCGTTTCAGGATGCTCAAGTTTCCAGGTCTTCCCTGACTCACAGTGGAGCCCTGTGAGGTTCCAACTAGAAGGGCACCCTTGCTCCCAGGACCTGGAGCCTTGTAGCTGAGCAGAGCAGTCATGATGAGAAAGAGGACCCAAAGAGAAGTCCGGGGGCTGCTTCACTTATCTCAGTGTCAAGCAAACAAATGTTTGGCAGGAAATTTCTCTTCAAGAGTGTTCTGATTTCTTGAAGGAAATCTTTTTCTGAACCATTTCCTCAGGGGAAAACCACTCAACTACCTCGGGAAGGAAGATTTTTCTCCTTCCAAGCTTACCAGGCTGTGCTAACTCACAGAGGAGGTGTGACTAGCAGGCAATGAAACTGATTTCCAGACTCCTATGAAAATCAGCAAGTGCTCGGCTGCTAAGTGAAAGGTCGGCAGTTGGAAAACCCCAGCTGCTCTGCAGGAGAAAGTGGTGGCTGACTGTGTCTGACAAGATGACAGCTTTGGAAACCCAATGGGGCAGTTCTCCTCTGTGTTCTACAGTTGCTTTGAGTTGGAGTGGACTGACAGTGATAGAGCTGATCTTTTTCCCCATGAAAATCGGCTTTCACGAATACATGTGCATTCATGGATGTCTGTGTCTGCTTTGCCATGCATGTGCACATATGTGCCTATTTGCACGTGGATGGATACGTCTGTGAATGTGGGCGTCTCTATTTACTTTGCCATGTGTGTGCACATGTCTGCCTTTGTCAGTATGCATGCGGGCTCAGGCAGCATAAAAAGATCACAGAGAACCTTGGAGAGAAAGAGAAAAGTAACCTATTTTCTCATGGGTCTCCCATACCAGACGGTCTACTGGCATCCACCGCCACGAAGACCAGAGGTCACTTCATGCCATGTGTCCAGCTGCCCATTGCTGGTTGAGGTCAGTCACCAGGGAGGCAAGTCAGACTGGCCTCGCCAACCTACCACCCACCTGCAGGAGTGATTCCCACCATCTGTCCTGGAGCCCCTCCCACCTTACTCAACCTCCCTAGACCTTGAGTGAAAGGCATTTCCAACGTTTTTACATAAAGATTTCTGAGATTGACTGAAGAAATGATTTCATTTGACAAAACATGAAGCTTTGAATTTAAAGATTTGAGGCAAGTGCCCTCCAGAGAGGGGGACACAGGACAGGGCCATGCTCCCTTCCGGTATGCAGGGGTGTTGCTATGAGTTGGAACCAATTTGATGAGCACCTGCCAGCAACAACAACAACCAGAAGTTGTCTAAACTTCTGTGGCCTCAACTCGGAAATGAGAATATTAATATTGCCTCCTAGAAAGAACTCAAGGTATGTACAATTGGTTAATAGGCGTTTGGAAAGTGAGTACATTAAGTGGACTGATGACATTGATAAGGCAATAAGAAACTGAGAAGGCTTCACTAACAGGTGCTTTCACATCTGTAACCAGTAGATTCCTTCCTTCTTCATCTCTTGCCATCTTAATCAGCTCCCACACTTTCCAGGCAGCTTGAGGGATTAAATGTTCATTCTGCTCCTATTATAAGCCTCAGCCTCAGAATCAGAGGCTTTACCTGAGGTTTGAGGAGCTATACTGGGAATGAGGGAGAGTAACCTGTCTTTTCTATTGCTCTCCTATCGCTCCCTCTTCCTTAGACCTTCCCTGTCTCTGGGCCTGCCTTTCCTCCCTAGAGCATTGGCTTCCGGGAGAAGGGGATGGAAACAATGAGCACAATGAGCACATTCCTGACCAGGCCTCTTACCATGCTATCTTCCAACCCTCTATTGGAAGGGCCTCCACGAAGTCCTCTCATGTCATCTCACAATAACTTGTTAGATACCATTGAGTGAGCTCCTGACTCATAGCAAAAGTACACACAAGAGACTGAAGCACCACCTGGTCCAGCACCGTCCTCACAATGGTCCTTGTGTGTGAGCCCATGGTTGCAGCAGTGTGGAGGAGATCCTGTCCAAGAAGGCTGCCAGTGGGTGGGAGGGGCTGCAGCTTTCAGAGACTTTGGAGGATGCCAAGGTGGATAGTTCACGGCGTATCATATGAGGTCAGCCAGCGGGCCTTGGGGGCCCTTCCCATTATCCATAGATATATGAAATAAATGGAGGCCCTCAGCAAGATGGGCTGCAGACACCTCCAGGACTCACTTGATCCTTGGCAAGCTCCCTTAGCCTTAGGACACCACCTGCTGGAACTGTGGCTTTGCTGCCTCTCCTGGCTCTCAACTTCCCTCCTAGAGGACTCTAGCCACCCTTCTCCTTCCAGATCCTTCCAGCAGGAGGCAGATATTGGTCTCTATGCTTTTGCATGTGGCCAGATTTCTAGGGACAGATCAGCCTCTCCCAAGAATTTGGGTTCACCAGAGTGAGCGTGCCCACAAGTCTGCAGAGCGTACGGCTGGGCATCTGAAGAGAGAACTACTGGAAGATTTGCCCCTTTTCAAAAGCGCTAATTCCACAGTTGAGAGCTCGTCTCCTGGGGACTCAGCTTGAGTCTCAAGGAGCACATCCCCTTTGGCACTGCTGGCAACTCGAGGTGCTGTGGGTCATTTTCTTGCCTTTGAGGAGTGCAAGGGAAATGCTACAATATGTCCCTTCACATGAACCATCAATCCTTATCTGGAGAACTCTCCGAGATGACAGGGATGGGAGGGAGATGTTCTTGGGGCACGCTTTCACCTGCACATCTCTCAGGTGAGTCAAACATTTGACCCCCAAAAGTTGAGTATGATGGTGAGAGTTCAGGCTGGGAGATAGAGTGTCTGGGTTCAAATCAAGAGACTGCACATCTCAACTCCCATGGTTCTCCTGCATAAAACCCAAGCCAAGCAGTTTATCACTTCCCTGCTGAGCATCATACTGAGGCCAGCTAACCGCATTCTTTGCTGATGACAACGTTGCTTGTACCAAATGGCTTTGCCATGTAGCCCTTAGCAATGGCCAGAAGGGCTGCTCATCAAACCGCAGAGCAGGGCTTCTGGCGCACACGTTAAGAAGGGGGCTATTCACAACAAGGTCAGTAGGTCAGAACCCACTAGCTGTTTCTCTGGAGAAAAACTGTGGCTGTTTGCTTCCATAAAGATGCCCAGCCATGGAACCCCCCTGGAGAGGGCCATGATGAGCTGGAGTGATCTCTACAGGAGTGGGATTTTTTACTGTGGATGTAATCCCACCTGGGCAGAGATTTTCTTTGTGACATTAAAGAGGCTGTACCTTACACCAATCACTTGGCTGATACAAAAGGATTCAATTCAACACTGAAGCAAACCAACTCCAAGGGAAGAAGGCAGCTGCCATGCAGAGAGCTCCAAGGACCACCAACCATGGAGGTTATTGAAGCCAAAACAAGAATAAAACCCACCAGCCCTCAGCCCCCAGGGATGGACAAAGAGAGCCTGCCCATCAAGCTGGTGCACTGGCATGATGCTGTCAGCCTCCGGTGCTGTGAGAACATTGACTTTGGTGTGTTAACGGCACCCACTTGCGGTATGTTTGTGATGTCAGCGTGTGGAAACTATGGCAAGCCCCCCTCCCTGCCTCACAGCAGCAAAGTCTCGGCATTAAAACCCTGTGCCTTCTGTGGCGCTTGCCAGCTGTGAGAGGGCAGGAAATGCTGTTGGCTTTTCTGCTCCTTGTTGCGACCTCCCTCTGAGGCAGGGAGCAGAGGACGTGAGGTTGGAATCTGTTTTGTTTCATCACTACCCTTTGTCATCTCTCTGAACACTGTCATGTGCTCCTCACCAGTGCTTCGCCCTCTCTATCACCAAGCCATGTGCTCTTTAAAACATGCACACACACACACACACACACACACACACACACACACACCTAATGTTCACATTTTGAGGCGCATTTGTCTTTAATTCACTAATAATAACAATAATTATTCAAAGCCACTTTACCATCTGAAAAGAAATCTCTATGCATACACTTAGATCATGGATGCCAACTGCCTTCTTAACAACATTTCCCAATGAAATATTCAGCAGCGACTATATTAAGCCTGAAGCTGTTCATCCAGTTTGTGTTAATCAAAACAAAAACAAGAGACGAAGGGATCCAAAAGGACATGTAAGATCATAGACTGAAAGTAGCCCCATCGAGCACCAAAGGCTTGTCCTGAAGGGCAGAGCCACAGGTAAAAGCTATATCTCTCTGGAGTTGCTGGCATTTAACTAGATGCAAAATGTCAGCGCAGGAAATGGCTTGCCCAATGCAAATACTAACAAGGGAGGCATGTGTTCCTGTGTAAATGGAGCTTCAGCCAATCCGGGCCTTCAGGATCCAGCTCCCATAGCAGCATCCACGGGAAGCACCAGGGGAATGTTCCGTTTGCTTATTTTCCCTCTCTTTGCTAAGAAGAAAAAGAGCCTTTGTGGCCTAGTGGCTACAAGTTGGGCTGCTAATTGCTATATCAGCAGTTTGAAACTACCAGCTGCTTTGTGGGAGAAAGATAAGGCATTCTGCTCCCATAAAGAGTTCGAGTCTCAGACGCTCACAGGGGCAGTTCTACACTGCCCTATAAGTTGACTGTGAGTCAGCATGGATTCGATGGCAGTGAGTTTTCTAAGAGTAAGAAGTATCTAGGGGTGTAAACAGTTAATGAGCTCTGCTATTAAGGGAAAAGTTGTCATTCCCAACCCACTTAGAGGAGCTGTGAAAGAGAAGCCTGGCAATCTTCTTCAGAATCCTCGGCCATTGAAAATTTTATAGAATGTATTGACCTTGGTTGTTAAATAGATCCAGGTATATGGTGGAGCATACAGGGACCAATGTCATAAAACGGGGTGGGGGTGAAAAAAATCTCTGAGACAGATGCAAAAACTGTGAGGGAATGAGTTGTTGATGCTGGGGGATCAGGACCATCATCTCTGGGATTTTCAAAGTTCCTGAGCAATCAGGAAAGGGGCAACAGTTGGTCTCTCCCCATCCAGAGGACAGCAGAAGAGGAGAACTGATTGGGCACAATGAATCAATGACTAGTGACTCAAGCAACGATCACCCTCCACCACTGGAGACCAGAAGAACTAGATGGTGCCTAGCTCTCACTACCGACTGCTATGAAAGAGATCACATTAGAAGGGCTTGATTAGAGTAGAAGGGAAATGTGGGGCAAAACTCAAAATCATGATTGTCGCGCGCCAGATCTCGCCAGCAAGAAAAGACACACCACAACAGGATTCTTCCACAAGCATTTAATTTTTCATAATGCGGTAAAAGACCCCGAAACCCCAAACTACTGCTGCTTATATATGCTCTCTATGGGGACGTGCTGTGCCCTGATTGGTGCATTTGCCAAAACCTCATGCATTGATTGGTGAGTTCACCAGAACCTTCGTTTGCATACTCCAGGGTAGAGTTATGACTATGTCATCTCAGCATCGCGCATGCGCTAAGTGGTTGTTTATCACTTAGTTGGACCACCGCCCTGAATGCCCGGCGCCATCTAGTAATGGCGGCGAGAGCTGCGGCTACCCACATCACGAGAGTTGTGGCTTCCCACATCTCGCGAGAGCTACGGCTTCCCACACATGATAAAACACCAAGCTTACTGTTTGGATAAAAGCTGGTGAAATTGCAAGACTATGGTGCTTAGTTACCCTGCAGGTCTGGAACTGAACTCATCATGGCTCGATGTTCAACCAAACAATAGACAGGTCTATAATGGGAACAATGACATTAGAGACATACAAATACCGTAGAATAATAGATCACATGAGATCAAAAGACAGCATTCCCCCAAGAACGAAGTTCAAAAAAGTTGAGAATGAAGGAAGCTTGGAGACAAGAAACAAGAAGATGTGGGGGAAGTGATGGTACATTGTGGGAATTGCTATCAATGACATGAAACAAAATGTGTATGCGTTGCTCAATGGACAGCTGAGCTGCTCTTTAACCTTCACCCAAATCACAATAAAAATGTTTTTAATCAAAGAAAACTTCATGGTTCACTTCTATTCTGACACACACGGGGTGATGAGGAAATAGCGTCAACCGGGTTTGCTGTGGTCCAACCACCAGACATGTGCTTATGGGAGAAAGGCATGCTGACGCTGGCAATACCGAGCAGGACCAAGATGGTTTTATGTGCCTGCATCATGAAGATGGTAGCCCTGGTGGTGAGATGATTCAGAGCTCAAGTGCTAACCAAGAAGCCACCCAGTTTAAACTCACCCAGCCCTACTGAAGGAAATTTCCCTCCTCAAAGGTGTTGTTGGTAGTTATGTGCAATTGAGGCGATTCTGACTCCCTGTGACGGGAAGGAAAGGCACACTGTGCTATAGTGTAACGGTTTTCAGCGGCTACTTCCTCTGAAGTGGGCAGTGGAACCCTTCTTTGTATTCTGTTCATAGCCTGGAAGTTTCCCTGACACCTCTTCACTTGAGGTAACCCTGCTGGCATTTGAAATACCAGTCACGTGGCTTCCAGCATCACAGTAACACACAACTCACCACAGCACCACAAATGGACAGACAACAACAGGATAGGAGTCTTCATGGGAGCAGGCAGTCATGTCTTCACTCTCTCAATGGGGATCAGTGAGTTCAAACTGCCAGTCTCTCTGTTACAGCCGCACATGCAACCACTGTGCTGCTAGGTACATTTCCTTAAAATTCTGCCTAGAAAAATCTGTGGAACAGTTGTTCTGTGTCACAGAGGGTCACTGTGAGCCAGGATGGGCTCTGAGACACACAAATGCAACACCATGAAGCCACCTTACTCTGTCCTGCTCTTATTTAACTCTATTCTTTTCTGAGCTATCTTTTCCATATATTCAGAAGAGACTAGCACTGAGCAGTGTTAATTCCACCAAGGCCAGGAAGGAGGTCAAAGAGTCACAAGGACTATCTCTTTGCTCTCATGCCACTGCACTAAGGAGGCTTGGGTGGCAGCTGGAAGCTGCACATTTCACTCCCTGTCCCTACACTCCTGGCTGAGTCTCCTCAGAGTGAGACTGCCCCTTTACCCAGCTCACTGCATTGGCTGTCTTGCTCTGAAAAGAGAATTCACACATGTGAGTCTGACTGGGTGACAGATGGGAATCTTAATGCTGCTCTTTGGAATATGAAAAGCCTCGGATCAGAGTGCTGCAGGGGAGTGATGTCTGCAGAAGACCTGCTGGTCTCCCAGTTAGAAAGAAGCCTTCCCCTTTGCCTCAGAGGTGCGTTCACTGTGGGTGGCAAGTCAGATCCTTGGGCTGGCACTCTCAGTAAACAGATCATATGGGCACCTTGAGAAGCGCTTGCTCACTGACCCAGCTCCCCAAGGATGTAAATATACCAAGCAGGATGACTAAGGACACCAGTGCCTAGAATGATCACATTCTTTGCATGTGTACAAATGAGGTGGGCAGCCACCTTCGCTGATGGTGGCTGCACAGTGTCTGGAATCACACCTGGCTAGGTGGACCATTGAAAGAGTTGGTGACATGATAATAAGGAGTACACCCCCTTGCCAGTAAAGCTGATGAAATGGCATTTGAGGAAGCAGGGGCAGCCGGGTCGCCAGCATGAAGTCAGCGAGAATGTTGCTTGTGCCTCCTTTGTTCACTAGTGGCTGCTGGCATCTGGGTAGTGAGGACACCATGGCTACTGCCAGAATTCTCCACGGTCCCTGGTTTCACTCTCAAGTCGCTGGCTTCAACACTACCACTGCCATCGAGTCGATTCTGACTCACAGCAACCCGAAAGGACAGAGTAGAACTGCGGCTGGTGGGTCTGGGGGGCTGTGGATCATTATGAGAGCATTTATATCTCGCAGTAGCTAAAGGGTCCAAAATGCTGACCTTATGGTTAGCAGCCCAACATAACCCACTTGGTCATGAACCCTTGCCAGCTGATTCAGGGAGTCCATTCCCAAGTGCATATCTAAAAGAATGAAAGACGAGTACCCAGATGGATGCTGCACTAATCACTATGGGTAAAAGGTAAACAATAAGCCAACAATACCCATCAGTAGAAGAATAGAGAAAATGTGATCTACACAGAGTGGGATATACATATAGTCTGCCACAAGAAAACTAAGGCCTTTGATTCGGACAGACTCTGTAACACAGGTGAACGCAAGACATGAAGTGAAAGACGCCAAACACCAAATGCCATGTATTGTGAGTCCATTTAGAGCAAATATGCTGGACAGGTAAATCCCGTAGAGCCATAGAGTAGATTGGTGGTTTCCCAGGGCGGGGTGGGAGGGACAATGGGGAATGACTGCTTAATGGCTGCAGGGTCTATGAAAATGTTCTGGAACTGGATGGTGGGAAGCTTTCACAGTGTCCTTAAAACTACTCTTAAAAAGGGGAGAGAAAGAATCTGCCGAAATCACAGTTCTGATTGACTCACATGAATGCGGTCACCAAGAATTGGAATCCACTAGAATTGGAATGGCAACTAGACTATTGTTTCCTTGGGAGGTGCCTCCAGGAAGGAACAGTAGAGAAGGGTAATACTGATAGAGCAAAGGGAAGGGGCCGATAAAGAAATGTCATTGAGTAGGTTCCCAGAGACAGTATAAATCCTCTTGTAGTTGTCCCACCCAAAGGCTGAGGGAACTGGAGTGTGGCTCCACCTATCCCCATGTGTCATTGGTTAAAGTGGCATTAGGTCCTGGAGGATGTCAACTCCCCTGTCTGCTCAATGACTGTTCCCTGTGTGGGGAGTTACATGTGCTTCCTGTGAGACCATTGGCATTTATGGGAGTGGTGGGTGCCAAGTGCTAATACATGGGCACATTAGCAGCTGCTACAGCAAGTGTTGTACATTTTTAGCTGCTTGAGTGACAGGTGGGCCCTACCTCCTGCCTATATTCAGTAGTAGGGTGTTCAGATGGGGGCATCCGAAAAATAATAAGGCCCTATTCTTTGAAAATAGACATTATTATTATTTTAATCTGTCCCAACCCCCTTTCTTATCTGGCCCTGTGAACTACCACACTGGCTGAAACATCAGTTCTCTGGGGAAGACACCACATTTCAATACGGTCACAAGGCTGTTTTCATTGGCCCAGTGGAGACACTTACATAAGATGTGTCAACTAGACGCTTTTTCTGGAGCATTTCCAAACAAAAAACGAAAAAGAAAGTCCCGCTTTTGCAAGTGGCCTGGCATCTAAGAAGCATAATTCAGAAGCACATGTCCCGCCATGTGGATTAGGTGGTCTATGTTGCGAGATTACAGCATGTGCCATGAGAGACAGACACAAAGAACACAGGACCATGCCAGTGGTGGTCAGGAACCGTCAACAGAGCCAGCTATCCTCTTGTTCTCCCCACCTTTCCATTTTCCTAGGATTCTCTCTTCCAAGTATTGGTCTCTTTGCCTGTTTACAACCAAATAAGCCCCAAATAAGATCCAGATCATAGAAATAGAAGGAGGAAGTTGGATGGAGACTGCAGTTCATACTCCCCGGAAGCCATTCAGACTCCCTGGAAGAAGGAGACACTGTGATGGAATTAGCTCTGGATTCCTGACATTTATTGAGGAATGCGCAGGGAATAAGCACCTGTGGGGGGAATCAAGGAAGGGCACAAGAGGGAAATCTCAACAGAGGTCTCAGCCCTGCCTATGGAGAGTGTCATAGTCAGTGTTCCCTAGAGAAACCAAACCAGTTATATAGCTGTAACTGGAGATATCGATATATCCACCAGGGCTCCTATGGTTAACCACTGCACCGGCCACTCATTGCCATCAAGGTGGACTCAAAGTGACTGTGTAAAACAGTATAGAACTGACCTTTTGGGCGTTGGAGACTGTAACTCTTCAGGAGATTACGAAGCTTCATCTTTCCCTCAAGGAGCCCTTGGTGTTTTCAAACTGATGTCCTTGCTGTTGTATGCCCAATGGGCCACCCACTGCGATACCAGTGCCCCAGAGAGTGAGGCTTATTCCTAGGAATTGGCTCACATAGGGGAATGGCAAGTTCCAAATTCATAGGTCAGGCAACAGCCTAAAGAGCTCTGTAGATGTTCATCCTAAAATCCATAGGTTAGGTGATGGGAAAAGACAAGAATAAGAATGGTCAGAACACACCCTAGGGTGCGCTGAAGGCCTTTGGCTGATAGGTTTACCCCTTCCCACATTATGGAAGGTATTCTATTTTGCTTGAGACCAACACTTCATAAGAGCAAATAGATGAGGTGAACAAGCGGCCATCTAGCTCAGAAGCAATAAAGCCCACCTGGAAGAAGCACACCAGCCGGTGCGATCATGAGGTGCCAAAGGGACCAGGTATAAGGCATCATGCAAAAAAAAAAGGAATATATATATATCTGTGTGTGTATATGGATATATATACCATAGAGAATGAAGGGGGAAGTGCAGAGTGGGGACCAGAGGCCCAAATGTCAACCACTGGAGATCCCCTCATAGAGGGCTTTAGGATAGGAGATGGGTCAGTCAGGGTGCGATGTAGTACCAATGAAGAACACAGCTTTCCCCCAGATCCTGGATGCTTCCTCTCCCCAACTACCAGGATCCAAATTCTACCTTGCAGGACTGGATAGGGCAGAGGCTGTACACTGGTGAATATGGGAGCTGGAGGCACAGGGAATCCAGGGTGGATGATACCATCAGGACCAGGGGTGTGAGGGGTGATACTGGGAGAGTAGAGGGTGAGTGGGTTGGAAAGGGGGAACTGATTACAAGGATCCACATGTGACCTCCTCCCTGGGAGATGGACGGCAGAGAAGGGGGGAAGGGAGACTCCGGAAAGGGAAAGAGATGACAAAATAACAATCTGTGGATTATCAAGAGCTTATGAGGGAGGGGGAGCAGGGAGGGAAGGGACAAAAAAAGAGGACCTGATGCGGAGGGCTTAAGTGGAGATCGAATGCTTTGAGAGTGATTAGGGCAAAGAATGTACAGATGTGCTTTATAAAATTGATGTATGTATATGTATGGATTGTGATAAGAGTTGTATGAGCCCCTAATAAAATGTTTAAAAAACAAGAGCAAATAGATGAATGCTTGTTTGACAAAAAAACTGGGCACCATAGCCTCGCCACATTGATATGCAAAAGGAGCCATCACAGGGAGCTCTGTAACTGGGACCTGGCCAAGTGGTGACCAGTAGCCTGGGACTTTGTAGCCTAATACGTTGCAGCGAATTGCTTACTAGTTCTCCTATAGCTATAGTCTTTGTAACTCCTACCAATGACAGGGTGGAACTATGCCACCGAGGGAAGTAGATAGCAAGCTAATAATATCAGTAAAGTGCATGGCATCCTCGAAGAGGTGAGACCATTCAAATAAGGCCTGTAGACCCCTAATGTGGGGATTGGTCAGTATGGTCATCCTGGGTGAGTTAACTCAGAAACAGAAAGTGGAGTTTCAAGAGCACCGAGAAAGACGAGCCAGCAGTGGAGTGTGCTCTTTGGACCCAGGATCATTACTCTGAGCACCACCTCTGTCCAGGAGACAGAGATCCCTGACACTGGATGCATCAGGAGACACTGAAAAACAGTGGCAGATAAATAGCTCATGGAAGCAGAGGCAGCAGCACCAAGACCCCAGAACAGGGAGCTCGCCAGCACACAGAATGAGAAAGCTGAGTGTCTTTGGGCCAAGGCTTCCAGACAAAGCGTGCTGCCTCAACGCACTTATCAGCAGAGCTGAAAGAACTTTGCACACGGTCCCAAGCAGAGCAGAGGTCAAGGAGCTGCAGGGCAGAGGCCAAGGACCAGAAAAAGTTCTGCTTCTGGACACCACTGGGAAGAGACTGTCCTGACTGAAGAACTATATCCCCAGTCATTTCTGATCCTGAATTGTCACCTGCTAGGTCCCCAATTAACCCCAGAAACATAAGTATTGTTTGCGAGTTCTGTGTGGCCATTGCCACTTAAGGATTATCAAACCCAGCAGAGAAGAAGAGAGTGTCATGGTAGGGATGGTTGGTGTCAGAAACTGTGAAAAGAAACGAGGGTGGAGGCATTTTGATCTCTGTCTCATAGGAATCAGCCTTGGGCTGTTTATCTTGATTTTCCTCCATTGCCTTTTGTGAAGTTACAGGGGGGTCAAATGCCTCCACTATGCCATTTATACCCCTACATTGACAAGTCGTTGGATGAAGGTTAGTTTGGGGAAGGAGCAGACCTTGGATGAGCTCTCATCAGCTGAGGCAATCCTGATAGGGGCCAGACAGCTGGGACCTTTTCTATCAGTGGCTCTCTCAGCAGCTGGGGAAATCAGTCACTTGGCCCTGAGAGGAATCTGGGTGACACACTCATCTATGACAATACCCTGAAGAACAAGCTCCCACAAAAACCTGGCTGAGAACTCTCGCCTAGAACACAGGAGTGCATGCCTAGCTAATAATATCCATTTACTGAAGGCCCTATGATTGGAACTGTGCCTCATTTACAGATGGAAAACTAGAGGAAGGGATTTAAGGTGGCTAAGTTAATAAGTGACAGAGACAAGATTCAAATACAAGTTTGAAGCTGGTACTGTTAGCCTTTTTTCCAGGGCTGGGTTTTAGATGAGGCAAATGAGACACTTGTCAGGCACACAAGGTAAAGAGGCCTTCCCTCTCCAGTGTGACTTTCCCCATAAATCTGAATCATGGGCCTGGTGTGTCTTATTTGCCTTCCTTGAGTCTCAGAACCTGGTCTAGTCTGATTTGCTATTTGGAGGAATAAGCCAGAATGCTCAAGTACTCTGAGTCAAGACCCAATATCCCCTGGAATTGTTCAGTGGGACTTACCAGCATCTTCCTTCATGTTTCACTTTTCTAGAAACCTCCATGGAGGACTAGCTCTCATGAAGAGAGCTTCAAAAAGCTCATGGCAAAATTCCATTATTTTTTCGTATCATTTTTCCACACGCTTTTGGAAGCTCCCTCTTCATCCCTTTCCACAGTCTTTCTCAAGGAAAGAGACTGTTGCTGGTTGATGTCAGATGCCCCTGAGTCTGCTTTCTACTCAGAATGCTCTCCACAAACTCTATCAACAAATGACGTAGAGTCAAACGTGCTGTGTGTCTTTAAGTTGATGTCAGCTCATAGTGACCCTACAGGACAGAGTAGAACTGCCCCCAAAGGTGTCCTAGGCTGAGATCGTTATGGGACCAGCTCATCAGGTCTTTTCCCCTTTAGAGCCCATGGGTAGGTTCAAACTACCAGCCTTTTGTTTAGCCACCCAGTCCTTAGCCATTGTACCACCAGGGCTCTTTAAAACAGGGATTAGGTTGATTAATTGTATAATCTCCAGGCACATTTGAAAGCTGCTTCCCAGAACACCCTTCCCCAGATTGTTGATTAAGACGGGCATTTGGGGACTCATTTCTTTCTCATTTGTGTAAGTGCACTCTATGAGAGGGGTTTCCCTTCATAGATAGGTGATCACATACTATTTTTCCAAATTGAACCACTCTTGGTGGTATATTGGGTTAAGAGTTGGGCTTCTGCTAATGGCAAAGTTAATGGTTCAAACCCACCAGCTACTCCTTGGGAGAAAGATGAGGGTTTTCTGCTCCCGTAAAGATGTGCAGTTCTGAAAATCAGCAGAGCCAGTCTATTGTGCCATACATGAGGTCAACCCCATGGCAGTGGATTTGGTTTTGGTTTGGGTCTGTGGGGGAAGTCCTTAAGTCATTCTTTAGTCACATGGAGGAGTCCCTGGGTGGTGCAGTTGGTTAACATACTGGGCTACTAACTCATAGGTTGGAGCTTCAAGCCCAGCCAGAAGTGTCTCTGAAGAAAGGCCTGGTGCTGCATTTCAAACAACAACAACAAAATCAGTTATAGAAAAAAAACAACAGAATGTCGTTCTACTCTGGCCCAAAGGAGTCCCTATGAATCAGAGTTAACTTCATGGCAACTGGCATGGGTTTGGTCCATGGGAAAAAAGAACCCTTCATAATTGCCTCCATGCCCAATAGTTCCTTTCCTGTATCCCTAGACCACCCCAGCACCCTCAGCATCTTGCCTTATAATTGCCATGGGTCCGTCTCTCTTCCCAATGGGCCAGGCTGTGATGCAGCCGCTGCCGACACAGAGGGATTGTGCAGTCCCTGCATGATCTACAGTCCTCATGACATATATCTTGAATGATGATTAAGTGATCCTCTCTAGAGCTTAGCTCAGGTGAATCCACTACCTCAGCTGGAACCGAAGTGGTGTCAGACCAATATCTGTTTTGAAAAGATAAAGGGCATTCCTAATCTTTGTGGAGAAACAGAGAGGATTTAGTGAATTGTTTCTGCAGTTGAGGCTACAGATGATCTGTTGACATGGTCTAAAAGGTTGTAGGTGGTTTAATGTCTCTCGATACCATCAATTTTGCATTTTGTCCTGACTTAGCAAATTGGTTGGGATTTCGGCTTACTGCCAAGGACCTTCAGAACGAATGTGGTTGCAGGAGCAAGTTTAAGAAAGGAAGGAGCTTTGAAGCAGCCCTCACTGAGTGCCAATCCAAAACTCTGTAACCCAGCACCTCAGAGGGCTTGACCTGGGATGGACTATGGCAGCAGCACCATGAGCCACTTCCTCCAGTGGCCCTGCCTGAAGGCTCAGAACCTGCCTCTGATTGGCAGCTGAGAGATACTAGGACCGTCACCTGCCACATCGCCTGTATTTCTCTTGGCAGTAAGAAATCCACAAAGTACACTGAGTTCGGGCAATCTTTCCAGCCTACAAGCAGTTGTTGCTTATCTCTGTTAGCTTTGTGCAGGGGAACAATCAGGCTTTGAAATTGAAAGACTTGCATGTGACTCATGAGGTTAAGAGCCCAACGCATAACCACTATATTACCAGGGTTCGTTCCTCTTGAAGGATAGGTAAGCAACAAAAGGACCATTTCTCTTAAAACCTCTGATCTAGAGTGGCACACAACTCCTTCCACTTTTATTCTATTGGCCAAGCCCTTCGCTGGCAGGGCAGGGAAGTTTACTCTTTCCTTGGATGACTAGGAAGTGAGTGAAATTTTGTCATCTCATACAAAGGGAAAAGGGAAACATGCTCTATGATCAAATAAGTTTAAAAAAAAGTCAAAATATTCATAGAATCTGCCGAGTGTGGCAAAAGCATGAGCACTCCCATTGTAGAAGAAACACTGCTCTCAGAAACCACACTGTGCCTGGCAAGGGAGGCTGGGAGGATTTATGCTTGCTCACTTTGGCCAAGTCATTAAGCAAGGCAGATCAGTAGAAAAGGAAATCGGGTTTGGTGCAGGGATGTGTCATTGGATATGCAGGCGATTCTCCTTGAGATGTATTGGCCCACAACTTTGGACTCACATACAGCAGTGACCATGAAGATGGCATCGGACCTGGCGACATTTCATTTTCGTATATAGAAAGTTGACACAAGCATCTCCAGGTGGTGTAGTGGTCTACACATTGTGTCCCTAACCTTAAACTCAGCAGTTCGAAAACAGCAGCACTCAGTGAGGGAAAGATGAGGCTTTCTACTCCTGTCAAGAGTTACAGGCTCAGAAACTCATGGGGGCAATTCTCTCCTGTCCTACAAGGTCGCTATGCATCATCAGTGACTCGATGGCAGGGAGATTAAGTTGATATTACCTATTTTAGAAAACGGTTCTGGTTATTCAATTAAGTAAGGCAGGTGCAGCCTGTCACACAGGGTTTGTTTTGATAGCACAGTAGTGTCCACTCACTCATTAGCTCAATGTGTCTGGAACCCCAATGTGTATTTCCACATGGGACAAGTCAGGTTGAAGACACTGGGGATTCGTGCTTTGTTGAGCAAGCCCTGGAAATGCAAGAGTTCTAAAAAGAGGTCAAAGTTCCTGTTTTTATAACTCTCTCTCTCTCTCTCTCTCTCACACACACACACACACACACACACACGGAGAAAGTGGTGAACTTCACAGAACGTAGTAGGGACTTCACAGAAAGGGGGTTTGATAGCCGTGAACAGGGTTGGGATGGGTCTTGTTCTATCCATTTGAAAGTCTCTAGGCTAAACAGAAATGTCCTGGTGGTATAGTAGGTTCTGTGTTGGCCTGCTAACCACAAGGTCAGCAGTTCTGAATCCACCAGTTCCTCCATGGAAAAAAGATGAGGCTTTCTATTTGAGTAAAGAATTATAGTCTCAGAGACTCATTGGGGCATGTTTATTCTTCCCTGTAGGGGCGCTGCCAGTCAGAATGAACTCAGTACAGTATGCAAGTAACAAGCTGTGCTAATACCATTCCAGAGAGACAGTGGTGTTCCAGGGACATTGGTTTTGCCTGGCCCCTGACCCTGAGGAAGCATGAGGTCTTCAGGTCCTCTCCTGCTGCTCTTCTTTACCATCCTCCCATATCCTCCTCTGCACTCCCAAGTAGTGGGCATGATTTATAAACACAGAAATCCATTTACTCCTTTGAAAAAGTGGTTTACTTCACCCCAAAATTCGGAGAACTGTGTCGTCTCCCTTTCAAAGTAAATTATACAATGAACATACAATATTGATTGCAGGCATGTGGATTCTTAATCCTCAAGTTCCCATGAAACCCTGCTTTACATGGCAAATCAGCCCGCCATTTCAGCACGCCAGTATTGCCAGGAGAAAGGAGCCTCAGCAGCCACCACTGCTCCGCAGCCTGCTTTTCACGGTCACGCGGGGATGCCAGAGTGCCCCACACCTCGTGCACCTGACTCAGTGCTTGCTTGCAGGGGTTGCATTTCGTTAGAGCCCAACAACTTCCGAGCATTGGCAAATTCCCTCAACCAAAGGTGGGCAGTGGCCTCATAATGTCACCAGTCATTAACCACCAGCAGGGTTGCGTTATGCTCGTCAGTGCCGTCATGTGCAAGGGGAAAGACAATTCCCACAGGCTGCCAGCTGTGTTTGGGGAGGGAATGCCAAGTGGGGAAGCTGGGGGTCCTCACCCCAGCAGCCACAGTTCCTGGCTCCAGGCCATGCCCCAGGCTGTGCCAGGACGAAGAGCCTGGACTCTCAGAGACTCCATAGCTCGATTTCCACTCAGGTTGTGTTGTGCTGATCATTCCTTCCCTAGGCTGCCACCCATCTGTCAGTTTGTCATCATGTTGTCATTTGTCTATAGCTGTGATTGCTGTAAGCGGTGTCACCAGCTACGATTATAACCAGAGCAAGCCACTCTAGACACGCTTCACCAGAGCATCCAAGCTAAGACACACTGGGAAGAAAGACCTGATGATGTACTACTGAAAATGAGTCCATGGAACCCTATGGATCAAAAGAGAATACCGTCCAAACAAGTACTGGAAGAGGAGCACCCTAGGTGGGAATACACTCACACTATTCAGTGGGAGGACTCCCTGGGTAGTGTTTGACTAGCACCCAGGAGGTCGGCAGTTAAATCCCACCCAGAATCCAAGAGGTGCCTAAGGAAGGTAGGCCTGAATATCTGCTTCCAAAAGGTCATAGCCTTAAAAACCCTATGGAACAGTTCTACTCTGAAATGCATGGGGGTCGCTATGAGTCAAAATGGACCGAAAAGCAGCTAATAACAACAACACTGTATAAAGAACAACACTGCAAGTCCTTAGGACAAAATACACAGCAGGCACAATAGCCTCGACCCCACAGGATAGGGCAACTTATTTTCCTTTGTACCAGAGACCGGAACTGTACAACGGAATGAAACCCTGCCTGCTCTTGTGTCATCACCACAGTCGTTGGTCCATGTTGAGCCCATTGCTGTAGCCACTGTGGACATCCATCTTATCAAGGGTCTTCTTCCCTCTTGCTGCCCCTGTACTTTAACAAGCATTATGTCCTTTCTTAAGAACCAGTCTCTCCTGATAGCATGTCCAATGGATGTGAGATGAAGACTTGCCATCCTCACTTCTAAGGGGCATTCTGGCCGTGCTTTCTCCAAGAGGGATTTGCTTGTTCTTCTGACAGCCCAGACGACTTTCGGTATTGTTTGCACATCATTCACATGCATTGATTCTTCTTCAGTTTTCCTTACTCACTGTCCAGCTCTCACATGCAATTGACCATTGAAACTACTTACCTTGAATTCAGAGCTTAGGGTACACTACCCAAAGCCACATACCTTGTGAGCGGCTGAAACATGTCTGCTGCCAGGATCTGTCCAATTTATTTTATTGAAACATCATACTCAAAAGGTGCTTTAGGCAAACATATTTTGTCTTTTGACTACATGTCCCAATAATATAACCAGGCTCAGACCCTCACATTGTAATGATTCAGCTATATGTCTGAGAGGTAAAAAGACCGCCAACCATATAACTGATGGGAGAATAGGTACTGACTGTCACATGCAATGCCATTCCTTCAATAAATATTTATTGAGTGTTATTCAAATGACAACATTTTGCAAAGCTTTAAGAAGACCCAGATGTAGAGAACACAGTCCCTGCTCACAGGAGACTCACAGATACTGCATCAGGGCATTCAGATCAGGGACACCACAGATAGATGATGAAAGAAAAATCATAAAAAAAATAGAAACCACGCACGGAATCCAGGACAGATAAAGTCCTCAGGAACAGCAATGGGAGTAGCGATACTGTGGTAGCTTTTTAATCTCCCATCATCTTACATAGGGGTGGAGTCCATACTGTCACTCAGGCCATAGCCAGTGAGGTCTCAATGTGGGCATGGCCTTCTCTTGAGGATTCTGGCAACTCCTGTATTCTTTCCTGGGGGTGAGAGACACCCATGACTTGATATTCCTGCTGACAAGATACATGGATCTACATTGACGGCAGCCAGAGCCTTGAACAGGGAGGAGTCATGTGGAGACCCATGCCACTTTCCACCTCCACTGGGTCCATAAGACATTCCACCGACTGCCCTGTGATCTTCCAGCACTTGGTGTCATTGCATGTGTTGCATAAGTCTGAAAAAAATGTACACACTGTTGTTGGATATATGGGTTAATTTCGTACTTATGGACGTGGTCTGGACTGGGCTGGGATGTTTTCTTAATATACAATTATTCTTCTATATAAAGCTTTTTTAAGACACATGAGTGTTTATGAATGTGCTTCTCTAGTCAACTCGAACTGACTCAGATACCATGAGGGCACAGGGTGGCTGTGTAGGGAAGGGGAGGAAAAGGGAACTGATAACAATGGAACACACACACACACAACTTAGGGGCCAAATAACAGAAATATGGGTAAAGGGACACAGAAGACGGTGTGTATAAAGATATTAATTTATATATAATTTAGTAAGGGTGTGAGGGTTGAGGAAAGAGGGAAAAAACAGGAGCTGATATCAAAGGGGTCAAGTAGAATGATAGTGTTTAGAAAATGATGGTGGCAGCATATGTACAAACTCGCTTGATCTAATTGATTTATGGATTGTTATATTATCTGTCAGAGCCCCCATTAAAATGTGTTCTTTTTTCGATAACAACATAAACTCACTGCCATGGAGTCAATTTTGACTCAGTATAGAACACCCCCTGTGGTTTCCTCGCTTGCTATTCTTTAAGGAAACAGAAAGCCTTTGCTTTCCCCTGCAGAGTGGCTGGTGGTTTCAACTATTGACTTTGAGGTTAGCAGGCACCATAGCACCATGATTCCTAAGGATGCTGGTAGAAAGGGAGAACCTTGTGGAACATAATTTAAAATTCTTTAATTATCTGGACTTACTTAACTGGAAGAGTCCCAGAGACTATGACCCTGAGTTACTCTTCAAACCTTGAATTGAAACTGTCCCCTGAAGTCATCTTTAAACTAAATAACAATTTAGCTCTTAAAGGATTGCATCCTTGAGTATTGCAGTCTTTAAAAAATCAGCACAAAACTAAATGGGCTACAGATAATTCAAAATATATGTGAGAGGGTTGTGGCAGAGAGATTAAGTAAAAAGAAAGGAAACACCTAGAATAGAAAGAACATGAATGTTAATTCAATATGAAGAGTGTGACCAATGTCACTGAACATTGTGTCCAGAAAGGGTTGAAATGGAACAGATTTTGCTTTGTATGTTTTCACATAACAAAATTAAATACTAGTAGAAAAAGAGAGAGACTCGCATCTGTTTGAGGCAGACTACCAAATACTGGGTTATATATAATGCTAAGTATTGAAATATTATCCCATTTTCATATGGCAAGTATGGAAAGCCAAGGATGGAGTGAGGCATTCACAGGTGAGATGGCATTTGAATGATCCAGGAAAATGGCTAAAGAAGATGCTCATTCCCGAGTGTTTCCACTGGGTTCGGAAACACATCAGCAAATGAATGTCAAATAACCCGTCTCACCCTCTAACTCAGAGCTGTGCAACCGAACTCTCTTCTATGATGAAAAAGTTCCAGAGCAGTGATTCTCAACCTGTGGGTCGCGACCCCCTTGGGGGGGGTCGAACAATGCTTTCACAGGGGTCATCCGATTCATCACAGTAGCAATATTATAGTTATGAAGTAGCAACAAAAATAATTTTATAGTTGGGGGGAGCACCACACATGAGGAACTATATGAAAGTGTCACAACATTAGGAAGGTTGAGAACCACTGTTCTAAAGGCATGACATCCAATCTGGTAGCTACTACATTTTATCAGGAAAGACCAGTCCATGGAAAGGGACATCATGCTCGGTAAAACTGAAGGTCCACAAGAAAAGAGACTGATCATCAAGGAGATGGGCTGACACCATGGCTGCAACAATGGACTCCAACCTAACAACCATGGCGAGATTTGGAACAAGATCAGGCAGTGTCCTCAAAGTAACATCCTTGATCTTCAGTCTTTTTAAGAGATCTGTTGTAGCACATTTAGCCAATGCAACGTGTCGTTTGATGTCTTGACTGATGCTTCCTTGAGCATTGATCTGGCATAGGGTTTAAAAATTCCCCTTGGCTTCTCAATCATACAGGAGGCCCACACAGTGATCATCTTTCCTCATTACACAGAGTGTCATGCCCCACTCACATTGGTCTCCTTGCTGTACCAGGAAGAAGCTTGGAGAACCCAATCACAAGGCCTTTTGCACTGACTGTCTCCTACCTGGAACACTTTCCCTACCGCCAGATGGCCACTCCTGTGTCTTCCTGCCTTATTCAAGTACTGCACTGTCAATGAGATCTTCCTTGGCTGCGATGCACTACTTGCCCCAAGTTTCCCATCCAGCGCATTTTAGTGAGAAAAATCTCACTGCTACCTGCAGGGGGGGAGCCTCGGCACTGGCATCTCAGAAAATGGAGCATAATCAGAACAGAAATGTGACCCTACCTCTCATGCTGAAAGGCTGCTAACTGCAAGATCTAAACCACCACACAACCAGCCACTTCTCAGGAGAAAGGCTGAAAGTTAGTCTCAGAAACCTACAGTGGAAGTTCTACCCTGCCTTATAGTGTCATTATGAGTCAGTATCAACTCTATGGCAGTAAATTTGCATTTGGGGGGGGGCGCGTTCTAAGGAGCTCTGGGTCACATACCCTGATCAATCCAACTGGCAGCTGCATCCGCTGGCTAAGGCTTCAAAAGACTGAGTAGGTAACCCAGAGCTCATTGCTGTTGGCAGAAACTTGTGGGGGGTCAGAAGGACTTGAAGTGATGGTGTCCTTCTCAGTGGCCTCAGATAATCTTCTCCCCGGTCTGGGCATCAGCACCTTCTTTGCAAAATGGGATGATTGCATTAGAGAACCACTAAACTCCTATATACCTGAGCAACCAGGAAGCAATTGTGAATCCTGGAGAGGAGCAAAGACTATGCTGGTGGCTCTGCAAATCTTGGGAAGCCTGGATCCGATGCGGCTGGAACTGTCCACTGCGAGGCACCAAGAATCCCGAGAACTGTAGTTCAGGTCTCCCCCTTGCCTGTGTACCATGGAAGATTTAATAAATGTTCTCCTCATGCTACGTTTAGGATCCTTGGTGGCAAAGTGGCAAAATCCCTGTTAACTGCAGGGTTGGCAGTTCAAACGCACCTGCTGCATTCCTGTAGAAAGGGCAGTTTCAACTCACACAAAGAATTGTTGTTTCAGAAATCCACAAGGACAGTTGTATCCTGTAACTATGGGTCAGAACTGGCACAATAGCAGTGCGTGAGTGAGCTTTAAACTACATTTGAGACTGGGGTCTATTTTGAATTCCCCTACCTGTCCATTGGGTGTCATGGGAAGAAAGTAGATAGGAGAAAAAAGGGTAGGAGGCAGTGAGGGAGGAGGGTAGAATGTACTGGAGTTACACATTCTGGCAGGAAATTGTGTGTATGTGTGTGTGTGCGTGTTCTATTGTAATTCACACAGATTATGGGTGGGGGAGGGAACTGAAAAAGTACATATCCATGAAAAAGAAAAAAATTTTTCATTGGTGATTTTCCTTTTGTTGAGCTAAGGGATGGAGAATATACTGCATGGGCGTGACCAGCCACTGGACCGGTGTGCTGTTAACACACACTCCTGCCTTTGCATGCTGGGGGCCTCTCTGTAAACAGAAGTGACTTGTGACTTCTGATTTCCTGGGGCTCTGAAGGGAACCCGAGAATAGAAGTTCTAAATCGTGAACAAAGGAGAGACAAAGGGTTAATGACAGGACAGAATTTTGAAGTTTCATTGGATGAACACAGCGCCAGCATCCAACAAGCATGCCAAAGTCTGAACTCTGCCCGGAAGTAATGAATGAGCACTGCCTTTAGCCCGTGTCCTCACTCTCCCCGTCTCCTGCACTCCAAGCCAGCCTCACTAAGAGTAGTCAAAGGTGACATGGTGGTCCTTTCATCTCTCTCTGACCCCTCACGCTGCCTTCACCTCTATCCAAGTTACTTCATCCTTCCCCCTTCTCCCTGATCTTCCTCGTGGAAAGATCTAATTCATACTAACTGGTAAAAGTCAGTTAACACACAAGAAGGAAGACATCTCCTTCCTCAGTCTATGCTGCAGAAAAGGAAACTCGGGCTTGAGCTCATTTGCCCAACTGTCAAAGGTCCCATCACGGGCAGGGTCATGATGTGAAAATTCAAGCAAGCAGCCCCAGAGCCAGAGCTCCCAACCCTCATCCACTGCAGTTCAAGTTCATGGGGTGAAGTGGTGAAAAGCTAACCAGAAACTGAGAGTCAATGTAGATACCCAAGGCTTTCTTGCCAGGGCACTCACTCACTGCCATTGAGTCAATGCTGACTCATAACAACCCTATAGGACAGGGTAGAATTCCCCTGTGAGTTACTGAGGATGTATCTCTTTATAGGAATAGAAAGCCCCATCTTTCCCTTGTGGAGTGGCTAGTGGTTTTAAACTGTTGCACAAAGCATAACCATGACACCATCAGGACTCCAAAACATGCCAGGGCAATCAATGGTTCTGTGAGATCTCTCAGGATAGAGATATACCTTGCTCCTTGGCTACACACGAGAAAGCATTCACCTCCAAGCCTAGTTTGTGATCCAAGTGAGTTTTTTGAGAATTACAAGAAGTTTCAGGTTTATAAAGGCACCTGCAGGGCTCTTCAGAAATGTGCATCTCCTTAGAAGCTTCCCTGAAAGTCACGAGGTTTGATCTGTGCTCCTGCCTTTTAAATCACTCCCAGAGGTGGGGCGTGCTGGTGACCCTGGTTGAACTCATTGGCTGAACTGAATTCACCTGGCCTTGTTGGGCCAATTCAGGTGCAGAACACACCCAGGTGTACCTCCCCTTCCTGGCTGGGAACCTGAGCCTCTGAGCATGCGCAGTGTACCACTCGTTCATGGAACAAAGGCTCAGACTGCTCACCATGCGTAATGGATGCCTCAGTCCCTAAGCTAAACTACCTAGCAGTTCCAAAACCCCACTGCTGTGTAGTGTTCATGAACTTTGGCAGGAACACATCCTTACCACGAAGAATCCTGGTGGCCCAATGGCTAAGCACTTGGGCTTTATACCGCGGTCAGTAGCAATGCATGAGAAAAAGGTCTTGCCATTGTAAACATTCCACCCCACTGCCATCAAATGCAAAGGACCTCTGGTGACATGGCGGGCTACTCACAGAGCTACTAAATGCAAAGTCAACAGTTCTAACCCACCAGCTTCACTGTGGGAGAAAGATGAAGCTATCTATTCCTATAGAGACATAATATCTCAGAAACCTATAGGGAAAATTCTACCCTGCCATGGACTACTAAACGAACAACCTAATCTGTCTTGGAAGAAGTCAGGCCAGAGTGCCCTTGACAGCATATATGGCAAGATTTTGCCTCCCAAATATGTTGGACATATTGCCTGGAGAAGGACATCCTGCTTGGTAAAGTGGAGGGGCAGCACAAAAGAGGAAGGCCCTCAACGAGCTGGATTGACACCGTGGCTGCATCAATGAATTCAGGCAGAGAACAAATGTGATGATGGTGCAGGACCTGGAAGTGTTTGGTTCTGTTGTGCATAGGGTCACTTTGGGTCAGAAACCACTCAATGGCACCCGACAGCAACAACAACAAGTATATAAGATCACCATGAGTTGGAATCAACTCGACAGAAAGTGGGCTTTGGGTCTGTCATGGAACCAACCCTGGCTCATAGCGACCCAATCATGGGATTCTGAGGCTATAAATCATCATGGGAGCAGAGGGCCTCATCTGTCTCCTGCGGAGCAGCTGGTAGGTGTGAACCCCTGACTTTGCAGTTGACAGTCTAACACTTCCCTTAAAGTACCCCGCGGGGCTCCTTTGGTAACGATGACAGACTAGGAAACCCAATGGGGACATTTCTACTCTGTCACATGAAGGCATCCTGTGCAGAATGGGCTCAACGGGAACTAACACCAACCCCACCACTTTTAACACCATCCCAACCTTACAGACTGTGCTAGGCACTTGAAGGAATTGACTTTTTGCACTCCCACTGAGCGAGCTATGAGCATGCATGCATGCCAACACGTAACTTCCGGTCCTGAACTAGGGATCAGCTGCACATGTAAGGATGTGCTTCTAATGTGGAAGGAAGTAAAGAGAGGGGATCTGGAAGCAGGAAAAGCCAGGAAGCAGGAGTCACTTAGGCAGACCCCTTTCCTAAACCAGCTTAATTAGCATATCACAGATCCTGGCTCAGAGGTGATGTTCAAAGAAGAATTGTTGACTGAATACACAAGGGAAGGAACAGAATAAGTGAACACAGAAATGTGCTAATGATCAAATTGACTCACAGTTCCCACCCTGCTCTTCTTCTTCCAGGTTCTTCTCTAGTTGCTAATGGTATTTGCTCGACCTCTCACAAGCACAAAAGGAGCCCTGGTGGCCTAGCGTTTAGGCAGTGGGCTGCTAACCACCAAACTAGCAGTTCTAAATTAGCAGGCATTCTGAAGGAGAACAACAAGCTGTCTGCTCCTTTAAAGAATTACAGTCTTGGGAATGCACAGTGGTAGCTCTACCCTGGCCCATAGGGCTGCTCTGAGTCTGACTCGACTGGACAGCAGTGAGTATGGGTTTGGTTTGGTTTTCACAGGTACCCCGATCCGTTGGTGGTCTTGGTAAATTGCACAAGCTGGTTCAGTGGACCTTGTGTAGGGCTTGAGAATTTGCACTTCTAACAAGCTCCTGATGTTGCTAGTCTGTGAACATATTTGGGGTGGCAAGGCTCTGGACTCCCGGGGTCTTCCTGCTGGCTGCTGTCACAGCGCAAGTTCCCAAGAGTGCACCGCTACTCATTTCTTTGGAATGATTTGGACTGAGTTTTCCCAGCCATTTCATCAAGGTTTTTGGCTATTTGTTCCATGACACTGAAAAGTTTGGACCTGACATACGCAGCTCAGGCTGCATTATCTATCTTCTCTGCCCTCTTGGATTGGAGATGGATCTCCTATGAATCTATGAGGGTAAGAAGGGTTGGGTGTCCCCGGGTAATGTGAACAGTTAGCACGCTCAACCACTGCTGATTAAAAGGTTTGCGGTTCAAATCCAAGGCCCCTCAGAAGAAAGGCCTGCTGATTGACTTCTGAACGACCAGCCTTTGAAAGCTCTGTGGGGTCCCGTGGTGCTGACCCACACGGCGTCACCGTGAGTTGGAATGGACTCCTCAGAAACGGGTTTAGTAAGCAGCACAAAGAGGAAACTCCTTGGTGAACTGGAGGACACGGTAGCTGAAACCATGGGCTCCAACATACTACCTCTGAGGCTAGCAAAGGACCGGGCAGTGCTGCCTTGTGTTGCAAAGAAGGTCCCTGTGATTTCAGAATGATTGAACAGCACTAACAGCAACAAAGGATGTCAGGGCCCTTCACTTCCCCAGACCACTGACCAGGTTCAAAGACCCGCATGCGAGTATAGTTTCACAGTTAGACGTGTTTAGAAAATATAATGTTTGCAAAAGTAAAATCTTGGTTTACATTTTACAGAGCATGCACAATGAGTAGAACTCTTAAGGTCCACCGGAACCTGTTTAGGATCCCCTCCACTTGCTCACCACCGATAAGTCGATTTTGACTCATATTGATCCTACAGGAGAGGTTAAAATTTCCCCTGTGGGTATTTCAGAAACTGTAGCTCCTTATGGGAATAGAAAGCCTCCTCTTTCTCTGCAGCTGGTGGGTTCAAACTGCCAACCTTGTCTTTAGCAGCTCAGGACTGACTTGTATCTCTATGAAACCAAAATCTACCTCACTGCCAGGGAGGTGATGCTGACTCATAGTGACCCTGTGAGGCAGAGTAGATCTGTCCCTGTGAGTTTCTGAGACTGTAACTCTTTATAGGAGTAGACAGACTCTTCTTCCCACGGAGTGGCTGGTGGTTTCAAAGTGATGACTTTGGTGTTAGCAGCCCAACATGCAAACACTATGCCACCAAAGCTCCTTTTGTACTCCTATAAGTAGATAAATATTTCTCTTATATCTGTGTTTCAACCAAAGGCATGGCTATAAAGGAAAAAAGGCCATGAGTGTCAAGAATGATTTGAAAATGTGGAGTTCTTTTGGGAAAGGATATATATATATATATATATATACTTGTGTATATAAATAGAATTCTGACGGCGGCAAGAGTGGTCAGGAGTTGGACTGTTAATCTCAAGGTCAGCAGTTTGAATGACCAACCGCTCCTCTGGAGAAAGAGGTGATTTTCTACTCCTCTAAAGAATCACAGTCTCAGAAACCCACGGGGGCCATTTTACTCAGTCCCATGGGCCTGTGAGTTGGAATGGACTTGATGGCAGTGAGGGCATGTAAATATACAAACACCCACCTCGGACTTAGGATTTGACCTGCTCCCTCAGCCCTGTGAGCATCTGCATCCGAAGCCATGGACTTGGCCTTCTGTGAAGAACCCATTAGTGCACCGCCACAAAGAGAATGAGTTTCCTCTGTGTCAGTCCATTACCCTGCCAACGTTCAGGATGGAGCCAACACCCTTGGTTTCCCAGAGAAATTGGCTCAACATCCCCCTGATGTGGTTGCATGACATAGGCCACTCATGCAATGCACTGCATGTGCTCTATTTAATGCACTATCACCAACAAGTCTACATGGGTGGTAACTCTGAAAACCTTGCCCAAACAGCTGGCTTCACCAAAGTATATGGAACCATGTGGAGTCGTCGACCAGTTCGACTCTGCACTGGCTGTACGTTGGCATTGCCAAGGGGGCTTTCTCACTGACCGTGACCTGAATCCTGCTTTCACTAAGCCTTGCTTCATTGGTCTGGAATGGGGCCAGGCCAATGGGAGGCTTGAAAGCTCCTAAGGGATTCCAAAGTATGACCAAGGATGAACACTACTGTTTTTGGCCATCACATTCGGGAAGGCCCTTGGGACTTTGCCACTCAAAGTATGATAGGTCAAGGAAACAGCAACATCAGCATTAGCTTCTCCCATGCTAATGCCATCGAGTTGATGCTGACTCATATAGACCCTACAGGACAGGGCAGAACTGCCCTTGTGGGTTTCCCAGACTGTCACTCTTGCCCAGAGTCTACAGCCTCATATTTCTCCCAAGGAGTGGCTGGTGGTTTAGGACTACTCTCCTTGTGGTTAACAGCCCAAGAGTACCAGGGCCTCTAGAACTGCTGGATCCTAGACCCCACCCTGAACCCACAAAATCAGAATCTGCCCCCCAGCCCGATTTCCAGGAACCTGGGTAAGTGCATGCATGTGAACGTTTAAGAAATACTTCCTTAGAAACCATTACTTTCCAGAACAAACTCCTCCTGCCAGAGGTGCAGAAATGGAAGCCCATTAGGCCATGCTCGCCTAGAAGCAATTTGAGGTCTCAGTGCTCCTATATCCTGGCTGTCATCCAGATTTCCTTATTCTCACCTGGACTGTTGTCACTGCAGCAGGTATTGGTGAGTCCTCAGCACGAACAGCCCCAAATTCGGTCTAGAGACACAGCTCCCATTTCAGAGTAGTAAAATCCACAGTTTCCTGTAGAGTTTCTGGCTTTTACTGGCTTGGGGTAGGGTCTAGTGGGAAACGCATCTTAGCAAGAGCCATTATGTATTCTGGATGTGCACAATGAGTTTGTCTTGAGGCATATTTATGTCTGATGTTGTTATGTATTCTCTTTCTATCCCATGCAACGTTATTTTTTTTGAAAATTTATATTTGCTTTTAATTACCCAGACATATAAGTGATTTATAGCTAGGTCTGATCGATTGGAATCAGATGACCACGCCTGGATTAACCATGGGTCCTGGTGACCATTAGGCACTTCTTTCCATGAATGATATTTTCACCTGAGTGAATGCATTCACGACTTTTCTTCTCTTGAGATAAATAAGCAGGTGGGTATCATTTTGCTCTGCTGGCACTTCCTTGTGCTGTTTTAAGTTCACCCAGCAATTTTTAAAAAGAGAAACATATTACAACTGTCACACACTTTATAATTCATGTGGAAAAATTTGGGGGAGAGCTAAATAGAGGTGACCCGTGGTGCAGTCTTACTTACTGCTTATTAGAAGGTACTGAAATCTTATATACATAAACACTAGAAACCAGGAGAGAGGAAATGGTGGTTCCATGGCAGAATTCTCACTAGCCATGCAGGAAATTTGGGTTTGATTCTTGGCCAGTGCGCCTCCTGTTACAGCTACCACCTAACTGCTAGTGGAGGCTGGCATATTGCTATGATGCTGAACAGATTTTAGCGATGTTTTCTGCCTACAGACAGACTAGGAGGAAAGGCCTGGTGAACTCCTTCAAGCCATCAGCCACTGAAAACCCCCCAGCTGACAAGGGGTCAAATCTACAACCCATTGAAGGAATGGGGTAGGACCAGTGGGCATTGAGTTCTGTAGCGCATGGAGTCCGCATGAGTCAGCTGGCTGACTTGAAGGCAATTGTCCACAGCACTCTCTAGGAAGGCAGTGGTTGGAGCACATAGGCGTCCTTCATGTGGCCCCATGATCATCAGGCCTTAAGTCATGCAACCAACTCTGGGAAATGAGAGATGCCCGGGGTACCAGGAATATTTGAAAGACCTGGTGTAAATTGGTTCAGCCCAGGGGAGTTCTGGAAACCACCGAGGTAAGCTTCCTGCTGAAACCACTAACTTAGCTCCAGTGCGAGTGGATGGGTGTCTGCACATGTACCCAGCCACCAGTAGTGCGTTTGTTGTTGTTGTTGTTGTTGCCGTTCACGTCCGTAGAGTCGATGCCGATTCACAGTGACCCTATATGACAGGGTAGAATTCCCTCTGTGACTTTCTGACACTGTGACTCTTTACAGGAGTAAAAAAGCCTCATCTTTCTCTTGAGGAGTGGCTGGTGGTTTTGAATGGTTGATCTTGCCATTAGTCCATTGCGTAACCAGGTGCTGTCAATTTGGTTCCAATTCATGGCCACTCTATGTACAGCAGAACAAAACAACACGCTGCCCTGCGCATTTCTCACAGCCATTCCTACATTTGAGCCACTGTGTCAACTCATCTTGTGGAGGTTTGTCCTCCTTTTGTCTTGACCAAGCATGCTGTCCAACTCCAGGGACTGGTCCCTACTGATAACACCCAAAGTACATGAAGCCAAATGTCACCATCCTCGCTTCTAAGAATCAATCTGGCTGTAGTTCTTTCAACATGGATTTGTTTGTTCTCCTAGAAGTTCCTTGGTGTATTCAATATTCCTCACCAGGACCATATTTCAAATGCATCAATTCTTCTCATGGGACTTCCTTATGCATTTTCCAGCTTCCACATGAAAATAATCATGCCTTGGGATAGGATACTCCTGAGTTTTTAAGGTGACAAAGTCACCTTGGTTCAAAAAAAATGTTTAAAAGGCCTTTTGCAGCAAATTCACTGAAAGCAATTTATCCAGTGATTTCTTTACAGATATTTCTATGAGCGTTGGTTGTGGATGGGTCCAAGTAAGATGAAATGCTTCATCATTTAAATCTTTTCTCTGTTTATCATGTTGCTTATTGGTTCAGTGGTGAGGATTCTTGTTCTTTTAACCTCGAGTTGTAATCCATACTGAAGACTATCATCTTTGAACTTCATCAGTAAGTGCTTCAACTCCTCTTCCCTTGCAGCAAGCAAGGCTGGTCGCCTGCATATTTCAGGCTGTTCTCAAATCTTCCTGCAATCCTGAAGTCTCCAATTCAGCCATTCAAAACTCAAAACAGCTCAATGCCATGGAAGTCAAGTCAATTCTGACTCGAGCAACCCTGTAGGCCAGGAAAGAACCTCCCGGAAGGTTTCCAAGGCTGTAATCTTTGTGGCAGCACATGGTCACATCTTTCTCACTCGGGATAGCTGGTGAATTCCAAGTGTTGCTCTTTCGGTTAACAGTGAAGTACTTAAACATTGCCCTACCTGGATTCCAAGTGTGAGCTAGCAGCCACAATTTTCTTCTGAGACCAAAGGGGTTGTTAGCTGTGAATTCTCTACCAAGGGTGGTCCAGCAGACCTGCTCAGTATTCGCCCAGGTGCAAAATCCATCAAGAGGATGCATTGTCATTATTTTTAATCACATAACACACCCAGGTGTAGCAGCAACCCAGCTTTGTAATATCACCCTGGTTTTGATAAATATGTACCATTCCTTGATAACGCTTCCAAATCCTTTAATATCCTGCAGCTCAGTCCCTGATGTCTGGCTGTAACAAAAGGTGTGAAGGGAGACCATATGTCAATAAACTCTCCCCGTCTGCCACAACTCAGCGCATAATCAGCTCCACGGTAAAATGCATGGTAAGTCAGTTATGCGCTGGCGGGGAGGGCAAGGGGCCCCTTTCAGGTTTGTCTTCTGATGAAGTTGACCAAAATGACTTCTTATTTCAGCCTATTAGGAGAGTGAGAGTTGCCCCCCCTCCCTCGCCATTTTTCTTTTCCCTTTTTGTCCCTTTCCCCTTGGAGGGACAGCCTGCTCTGCTATTCTGAAAGGGTTGTCTGTTTTATGCTGCGCTCTCCACTCCATTAAATCACCTTTCCTCACATTAAATACAGGTCTTCAGGGTGGTCAGAGAGCTTTGCTGTGAGGGATAATGATATAATTAGGATGACATGCATGAAAAATCATTTTTCAGCTCAATCCCAGGCAGACCACGGGGAAGCATGAAATGGGAAGGGGGAGAGGTGTGCCTCACTTTAGACAAGAGCCAGGCTTCTGAGGGGGCCAGTCTCGACCTGGAAGGCTGCTGAAGGCTTCTTTACCTCACTCACTCATTCACTCATTCACTCATTCATTCAACCAGCTTGCTACTTACTTATTAAATGCCAGACCTTGGGGCTCTCTCACTGAACAAAAGAGACAAAAATCCCCCTTCTGTCAAGAAGCTTCCATAAACAGAGGCATTCAAACACTTCCTAGAGAATGTGTTTAAAGTCCAATTTACACAAAAGCAAAGAAGAGACTGATGCGAGGGGTTTCACACACACACATGTTCATATATGACTCCCATTGCAGCGACAAAGTGTAGGACTCTTCCAGGAGACACTCTTCATTGGAGTTAAATTGCTCCCCCCAACCCCCTGAGCTCTCTCTCTCTCTCTCTCTCTTTTTTCTTTCTTTCTGAGAGCAATTGCCCTTGGAAGGGATTAGCTGTTATCACTCTCTAGCACCTTAGTGTGAACTTATTTATTGGCTCCTTTTCCTGCCTAGATAGGAGGGGCCTCCAGGGCTGCTAAAAGCCAGAAAAATCCAAAAAAAGGCACCAGCAAGAGAGGCAGGGGACAATTGGCGCCAGTGTTTCTCATTTGAGTGGGGGGGGCATTTGTTAAAGATGCAGATTATACACGCATACAGCACACACACACTTCCCTGCCGCCCCACCCAATATGGCCCTACTAAATAAGGATCCTACCCCACCATCTGTCCGGGAGCCCCTGAACTGGCCCTTCCCATGAAACAAGCCAGGGCCATTGAAAGTGACTCTTTAGGCAAAAGACCAGTGACTTAGGTTTTCCAAACCAGGATAAAGCCTATTTGTTAAGCACTTGCATATTAACCAAAAGGTTGATGCTTCAAACCCACCCACCGGTTCCTAGGAAAGCAGGCCTGGTGATCTGTTTCTGAAAGGGCACAGTCTTGAAAAGGATCCCTGGTAACATATTGTCCTGCTAGCCATAAGGTCAGCAGTTCAATACTACCAGCTGCTCTGAGAGAGAAAGCTGAAGCTTTCTACTGTACAGATGTATAGTCTCAGAAACCTACCAGGGCAAGTATACTCTGCTGCCATGAGTCAGAATTGACTCAATGGCAGCAAGTGAGTGGATGGGCAGGGATTGATTGGGCACCAACTAACACTAAGAGCAACTATTTTGGGTGGCAGTGACATTCTTCTGCTTTATCTAGAATCTGAACTCTCAGTGTCATTAACAATGGAGGCAACAGACAAATAATTATAAACTACAGAAGGGTAAAGAAAAGCTAAAGAAGTTACTTCTGTTTGGGATTTACTTCTGTGCTTTTTTTAGCAGAAAATATGAACTATGAAGGAGCAGGGACTTGCTGGACTTAAATATGAACTGTAAGATCTCTCTCCGGGCTAGAGTTACATCTCAGTTCTTGGCTCTGCATGAGAAAGAATTCACGCCAAAGCCTGGCTCGTGATCCAAGTGAGTTTAATGAAAGTTAAAAGAAGTTTCAGGTTTTACGCGCCACCCCTAGGATTGCTCCCCACCATGCAGCCTGGCAGAGACTGCTCGAGGTCACGCAAAGATATCTCTCCTAATTTTTCCTCCAAAAAACGACCTGTCTCATGTTCTTTCTCAAGTTCTCTCCCCAGTTCCTGTCCCCAGTTTTTCCTTTCTCCCCCTCGCTCCTGCCTTTTCAAGGATTCCCGGGGGGAGGCATGGTGAATGACCCCAGGTCGATCCCATTGGCTGAATTGCAATCACCTGGCCCAGGTGGGCTGATCCAGGTTTAATGCCCATCCGTACCCACCAGCGGGAAAACCTAGGCTTTTGTTCTATGCTTGGTTCTCCTGGGCATGCGTCAATGGACATCTCATTCCTGCCTATCTGCCTAACAAAACCTATTTTCCAACCCCAAGTCTTTCTTGCCAAAAAATAATGTCCCATAATAGGAATGGCATGAGCAGGGCTTCTGCGTTGGATCAGATCAAGAAGATAGCTTTCATGCCCTGTACTAAGATCACAAAAGAATGTAATCCAGTGCCTTGTAGACAGTCTCGTGTACACAAAAGGTTTTCTAAGAGTCTCCAGAAGGCTGTGCTACAGCCTAAATAGGCTGAATTGCAACCTAAAACAGAGAGGGACCCATTTCAAAGAGATGTGGGGACATGGCTTTCATAAAATTGAATGCATCATGTAATCCAGTGCAAGGGAAACCCAGTAACTTTGGGAAGGAACTGCATTGGCTTGGACTAAACGGCCAGAGATAGTGCTACATAAAAAGAAAGAAGATGATTGATAAAGCAACCCAGACATTATTGTGGAAAAGGAAAAGGGACTTAGAAGACAATCAAAAGCTACAAGGAACCTCTCTTAGGGAGAAGTCTTGTGGTTTCAACTTGTGTGCTCTGGGGGATATTTGGCAGTCACGTATTAAATTATGCATTCAATTTAATCCCTTTAAGGGATTTTGTCACTGGGCCTACAGCCCAACTATCCTGACAAAAAAATCTATCTTGAAAATCACCCTGCTGTGAGGAAGCTAAAGGCAAGTACATGATACGATCACATGGAGGGAAATTGGGGAGCCAATGCAACAGCAAGAACCCAGGCCCTAGACCTATGAACCAAAGCAAACCCATCTTGCCGGGTCTCGCTGCTTGAGCTGGTTTGGCCAATGCCACGTGGAGTGGAGATGTGCTGCCCCAGCCAAACCTTCCTCAAATTACAAAATTATGAGCAAATAATACACTGAGTGGGATTGAAAGTCACTATGCAGCAATAGGTAAGTAAAACATATGGGCCTACCATTACCTATCTGTAAAGAGTCTTTGGCAATGGTTTATGGAAGACGCAGGCCCTGATTACCTCCCATAACACGTATTCTTTATCATAGCCACGGACACTCATGGAAACATTAAAGTTGTGCTTGAGAGAGGAAAAGGTGAGTTAAGAACTGAGAAAGATGGTCATGTGGCCTGGATATTGCTCAAACACTCCATTCTCCTTGGTCTCTTGGAAGAAGGAGAGGGATGAGAACCCAAAGCTGTAAACATTGTGTGGATTAGAAACGTGTTAAGTTTGGCGTGAGGGCTGAAGGCCCAGGTTGGTAAAATTATTTCTGTGGGATTTTCTAGAACCAGAGCTGCTCTGAGGCCCACACTGGAGAGAATGGCATTGTCATTACCCTTGTATGCTTTATTTTGGCTGAGTCCCTCCACCACCATGTGTCAGGGCTTACTCAGTGCCCCTTCTCAGCCCTGATACACGGTGTTGCCAAAAGGGCTCAGAGATGTTAAGCAATCTGATCAAGGTCATGAGGCTTAAGGTCAGGTACAGAGCCAGACACTGAAATGCAAGAAGACTGACTCCTATGCCCAGACCTGGGACAAATCTCTCTGACAGAGCTGGGTAGATGCCCCTAAACATCCGTCTTGTGTGTGTGTGTATGTGTGTATCCACATATATATGTTTGGTTTATTTGTCATCAACATAATTAGAGTATTTCTATCCAATTAAAAAATGAATTAAGCCAAGGTTGGTGGTTTACAATTTACACAAGTGCCTTTATGAACTATCATGGTTTACTTTCTTTCATTGGGAGGCAGCTCCAAGCTTCAGACCTCTTCACTCCCCAGGTGAGGTGCTACATTCAGACCAGAGTCAGAGGAAAGGATTGACCAGAAAGAGTCAGTTCACTGAATGAGGTTCCTTTTAAAAGGAAGCCAAAATTGCCCTCTAAACTCATGGCCATCAAGTCAATACTAGCTCATAGTGAGGGACCCTGTTGAACAGGATCCTATGGTACAGGGTAGCTCTGTCCCTGTGACTCTCCAAGACTAACTCCATGGAAGCAGAAAGCACCAGGTTTCTGCCACAGGGCTGATGGTGGTATCAAATTACTGGCCTTTGTGATGTCAGCTCAACTTGTAACCACTATGCCAAAAGGGCACTTAGTCAATCTAACAGGCCTGGCAAAATGTAGAGCCAGACATTATATACTGAAAAGGGCTCACCACCACCACCACCACCAAAGGCTGGCTTTCTGGTGGGGTCTTCTGAAGGGTAAGGGTAAGGGTAAGGGTAAGGGTAAGGGTAAGGGTAAGGGTTAGGGTTAGGGTTAGGGTTAGGGTTAGGGTTAGGGTTAGATAAAATTGATGTGTGACTTGATAGGGCCACTAGTAAGCCAGCATATATAAATGACTTACTCCCTCCCCCAACAGAATGGGTTCTTTTCTCCAAGATTTCACGAAACATGGCATGACCAGGAAAGACAACCGGTCCAAATTCCTAAAGCCACCAAAGTGGAGGCCGTCCCTCTCCTCCCCTCCCCATCCCCGTCCTCTTTATCCCACTTTGCAGGACGACTCAGGAGCGGGAGAGCTGGCTTAAGACCCATTGTGACCGCTGCCTGCCTATCAGTTCATGGGGGCAAAAGGAAGAGAAATACCACTTCTTTTAAAGTCACCCCCCAACACGTGCACTAGGGCTGGCATGTCCTCTCCACCCTCCAAGAAGGATCACTGGTCAGCAGCATTCTCTGCTTAAGGCAAGCAGCCCAAACACCTGGGGAAACCCCAAGAGTCCCTCTTTTGGTCTATGTCCCATTTTTCCCCCCAGGATTGCATAATTGGAATAAACAAAACCCCCTGTCTGAGAAACCACAAGGTCTGATTTCTTTGCTAGACTAGCTTTTCCACATGCAGCAGCCCACCTCAGACAAGTGCCAGCCACTTCTGCAGGTGCTGTTCACAGCAGAGGAAGGGGAGCCCTTCCAGAGAGAGGCCCAGAAAGCAGTCAATAGAACTGATGGTCAGCCAGCGGGCACTCCCCAGTGGAGAGAAACTCTTTTTACCACTCCACGAATAATGTGGGACCCAAACTCCCAGTAAGGCCCCGAGGGCTTAGCCAGGTATCACCAGTCTCTCTTGCAGGGCCTCCGCGGGACAACTAGGAAACCTATGCATTTATCTAAGGTCAGTGAGAATTTTCAGGCGCCTACAAGCGAATGTCTGTCTGCCTGCCTGCCTGCCTTTTTAGAGTGGCTGATGGAAGCCTGCGTTCTTTGTACCCCCAATGACCCAGAGGCCCCCGAAAACAAGAGGGAAATAATTATTGCCTTTATTACTCAGCCCGCCTCAGACATGAAAAAGAAATGGGAAGCATTTGAAGGGAACAATCTTCGTGATTTGGTAGAAGTGTCTTATTGGGTGTATCACAACACAGATGACCCTACCATGACAGAGACAAAGAAATAGCTAAAATACTAGGAATTGCCATGAGACACAACAGAGACTCAGAAAAAGAGATCATGGACCACTCACGGAGAGACTGACCTGTGGCACCGCCAAGCCCTGAGGAAAGAAGGATCCCGGTGCCTACTACAGAAGAGACAGACATTGGAAAAAACATTGCATTGAAAACTCCAGGAGAGACGGACAAACCTCCACTAGAGAGGACGGGCCTCGTCCTCGCCTAGAAAAACCAAAGTGAGAGACAATAACGCTTGAGGAAGCTGAAGGAATGTCTCAGGGCTCTGTTTCACTGGCCCCCAGGTTCCCGTGCTAACTGTCCAAGTTGGGGGCCAGCCAGGAAATATCTTGGAGGACACAGGGGCCATCTTCTCAGGTTCAAAAAAGAGAACGGACACATGGTCAAAGGAAAGATTGGAATTACTGTCAGCCTATGATTGCTTCCAAAGTACTCACACCAGAAGGTTTGCATGGAGATTGGGGGGCTTCCCAAGCCATCAAGGTAAAAAATGTCTCTCTGCCCTATGTCCCAGTTAGCCACATGGTTTTCATGGCACTGGCTCCCGGCTCGGCTGTTGAGCCAGTGAAACTCTTTTAGCAGGAGTTGAAGTGGCCATCAGCGGAAGGACAAAACCTCCACAGTGGGCTTCCCGTTTCAATACAAAGCCACCTATATCACCTCTTGGACATTATCATTGTCCTGGAATCTGAATCGCCACCCCAGATCTAGAATGCGCCTGACATGTCCACATGGTTTGAATCAGGTTCGGGTTAACCCCTCTCGATCACTTAGTGACATGGGACACTAGACCCTGGAATACCTTTACTTTCCAGATGAGAAAACTCACTCAAAAAGACACAGGTACTGACCAACAGGAACACAATTGGTTAACAACAAAGCCACATTCCCAACCAGTGTCTGGAGCCAGAGCTCAGAGCCCCATATGCCTGTGCCCAGGTGAGCAGTCACCCTCTCCTGGACCCTCGAAAGATCTGAGCAGATCCTCCCCCACCAGGCCCCCCTCCCACGCCCAAATATGTTTTTTCATAGGATGGCACTGAATCTGCAGCTCTGGGAGAGGGACATATCTGATGGAGAATACGGAGCAGACAAAGGGGGAGGAGGGGAGAGTGGAGCACATCCTGGCCCACCAGGCTTGAGGATGATGTTCCCACACAGAAGACCACATGGCCAGCCCAAGATGAGACACGACGTCCCTCAAAGACCCATAGCCCTAGAAGGGACAACACTGGAGAGATAATGCAGGAACGGATCCCGCCACACCGAGGCATAGCACTAAGGGGGTGCAGCAGAAGAGCAAGGAGGTGGAGCAACAAGGTGCCCAGGGAATACCAAAGGAGGACTTTGGGGGCAGGACTTGGTGCCCGCACAGACTGGACTGGAACACACTGCTAAGGGCCAACAAACAGTCCGTGAACTAACAACGAGCTTTCCTTTCTTGAGGAGTTGTGTTTTCTTTGATGGTCATTGGATTTTGGCTGTTTTCTTTCTTTTGGTGCTTGCTTTCGCTCTGTCTTGTGCTTGTGCATGTTATTACCTCTACTGTATGTCTAAAAAGAGATGCTGGATGCACAATCTGCTGGAGAGAAAAAGGGGACCAACGCTTTGGGGGAGGGCCACGGGAAAGAGGGAGTTGGGGGGAAAGGGAGTGATGTCAAGAAACCCAGAGACAAGGGAACAACAAGTGGATGCAAATCCGTGGTGAGGGCGATGTAGGAATCCTGGTAGGGCGTGATCAAGGGTGAAGGAACCAAGAGGATTTACTGAAACCCAAATGAAGACTGAGCATGGCAGTGGGCACAAGAGGGAAATGAAAGGGAATAGCAGAGCGACCTAGGAAGCACGGGCCAGTTATAGAGGTCTAAAGAAAGGCACGCACAGATGTAAATATATTTGTCTGTGAGCATGGGGAAATACACCTATGTCCATATCTTTATAGGTGTCCTATTAAGGTAGCAGATGGCCTTTGGGCATCCACTCAAGGACTCTCTCATTGCAAGAATACCTTGTTCTATTACATTGGCGTTCTATGATGCTCACCTTCCCGACACGTTCCCTGAAGTCTAAGCGGTTGCATAAGCAAATGTGGTCAAGAAAGCTGATGGTGCCCTGCTATCAAAAGATATGGCGTCTGAGGTCTTAAAGGCCTGAAGGGTAAGCAAGCGGCCATGTAGCTCAGAAACAACAGAGCCCACATGGAATAAGCATACCAGCCTGTGCGATCACGAGGTATCAAAGGGATCAGGCATCATCAGCACAAAAAAATCTCATTGCGAATGAGCAGGGAATGCTGGGTAGAGAGCCAAAGCCCATTTGCAGTACACTGGACATTCCCTTAAGTAAGGTCTTGGGGAAGAGACAAGCCTACACAGGGTACTAGACAGCAACGGTGAAACACAACTAGCTCCTCAATGCTTCCTCTAGCTCCTCAATGCTTCCTCTCCCCTCATTTTCAAGATCCCAATTATAACTTACAATTCTGACTAGACAAGAGAATGTACACTGGGACAGGTAGGAACTAGAAACACAGGGAATTCAAGGTGGATGAGCCCTTTAGGACCAGTGTTATGAATGGGGATGCTGGGAGGGTGGAGGGAGGGTAGGCTGGCACCAGGGAACCGATGACAAGGATCTACATAAAACCTCAAAAGAAAAGGGGATGAAGGGGGACATCAGACAGTGCAAGTTATGACAAAATAATAATTAGTAAATGATGAAGGATTTATGAGGAGGGGTAGTGAGAATGGGGGCGGGGGAATGAGGAGCTGAGGCCAGGGGCTTGGGTGGAGAGAAGATAATTTTAGAATAATGAGGGCAATAAATGTACAAATATGCCTTATATCAGTGATGTTTGCACGTATTGTGGTTATTGTTGTACGAGCCACTATAAAAGGAGAGAAAAAAAAGACCCTGGCAGAGAGCTGATGCTAGGATGATCTCAGGCTGGATTAGACCAGCAAAAGCAGGTGCTGCAGTCGCCTCACCCTGTGTCTATTCCTATGTGAGGCATGAAGCTTAGGGTCCACAGCCCCGGCAGCTGGACAGTGAGAGAGGCGGGGCTCTGAGGTCATTCCACAGGGGGAATGGCCCTCCGGTTCCTGCAGGGCCCACCCTCCTGGGTAGTCCTGCTGTCTGGGGCACCTCTTTCACGGAGCCCACACCAGGGGAGCTCTTCAACTCATGGGGGATTGGCAGGAAGCCTCTGCTCATGCACACACACCACCACCTAGCTGGAGGACCTCGGTGAACAAAGCCTGAGTCAGACAACAAGCCCACTAACTGATCCTGTGAGAGATATAATCAGGATCCAGAATGCGGCAACTGGGAGCAAGGGGCAGCATACCTGGGTCCCAGCCCCTCCCACTGCCCTCTGCAAGGGGTGACATTCCAAAGCACAGTGTTTTCCAAAAGCACTGTCAGGACTTTAGAATGGGCAGCTCATTTGTGGACATGGATACTATGTGATCCTGACATACTACCTCCTCTGATCCTGTCAGCCGAGACTAAAAACCCTTCCAAGCAGAAAGCCATGCATCTGAACAGTATCCACCAGCCACTCACATCCACTCCTTCTGCCTCCAAAGAGCTTTCCTGGGTTGGTCAGATCTCTCTGGGGACAGATATCCCTCGGTCCTTGGTTCTGCGTGAGAAAGAATTCACGCCAAAGCCTGGTTTGTGATCCAAGTGAGGTTTAGGAGAGTTAGGGAGGTGTGGTGGGCAACCCTGGTCGATCCTAGTGGCTGAATTGAATATACTTGGCCTAGGTGGGTCGATGCAGGTGCAGCGCCCACCCAGGTGGACCTGCCCCTCCTGGTCAGAAACCTGGACCTCTGAGCACGCACAGTGTGCCACTCCTTCCAGGGCCGTTAACTGGGCCCTCTGAGCATGTGTAATGGACACCCCAGGCCCTATGCTAGCTACCTAACATTTCCACCCTGAAGAGATGTGGACCCAAATCTTTGGGGTAATGGGCGATGACATCTCTAGCTACTTCCTGCTGGCAAAAGGGGCGATGTGGGGCTTTGGGTCCACACCCTTCCTGCTCTGCTGGGAGGGGTTGTCCATTCAGAACTAGGATGGATAAGGTTGAAGTAGTCCAGGAGATGGTGGTCCTGGAGCTGGCACACTTGGATTAGGGGCTTTGGTAACTTGAGAACTTCGGGAAAAACCAACAAACGCACAAAAGGGTGAACAGTTTAACTGAGACAAGGCTAGAATTGTGAGGTGGGAGTGCCCTTGAAAGTAGGTGAGTATCACAGGAAGTAAGTAAAAATCTTAGGATTATCAGGCGTGTGTGTTTGTTCATTCTAAGTACCGGCACGGGGGTAAAAGCATTCACAATTTCCCCTAGGGGGGTCCAGGGTTTGGGCACTACTGGGTGCAGTGGGATCACCGCTTCACTTATGATCCTAAGGCATTGGCCCCTCTGATAAGAACCATCCTTCTTTTTAACCCTATAACGCTTCACTTTTAAATTTTGGGGCAAAAAAAATTTCGTTTTGATTCATTACTTTCATAGTTATCAATATATATACATTTATATACATTTCATTATGTGTTAGGGAAAGGTCATGCTTGGCGTTATAGGATTAAATTGTAATATTGGGATGCTACAGGCGGATTCAACAGGGATCAAATGTAGAGTAACTGCCTGTGTCATTTTTAATTTTCTCGGGTTCCATTTGAGTAAAAGGCTTGTAAGTTACCCGCGGACCAAATGGCCCTGGTGCCTCTACTAGGGTTAGATTGTTCAGGGAGGGTTCAGGGCTGGGACAATAGTGACCTGAAGTCCAGGATCCCTTAGGGCAGGGGTCCTCAAATTGTTTACACAGGGGGCCAGTTCATTGTCTCTCTGACCGTTGGAGGGCCAGACTATGGTTTTCAAAAAACCTACGGACAAATTCCTATGCACACTGCACGAGTCGGCTGCTAAGCAGGACAGGCAGTGGCAGCAAAAACACCCCGAGGGTGGGATAAATGGCATTGCGCCACATGTGCCCCATGGACCACAGTTTGAGGACGCCTGCCTTAGGGGTTCCTGGGTGCACTGGGGATGATGGTCTCCTACTGCTCCTCGAGAGGAGAAGTGCTCTAAGTTCTGGCATCTCCGCCCACTTTCCCGGCACTCTACCGAACTGTTCCCGGTGAATCACGGTTGGATGGGAAAGCGTACCATTCTCAGCCCATCTTTCTCCTTTCTCAAAACGATACTGTGGCCAAATAGAGTTGCAAAGTGAATCTATCAGCTTTTGTTTGCCCAGCGTCTCTGTATCAATTCTATCCCAATTGGACAAGATTCATGCAAGGTGGCAATTCCTGAGCAACAAGCTGCTAAGTCCCATCTAGAAAGCATAAAACAAGGAGGCGATTGACAGCTTGCTGCCTCCAGGTCAATAACCCCACTTGAGAGCGCACACCTGGGTTGCCCTGAATCTCATTCCTCAGCCCAAGGGAAGGGGTCAATGACTAGTCGCCGAGGGCGACATTTAGGTCCAACCATTTTTCTGGACAACAGGCTAGGAGGACCACTGTTTGGGATGGCCCCAAGGCCCTCCAAGACGCCTGCTGGCGGGGCTGATGCTCAAATCTCTGAAGGGAACCTTAAGGGAAATTGGAATTTCTGGCTGGAACATCATGGCAGAGGAGCTGTGTATTAAGTAAGAGCTGTCCCCAAAAGTGCCTGAAGCAGCATCGCTGAAAGCGTTAGGTAACAGTGACCCCGCCTAGGCTTCCGAACGCCATTGGCCTAAGCCTGGGCCACGGAAAACCAGCCTGTAAGAAGGAACAAACCAAAAATGGAAGAACACTAGCCCTATAACGCCTCAAGTTTTAAATTTTGGAAATATTTTTTTTTGTTTTTATTCTTTACTCTCATAGATATCAATATATATGACATTCAAAATATATTTTAAAAGCATAAAATTTTCAGTGTTTTTGAAATGTGACCAAATTGTCACATTTATAATTTGGGTACCAGATACGTTTTCATTAAGAATTATGACAATTTTGTGCTTGGCGTTATAGGGCTAGAGCAGCTTGTTTGAAAAACCAGGAGAAAGGCAAAGGGAATGGAGGGGAAAAGGGAAACTTTTGGCTCCCGGGACCAGGCAGGGCTAACTCCCAGGCCTCTTCACCCAGCTCCCTAGGCAGCGCCCTTCCACATGTTTGGACTGGTGGGTGCCATCTTGGCCATGGTCACAGATCCTGTTACCTCTCGGCTACAATGGCGACTGTGTAGGATCTCTGGGAAAAGCTGAAACAGCTTTGACAAGAGTGAAGCCATTTGGGGCTGACAGAAGCCACCATGAAAAGAAAATAAAGTAGCTAGGAAGTGTAAATGAACTAGCTGATATTGGGGAGGTAGGCTGTGCAGACGTCGCCCAAGGGAATGTCATGAAGGAAATGGGTGTTCAGAAGGCTTGCGAGAACGACCAGAGCAGTTTTGGTTCAACTAAGAATGGCTAACCCTAATACCCCGCTTCTCACTCGCCTAGTCCTGAGGAAGTATCCAGGTACCTACTATACAAAACAGTGACATTGGAAAAATCAGTGCCTTGAAAAGCCCAGGAGAGGCGGACGAGCCACCACTAGAGAGAACGGGCCTAGTCCTCGCCTAGAAAAATCGAGGCCACAGACAATAATGCTCGAAGCTGAATAAAGGTGTCCAGGCTCTGTTTCACTTGAAACCAAAGAGCCCATGCTCACTCTCCATGTAGGGAGCCAGCCAGTAAATTTCTAGGTGGACAAAGGTGTCACCTTCTGGTTTCAGAAAAGACTACAGGTGCCTTGTCAAAAGGAAAGGCTTTCATTACAGGGGCCCCAGGGCAGACCCAAGCACACCCATGAACAACGGCCAGAATAACAGATTTAGCACAAGGGACAGTTACACGCTCCTTCCTGGTAATGCCTCAATGCCCCTTTCCCCTAATTGATCGTGACTTATTATGAAAAATGGCAGCCATAATTACTTTCTCATCTGCTACAACCACCTTAACCCTTGAACTTGAAAAGCCAAAAGTTTTGCTCACCGCTCCAATGTCAGAGTGATATGTGTTTTATCAAGGAGCAGAACAGACTTCCTCAAAGGATATTCTTGATAAATCGCTAAAAGATATTCCATTTGTTTTGGCAGAGAACAACCTGCCAGACCTTTCTGAACTTCAGGTGCCTGGGGTCGTACAACTTCTGAGCTCAGCTACACTGGTGTGTCAAGCTAACCCTACTCCCTGGATAGCAAAGGTGGGTATTTCTGTTCACACTTGCAGACTAAAGAGGACAGGCATTTGGGTTCTCTGCAAGTCCACATGGAATGCTCCCCTGTTGCCCATGCAGAAGCCGGGAACTGAGGACTTCCAACCGGTGCAGGATCTCAGAGAGGCAAATGAGAGGATAGAAACTGGCCACCCCACGTGCCAAACCCTGAGACCCTCCTGAGTACAATCCCGTCAAACTGAATTTGTTATACTGTTTGGACTTAAAGGATGCTTTGTTCTCCATACCCGTGTCCCCTGCACATCAACCCAGTGAAGACTTAGAGGGATACAAGGAGGAACACCCCCAAACCACCTTGCTCCAGTATGCAGATGACCTCCTCCTGGCCTCCGAAACCCTGGAGGAATGCCAACGGACTACCAAGGACCTGATAATAGTCCTTGGCCCATTGGGGTACAGGGTATCTGCAAGAAAGGCTCAACTGTGTGTCCATAAAGATGTATACCTAGGCTACCAACTGGAGGAGGGAAAACGGACCTCGTCCCCCGGCCGCACAGAGGCGATCCTCAAAATCCCAGTCCCTGAGACTAAGAGGCAGTTGCAAGAGTTTCTAGGAGCTGTGGGGTACTGTCCATTGTGGAATTTGGGATTTGCAAAAACAATGAAACCCCTATATGCAAGTACTGGGGAAAGGAAAAAGAACTTAAATGGTCTGAAGTAGAACAACAAGCGTTTGAATCCTTTAAAAAGTCGCTCATATGGGCAACCTCTCTTGCCCTACTAGACATAGTAAAGCCCTTCCAATTGTCTATGTGAGGCCAGAGGCACAGCAAAAGAAGTGCTAACTGAGAACTTGCGGCCATGGAAGAGACCTGTGGCCTATCTTTCAAAGAAACTGGACTCTGTAGCTGCAGGATGGCTGAGCTGCATGCGAGCTGAGGCTGCCACGGCCATCCTAGTCATAGAAGCTAGAAAGCTTACCTTGGGACAGGATATTGCTGTGGTAGGGGGAACTATGGTTGAACCACTCCTAACCAGTCCCCCGGACCGGTGGACCTCGAATGCCAGGACTATACCACAAATCCCCAAGGTAGAGACTGTGACCATGCCATCCCCAGTGTTACAGCCACAACCTACATACTCAGAAAATGATCTAAAGATAAGCCAAGAGCTGGCCGGCCAAAAAGACTGGGAGCATCCAGGGTGACTGCTCCATCCTGATGGAAGAAGATTCATGCCAGAAGCTCTGGGAGAGATCTGATTCAAGGACTACATGAAGGTATGCATTTGGGATCCTCTCTAAACTGTCTCAGTTGCTTCTCAGGCACTTTTACATACCCAGGCTTGGACACTGGGTGGCAGATGTCACCCACCGTTGATTGCACTGTGCTCGGGTAAACAACCCCAGAAAGAAAAGGAGCAACCCCAACCACGAGCTCGAGGTAGTAGTCCTGGAGAATTCTGGGAGGTGGACTTTATGGATATCAAACTTAGAAAGTATGGCTACCGATATTTGCTGGTGTTCGTAGACACCTGTTCTGGATGGGTGGAAGCCTTCCCAACAAAGAAGGAAACTGCTGCCACAGTGTGTAAATTATTAGTAACTAAAATTGTCCCTAGATTTGGCCTTCCCACCACCTTGGGGTCCAACAATGGCCAAACATTTATTGCTCAAATTACTAAAGTCTTAGCAATGCTTCTAAATATTAACTGGAAACTCTTCAGGGCAAGTAGAAAAAATAAACAGAACCCTAAAGGAATTGTTCGTTAAGTTGCATTTAGGACCTGGCGAGAACTGGGTTGATCCTTACTTTACCTTTTGCCCTACTTCAAGTCTGATGCGCTCCCTATGTGAAAAGCATGACCCCATTTGAATTTTTGTTTGGCAGACCTTCCCAAAATCCTCCCAAGATTGAAGGAAATAGAAATAATGGAAGTCACTAATCGTTCCCTCATCGAGTGCCTGCAGCCTGTGCAACAGGTGAGAGACAAATCATCTGCTCTGACACCTTCATTTTGGGCCTAACCAAGGGAAAGGGAACAGGCAGCCAACAACGTGCAACCAGGAAACTGGACATGGGTAAAGAAGCACCAACCTGACACCTTAGAACCTAGGTGGACTGGCCCATACCAAGTGATACTTACAATACCAACTGCTGTTAAAATAGTGGGGAGGGGGCCGTGGATTCATCAGTCATAAGTAAAAAAAAAAAAAGAAAAGCCCTCCCTGAGCATATCCTGAAAAGATGGACACCCAGAAAGACGGAAAATCCCTCAAAATTTAGGCTCTACAAAACTTAATTGTTTTTCTCCGAGTATTGCTGACAGCACCCACTGTTTCCCCCAAGCACAAACACATCTGTGGACTGCTATTCTAACCTCCAGCAGACTCAGGTTTACACAGGCCCCTCAGGGCCCCTCATGGGGCACAGCCTACCTAGAAGCTGCTGGAGAGAAAGTCACTCAGTTTGCTCCGGGGTCCTGCCTTGAGGATGATGTTTCCACTCAGAGAAGACAGTCCACACAGAAGACCACATGGCCAGCCCAAGATGAGACACGACGTCCCTCAAAGACCCATAGCCCTAGAAGGGACAACACTGGAGACACAGTGCGGGAACGGATCCCGCCACACCGAGGCATAGCACTAAGGGGGTGCAGCAGAAGAGCAAGGAAGTGGAGCAACAAGGTCCCCAGGGAATGCCAAAGGAGGACTTTGGGGGCAGGACTTGGTGCCCACACAGACTGGACTGGAAAATATTGCTAAGGGCCAATAAACAGCCGTGAACTAACTACGAGCTTTCCTTTCTTGAGGAGTTGTGTTTTCTTTGACGGTCATTGGATTTTGGCTGTTTTCTTTCTTTTGGTGCTTGCTTTCGCTCTGTCTTGTGTTTGTGCATGTTATTACCTCTACTGAATGTCTAAAAAGAGATGCTGGATGCACAATCTGCAGGAGAGAAAAAGGGGACCGGGGGAGGGCTTCGGGGGAGGGCCACGGGAAAGAGGGAGTTGGGGGGAAAGGGAGTGATGTCAAGAAACCCAGAGACAAGGGAACAACAAGTGGATGCAAATCCGTGGTGAGGGCGATGTAGGAATCCTGGTAGGGCGTGATCAAGGGTGAAGGAACCAAGAGGATTTACTGAAACCCAAATGAAGACTGAGCATGGCAGTGGGCACAAGAGGGAAATGAAAGGGAATAGCAGAGCGACCTAGGAAGCACGGGCCAGTTATAGAGGTCTAAAGAAAGGCACGCACAGATGTAAATATATTTGTCTGTGAGCATGGGGAAATACACCTATGTCCATATCTTTATAGGTGTCCTATTAAGGTAGCAGATGGCCTTTGGGCATCCACTCAAGGACTCTCTCATTGCAAGAATACCTTGTTCTATTACATTGGCGTTCTATGATGCTCACCTTCCCGACACGTTCCCTGAAGTCTAAGCGGTTGCATAAGCAAATGTGGTCAAGAAAGCTGATGGTGCCCTGCTATCAAAAGATATGGCGTCTGAGGTCTTAAAGGCCTGAAGGGTAAGCAAGCGGCCATGTAGCTCAGAAACAACAGAGCCCACATGGAATAAGCATACCAGCCTGTGCGATCACGAGGTATCAAAGGGATCAGGCATCATCAGCACAAAAAAATCTCATTGCGAATGAGCAGGGAATGCTGGGTAGAGAGCCAAAGCCCATTTGCAGTACACTGGACATTCCCTTAAGTAAGGTCTTGGGGAAGAGACAAGCCTACACAGGGTACTAGACAGCAACGGTGAAACACAACTTTCCTCTAGCTCCCCAATGCTTCCTCTCCCCTCACTATCAAGATCCCAAATACAACTTACAAATCTGACTAGACAAGAGAATGTACACTGGGACAGGTAGGAACTAGAAACACAGGGAATTCAAGGTGGATGAGCCCTTTAGGACCAGTGTTATGAATGGGGATGCTGGGAGGGTGGAGGGAGTGTAGGCTGGCACCAGGGAACCGATGACAAGGATCTACATAAAACCTCAAAAGAAAAGGGGATGAAGGGGGACATCAGACAGTGCAAGTTATGACAAAATAATAATTAGTAAATGATGAAGGATTTATGAGGAGGGGTAGTGAGAATGGGGGCGGGGGAATGAGGAGCTGAGGCCAGGGGCTTGGGTGGAGAGAAGATATTTTGAGAATAATGAGGGCAATGAATGTACAAATGTGCCTTATATCAGAGGTGTTTGCACATATTGTGGTTTTTGTTGTATGAGACCCTATAAAAGGAGAGGGAAAAAAAGACCCTGGCAGAGGGCTGATGCTAGGATGATCTCAGGCTGGATTAGACCAGCAAAAGCAGGTGCTGCAGTCGCCTCACCGTGTGTCTATTCCTATGTGAGGCATGAAGCTTAGGGTCCACAGCCCCGGCAGCTGGACAGTGAGAGAGGCGGGGCTCTGAGGTCATTCCACAGGGGGAATGGCCCTCCGGTTCCTGCAGGGCCCACCCTCCTGGGTAGTCCTGCTGTCTGGGGCACCTCTTTCACGGAGCCCACACCAGGGGAGCTCTTCAACTCATGGGGGATTGGCAGGAAGCCTCTCCTCATGCACACACACCACCACCTAGCTGGAGGACCTCGGTGAACAAAGCCTGAGTCAGACAACAAGCCCACTAACTGATCCTGTGAGAGATATAATCAGGATCCAGAATGCGGCAACTGGGAGCAAGGGGCAGCATACCTGGGTCCCAGCTCCTCCCACTGCCCTCTGCAAGGAGTGACATTCCAAAGCACAGTGTTTTCCAAAGGCACTGTCAGGACTTTGGAATGGGCAGCTCATTTGTGGACACGGATACTATGTGATCCAGACATACTACCTCCTCTGATCCTGTCAGCCGAAACCAAAAACCCTTCCAAGCAGAAAGCCATGCATCTGAACAGTATCCACCAGCCACTCACGTCCACTCCTGCTGCCTCCAAAGAGCTTTCCTGGGTTGGTCAGATCTCCCTGGGGACAGATATCCCTCGGTCCTTGGTTCTGCGTGAGAAAGAATCACGCCAAAGCCTGGTTTGTGATCCAAGTGAGGTTTAGGAGAGTTAGGGAGGTGTGGTGGGCAACCCTGGTCGATCCTAGTGGCTGAATTGAATATACTTGGCCTAGGTGGGTCGATGCAGGTGCAGCGCCCACCCAGGTGGACCTGCCCTTCCTGGCCGGAAACCTGGACCTCTGAGCACGCACAGTGTGCCACTCCTTCCTGGGCCGCTAACTGGGCCCTCTGAGCATGTGTAATGGACACCCCAGTCCCTATGCCAGCTACCTAACATTTCCACCCTGAAGAGATGTGGACTCAAATCTTTGGGGTATTGGGCGACGACATCTCTAGCTACTTCCTGCTGGCAAAAGGGCGATGTGGGGCTTTGGGTCCACACCCTTCCTGCTCTGCTGGGAGGGGTTGTCCATTCAGCGCTAGGATGGATAAGGTTGAAGTGGTCCAGGAGATGGTGGTCCTGGAGCTGGCACACTTGGATTAGGGGCTTTGGTAACTTGAGAACTTCTGGAAAAACCAACAAACGCACAAAAGGGTGAACAGTTTAACTGAGACAAGGCTCGGATTGTGAGGTGGGAGTGCCCTTGAAAGTAGGTGAGTATCACAGGAAGTAAGTAAAAATCTTAGGATTATCAGGCGTGTGTGTTTGTTCATTCTAAGTCCCGGCACGGGGGTAAAAGCATTCACAATTTCCCCTAGGGGGGTCCAGGGTTTGGGCACTACTGGGTGCAGTGGGATCACCGCTTCACTTATGATCCTAAGGCATTGGCCCCTCTGATAAAAACCATCCTTCTTTTTAACCCTATAACGCTTCACTTTTAAATTTTGGGGCAAAAAAAATTTCGTTTTGATTGATTACTTTCATAGTTATCAATATATATACATTTATATTCATTTCATTAAATGTTAGGGAAAGGTTATGATCGGCGTTTTAAGGTTAAATTGTAATATTGGGATGCTACAGGCGGAGTCAACAGGGATCAAAAGTAGAGTAACTGCCTGTGTCATTTTTAATTTTCTCGGGTTCCATTTGAGTAAAAGGCTTGTAAGTTACCCGCGGACCAAATGCCCTTGGTGCCTCTACTAGGGGTAGAATGTTCAGGGAGGGTTCAGGGCTGGGACAATAGTGACCTGAAGTCCAGGATCCCTTAGGGCAGGAGTCCTCAAATTGTTTACACAGGGGGCCAGTTCATTGTCTCTCCGACCGTTGGAGGGCCAGACTATGGTTTTCAAAAAACCTACAGACAAATTCCTATGCACACTGCACGAGTCGGCTGCTAAGCAGGACAGGCAGTGGCAGCAAAAACACCCCGAGGGTGGGATAAATGGCATCGCGCCACATGTGCCCCATGGACCACAGTTTGAGGACGCCTGCCTTAGGGGTTCCTGGGTGCACTGGGGATGAAGGTCTCCTACTGCTCCTTGAGAGGAGAAGTGCTCTAAGTTCTGGCATCTCCGCCCACTTTCCCGGCACTCTACCGAACTGTTCCCGGTGAATCACGGTTGGATGGGAAAGCGTACCATTCTCAGCCCATCTTTCTCCTTTCTCAAAACGATACTGTGGCCAAATAGAGTTGCAAAGTGAATCTATCAGCTTTTGTTTGCCCAGCGTCTCTGTATCAACTCTATCCCAATTGGACACGATTCATGCAAGGGGGCAATTCCTGAGCATCAAGCTGCTAAGTCCCATCTAGAAAGCACAAAACAAGGAGGCGATTGACAGCTTGCTGCCTCCAGGTCAATAACCCCCACTTGAGAGCGCACCCCTGGGTTGCCCTGGATCTCATGCCTCAGCCCGTGGGAAGGGGTCAAGGACTAGGCGCCGAGGGCAAACTTTAGGTCCAACCATTTTTCTGGACAACAGGCTAGGAAGACCACTGCTTGGGATGGCCCCAAGGCCCTCCAAGACGCCTGCTGGCGGGGCTGATGCTCAAATCTCTAAAGGGAACCTTAAGGGAAATTGGAATTTCTGGCTGGAACATCATGGCAGAGGAGCTGTGTATTAAGTAAGAGCTGTCCCCAAAAGTGCCTGAAGCAGCATCGCTGAAAGCCTAAAGGTAACAGTGACCCCGCCTAGGCTTCCGAACGCCATTGGCCTAAGCCTGGGCCACGGAAAACCAGCCTGTAAGAAGGAACAAACCAAATCTGGAAGAACACTAGCCCTATAACGCCTCAAGTTTTAAATTTTGGAAATATTTTTTTTTGGTTTTTATTCTTTACTTTCATAGTTATCAATATATATGACATTCAAAATATATTTTAAAAGCATAAAATTTTCAGTGTTTTTGAAATGTGACCAAATTGTCACATTTATAATTTGGGTACCAGATACGTTTTCATTAAGAATTATGACAATTTTGTGCTTGGTGTTATAGGGCTAGAGCAGCTTGTTTGAAAAACCAGGAGAAAGGCAAAGGGAATGGAGGGGAAAAGGGAAACTTTTGGCTCCCGGGACCAGGCAGGGCTAACTCCCAGGCCTCTTCACCCAGCTCCCTAGGCAGCGCCCTTCCACATGTTTGGACTGGTGGGTGTCATCTTGGTCATGGTCACAGATCCTGTTACCTCTCGGCTACAATGGCGACTGTGTAGGAACTCTGGGAAAAGCTGAAACCGTTTTGACAAGAGTGAAGCCATTTGGGGCTGACAGAAGCCACCATGAAAAGAAAATAAAGTAGCTAGGAAGTGTAAATGAACTAGCTGATATTGGGGAGGTAGGCTGTGCAGACGTCGCCCAAGGGAATGTCATGAAGGAAATGGGTGTTCAGAAGGCTTGCGAGAACGACCAGAGCAGTTTTGGTTCAACTAAGAATGGCTAACCCTAATACCCCGCTTCTCACTCGCCTAGTCCTGAGGAAGTATCCAGGTACCTACTATACAAAACAGTGACATTGGAAAAATCAGTGCCTTGAAAAGCCCAGGAGAGGCGGACGAGCCACCACTAGAGAGAACAAGCCTAGTCCTCAGCTAGAAAAATCGAAGCTACAGATAATAATGCTCGAAGCTGAATAAAGGTGTCCAGGCTCTGTTTCACTTGACCCCAAAGAGCCCATATTCACTCTCCATGTAGGGAGCCAGCCAGTAAATTTCTAGGTGGACAAAGGGGTCACCTTCTTGGTTTCAGAAAAGACTACAGGTGCCTTGTCAAAAGGACAGGCTTTCATTACAGGGGCCCCAGGGCAGACCCAAGCACACACATGGACAACGGGCAGAATAACAGTTTTAGCACAAGAGACAGTTACACGCTCCTTCCTGGTAATGCCTCAATGCCCCTTTCCCCTAATTGATCGTGACTTATTATGAAAAATGGCAGCCATAATTACTTTCTCATCTGCTACAACCACCTTAACCCTTGAACTTGAAAAGCCAAAAGTTTTGCTCACCGCTCCAATGTCAGAGTGATATGTGTTTTATCAAGGAGCAGAAGAGACCGCCTCAAAGGAACTTCTTGATAAATCGCTAAAAGATATTCCTTTTGTTTGGGCAGAGAACAACCTGACAGACCTTTCTGAACTTCAGGTGCCTGGGGTCGTACAACTTCTGAGCTCAGCTACACCGGTGTGTCAAGCTAACCCTACTCCCTGTATAGCAAAAGGTGGGTATTTCTGTTCCCATTTGCAGACTAAAGAGGACAGGCATTTGGGTCCTCTGCAAGTCCACATGGAATGCTCCCCTGCTGCCCATGCAGAAGCCGGGAACTGAGGACTTCCAACCGGTGCAGGATCTCAGAGAGGCAAATGAGAGGATAGAAACTGGCCACCCCACGTGCCAAAACCTGAGACCCTCCTGAGTACTATCCCGTCAAACTGGATTTGTTATACTGTTTTGGACTTAAAGGATGCTTTGTTCTCCATACCCGTGTCCCCTGCACATCAACCCAGTGAAGACTTACAGGGACACAAAGAGGAACACCCCCAAACCACCTTGCTCCAGTATGCAGATGACCTCCTCCTGGCCTCCGAAACCCTGGAGGAATGCCAACGGGCTACCAAGGACCTGATAATAGTCCTTGGCCCATTGGGGTACAGGGTATCTGCAAGAAAGGCTCAACTGTGTGTCCATAAAGATGTATACCTAGGCTACCAACTGGAGGAGGGAAAACGGACCTTGTCCCCCAGCCGCACTGAGGCGATCCTCAAAATCCCAGTCCCTGAGACTAAGAGGCAGTTACAAGAGTTTCTAGGAGCTGTGGGGTACTGTCCATTGTGGAATTTGGGATTTGCAAAAACAATGAAACCCCTATATGCAAGTACTGGGGAAAGGAAAAAGAACTTAAATGGTCTGAAGTAGAACAACAAGCGTTTGAATCCTTTAAAAAGTCGCTCATATGGGCAACCTCTCTTGCCCTACTAGACATAGTAAAGCCCTTCCAATTGTCTATGTGAGGCCAGAGGCACAGCAAAAGAAGTGCTAACTGAGAACTTGCGGCCATGGAAGAGACCTGTGGCCTATCTTTCAAAGAAACTGGACTCTGTAGCTGCAGGATGGCTGAGCTGCATGCGAGTTGAGGCTGCCACGGCCATCCTAGTCATTGAAGCTAGAAAGCTTACACTGGGACAGGATATTGCTGTGGTAGGGGGACCTATGGTTGAACCACTCCTAACCAGTCCCCCAGACCGGTGGATCTCGAATGCCAGGACTATACCACAAATCCCCAAGGTAGTGGCTGTGACCATGCCATCCCCAGTGTTACAGCCACAACCTACATACTCAGAAAATGATCTAAAGATAAGGCAAGAGCTGGCCTGCCAAAAAGACTGGGAGCATCCACTGTGGCTGCTCCATCCTGATGGAAGAAGATTCATGCCAGAAGCTCTGGGAGAGATCTGATTCAAGGACTACATGAACGTATGCATTGGGATCCTCTCTAAACTTTCTCAGTTGTTTCTCAGGCACTTTTACATACCCAGGCTTGGACACTGGGTGGCAGATGTCACCCACCGTTGATTGCACTGTGCTCGCGTAAACAACCCCAGAAAGAAAAGGAGCAACCCCAACCACGAGCTCGAGGTAGTAGTCCTGGAGAATTCTGGGAAGTGGACTTTATGGATATCAAGCTTAGAAAGTATGGCTACCGATATATGCTGGTGTTCATAGACACCTGTTCTGGATGGGTGGAATCCTTCCCAACAAAGAAGGAAACTGCTGCCACAGTGTGTAAATTATTAGTAACTAAAATTGTCCCTAGATTTGGCCTTCCCACCACCTTGGGGTCCAACAATGGCCAAACATTTATTGCTCAAATTACTAAAGTCTTAGCAATGCTTCTAAATATTAACTGGAAACTCTTCAGGGCAAGTAGAAAAAATAAACAGAACCCTAAAGGAATTGTTCGTTAAGTTGCATTTAGGACCTGGCGAGAACTGGGTTGATCATTACTTTACCTTTTGCCCTACTTCAAGTCTGATGCGCTCCCTTTGTGAAAAGTATGACCCCATTTGAATTTTTGTTTGGCAGACCTTCCCAAAATCCTCCCAAGATTGAAGGAAATAGAAATAATGGAAGTCACTAATCGTTCCCTCATCGAGTGCCTGCAGCCTGTGCAACAGGTGAGAGACAAATCATCTGCTCTGACACCTTCATTTTGGGCCTAACCAAGGGAAAGGGAACAGGCAGCCAACAACGTGCAACCAGGAAACTGGACATGGGTAAAGAGGCACCAACCTGACACCTTAGAACCTAGGTAGACTGGCCCATACCAAGTGATACTTACAACACCAACTGCTGTTAAAATAGTGGGGAGAGGGCCGTGGATTCATCAGTCATAAGTAAAAAAAAAAGAAAAGCCCTCCCTGAGCATATCCTGAAAAGATGGATACCCAGAAAGACAGAAAATCCCTCAAAATTAAGGCTTTACAGAAATTAATTTTTTTTCTCCGAGTATTGCTGACAGCACCCACTGTTTCCCCCAAGCACAAACACATCTGTGGACTGCTATTCTAACCTCCAGCAGACTCAGGTTTACACAGGCCCCTCAGGGCCCCTCATGTGGCACAGCCTACCTAGAAGCTGCTGGAGAGAAAGTCACTCAGTTTGCTCCGGGGTCCTGCCTTGAGGATGATGTTTCCACTCAGAGAAGACAGTCCACACAGAAGACCACATGGCCAGCCCAAGATGAGACACGACGTCCCTCAAAGACCCATAGCCCTAGAAGGGACAACACTGGAGACACAGTGCGGGAACGGATCCCGCCACACCGAGGCATAGCACTAAGGGGGTGCAGCAGAAGAGCAAGGAAGTGGAGCAATAAGGTCCCCATGGATTGCCAAAGGAGGAGTTTGGGGGCAGGACTTGGTGCCCGCACAGACTGGCCTGGAAAACATTGCTAAGGGCCAAGAAACAGTCCGTGAACTAACAACGAGCTTTCCTTTCTTGAGGAGTTGTGTTTTCTTTGATGGTCATTGGATTTTGGCTGTTTTCTTTCTTTTGGTGCTTGCTTTCGCTCTCTCTTGTGTTTGTGCATGTTATTACCTCTACTGTATGTCTAAAAAGAGATGCTGGATGCACAATCTGCTGGAGAGAAAAAGGGGACCAACGCTTTGGGGGAGGGCCACGGGAAAGAGGGAGTTGGGGGGAAAGGGAGTGATGTCAAGAAACCCAGAGACAAGGGAACAACAAGTGGATGCAAATCCGTGGTGAGGGCGATGTAGGAATCCTGGTAGGGCGTGATCAAGGGTGAAGGAACCAAGAGGATTTACTGAAACCCAAATGAAGACTGAGCATGGCAGTGGGCACAAGAGGGAAATGAAAGGGAATAGCAGAGCGACCTAGGAAGCACGGGCCAGTTATAGAGGTCTAAAGAAAGGCACGCACAGATGTAAATATATTTATCTGTGAGCATGGGGAAATACACCTATGTCCATATCTTTATAGGTGTCCTATTAAGGTAGCAGATGGCCTTTGGGCCTCCATTCAAGGACTCTCTCATTGCAAGAATACCTTGTTCTATTACATTGGCATTCTATGATGCTCACCTTCCCAACACGTTCCCTGAAGTCTAAGCGGTTGCATAAGCAAATGTGGTCAAGAAAGCTGATGGTGCCCTGCTATCAAAAGATATGGCGTCTGAGGTCTTAAAGGTCTGAAGGGTAAGCAAGCGGCCATGTAGCTCAGAAACAACAGAGCCCACATGGAATAAGCATACCAGCCTGTGCGATCACGAGGTATCAAAGGGATCAGGCAACACCAGCACAAAAAAAAAATCTCATTGTGAATGAGTAGGGTATGCTGGGTAGAGAGCCAAAGCCCATTTGCAGTACACTGGACATTCCCGTAAGTAAAGTCTTGGGGAAGAGACAAGCCTGCACAGGGTACTAGAGAGCAACAGTGAAACACAACTTTCCTCTAGCTCCTCAATGCTTCCTCTCCCCTCACTATCAAGATCCCATTTTTTTTTAACCTCTGGCAAAGACTTATGGTTCCTGAACACACGAAAGCACTGATGTGCATCTATTTCACAGACCAGCGGTCTTCCTAGAGGTGGTCTAATCCCAGATAAGATCACCCCATTTTGGTGGCTCAAAGCAAGTGGGCTTACAAACTTTCATTTTTCCCACTTCCCATAGTTTCCCCAGAAAACAACTGAGTAAAGGTTGGCTTTGTCTGACCTCTTGACAGACAAGGAAGAAGAATTACCATGAGGGCAAGTCAAACAAACAGCTACTCTCCATCTTAAGATGAGTTTTTCCATTACCCCACTGCTAGGTATCCTATTTGTGACTCTTTCTCTCGTAGACGAACAGGGGCACAGAAACTCATGTCTAAGTGAGACTCATAAATATAGGTTAAGTGTTCATCAAGCAGACATCCGAGAGCAGTGTGGTCCAAACCCACAAGTCCGACATTAACCCATTAACCCACATGTCTAACACCAATTCCAATATCCTCCTCCATCTTTCAAAATAAACGACATGTTGCTGGCTGAAGTAGGAGAGCCGAGGCAGTGGATGTGTAAGCAGAGCAGCGTGGGCAGTGGATATGTCAGCATATCTCTGCACGGCTACTCCAAAGCCCGGGCTTCCTCTGGGTAGGTCCGTGTGTCTTCGGCTTAGGGACTTATTGCAGGAAAGGAGCCTTGACAGCTAACGCAGGGAACAAGCTGAGGCAGCTGCACCCTGCTCCCAAGTTCAGAAATGAAGAGACCCAACTAGAATCGCAATGCTCAAGAAGCCATTGATCCCTCCGCCCTTCATTTTACTGCACGTGTGTATCACCCAGGTTGGCACAATCCACGAACTAAATCCACATTTGCGAACGGGGCACCCGTTTAGAATTCTTTAAACCCAACATGGAATTAAGTTACATCAGACCTTAATTCTAAAACTTATGGAATGTTCCCCTACTCAGAAAGTTTGTAAGCCAACTACTCTGTGTCTTTATACGCCAAATTTTAGCTATTCAATTTATCTATGGCCCAAAATATAAAACAAGTGCTCAGAGGAAACAATTATTGCTCGCCATGAAGAAATCTTCATTCTAAGAGGAACCTTTCAACGTCTGAGTCAATCGGGAAAATCAAAGCCGGACATGCCGTGCATAAAGTCAGCACTCTTAGGCACCAGTTCATAGTCTCCTATATCGTACGCTGGGGATCTTCGGGTCGACCCGTGCCGGGGAACTCGCTCAGCCTTCACGCGGTATCCACCGGTCACCTTGCTGTAGACCATGGGCTCTCGTCACTGTTCAATAAGCCTGGGGTACTGATGCGACGTGATGAACTTTAGTCGAATCACCCCATTTCTCCTTTTCAGGTAAACCAAATCCACAGGTATCCATGCCCATACGCAAGCAGTCCTTTTATTGCTGCATTTCTCCGACCTCCACACCATATGTAGATCCACGTGGACACCCAGCAAGCAATTCAGCCTGCTCACAGGCTCTCTTTAACACACAGTCCCTGGGAGATGTTTTGTCCCTATTCCCAGATTTTTTTTTAATTTCTGGGAAAGACTTATGGTTCCTGAGTACACGAAAGCAGTGTTGGGCATCTATTTCACTGCATAGCTTTTTTCCCAGAGGTGGTCTAAACCCAGCTAAAGATCACCCCATTTTGGTGGCTCAAAGCAAGTGGGCATACAAACTTTCATTTTTCCCCCTTCCCATAGTTTCACCAGAAAACAACCGAGTAAAGGGTGGCTAGGTCTGACCTCTGGATAGACAAGGAAGAAGAATTACCATGAGGGCAAGGTCAAACATATAGCTACTCTCCATCTTAAGATGAGATTTCCCATTGCCCCATTGCTAGGTATCCTATTTGTGACTCTGGCTCTCGTAGACAAACAGGGGCACAGAAACTCATGTCTAAGTGAGACTCATATATAAAGGTTAAGTGTTCATCAAGCAGACATCCGAAAGCAGTGTGGTCCATACCCACAAGTCCGACATTAACCAATTAACCCACATGTCTAACACCAATTGCAGTGTCCTCCTCCATCTTTCAAAACAGATGATATGTTGCTGGCTGAAGGAGGAGAGCCGAGGCAGTGAATGTGTAAGCAGAGCAGCGTGGGCATTGGATATGTCATCATATCTCTACACGGCTACTCCAACAGCCCGGGCTTCCTCTGGGTAGGTCCATTTGTCTTCGGCTCAGGACGTCTTGCCGGAAAGGACCCTTGACAGCTAAAGCAGGGATCAATCTGAGGCAGTTGCACCCTGCTCCCAAGTTCAGAAATGAAGAGACCCAAGTAGAATGCCAATGCTCAAGGAGCCATTGATCACTCTGCCCTTCATTTAACCGCACGTGTGTATGCTCAGGTTGGCACAATCCACGAACTAAATCCACATTTGCGAACCTGGCACCCGTTCAAAATTCTTTAACCCCAACATGGAATTAAGTAACATCAGGACCTTAATTCTAAAACATATGGAATGTTCCCCCACTCAGAAAGTTTGTAAGCCAACTACTCTGTGCCATTATACGACAAATTTTAGCTATTCACTTTATCTATGGCCCAAAATATAAATCAAGTGCTCAGAGGAAACAATCATTGCTCGCCATGAAGAAATCTTCATTCCAATAGGAACCATTCAAAGTCTGTGTTAATCGGCAAAATCAAAGCCGGACTGGCTGTGCATATAGTCAGCACTCTTAGGCACCAGTTCACAGTCCCCAATATCACCCTCAGGTGGGCTTCTGGTCGACGCGTGCCGGTACCTCACTCAGCCTTCATGGGGTGTCCACTGGTCACCTTGCTTTTAGACCATGGGCTCTCGCCACTATTCAACAAGTTGGGTCCTGATGCGACGTGGTGAACTTTACTCGAGTCACCCTCGTGTTCTCCTTCTCAGGTAAACAAAATCCACAGGTATCTTGCCCATACGCAAGCAGTCCTTTTATTGCTGCATTTCTCCGACCTCCACACCACATGTAGATCCACGTGGACACTCAGGAAGCAATTCATCCTGCTCACCGGCTCTCTTTAACACACAGTCCCAGGGAGATGTTTTCTCCCTAACCCAGATTTTTTTTAACTTCTGGCAAAGACTTGTGGTTCCAGAGTACAGGAAAGCACTGGTGGGCATCAATTTCTCTGCATAGCTGTCTTCCCAGAGGTAGTCTAAACCCAGCTAAAGATCACCCCATTTTGCTGGCTCAAAGCAAGTCGGCTTAAAATTTTCATTATTCCCACTTCCCATAGTTTCCCCATGAAAAAACCGAGTAAAGGGTGGCTTGGTCTGACCTCTGGATAGACAAGGAAGAAGAATTACCATCAGGGCAAGGTCAAACATATAGCTACTCTCCATCTTAAGATGAGTTTTACCATTTCCCCACTGCTAGGTATCCTATTTGTGACTCTGGCTCTCATAGACAAACAGGGGCACAGAAACTCATGTCTAAGTGAGACTCATATATAACGGTTAAGTGTTCATTAAGCAGACATCCAAAAGCAGTGTGGTCCAAACCCACAAGTCCGACATTAACGCATTAACCCACATGTCTAGTACAAATTGCAATGTCCTCCTCCATCTTTCAAAACAGACGACATGTTGCTGGCTGAAGGAGAAGAGCCGGGGCAGTGAATGTTTAAGCAGAGCAGCGTGGGCAGTGGATATGTCAGCATAACTCTGCACGGCTATTCAACAGCCCCGAATTCCTCTGGGTAGGTCCATGTGTTTCGGCTTAGGGACGTATTGCAGGAAAGGAGCCTTGACAGCTAACGTAGGGATCAAGCTGAGGCAGCTGCAACCTGCTCCCAAGTTCAGAAATGAAGAGACCCAACTAGAATGGCAATGCTCAAGAAGCCGTATATCCCACCGCCCTTCATTTTACCGCACGTGTGTATCACACAGGTTGGCACAATCCACGAACAAAATCCACAGTTGTGAACCTGGCACCCGTTTAGAATTCTTTAATCCCAACATGGAATTAAGTTACATCAGACCTTAATTCTAAAACTAATGGAATGTTCCCCCACTCGGAAAGTTTGTAAGCCAACTGCTCAGTGTCTTTATACGCCAAATTTTAGCTATTCACTTTATCTATGGCCCAAAATATAAAACAAGTGCTCAGAGGAAATATCATTGCTCGCCATGAAGAAATCTTCATTCCAATAGGAACCTTGCAAAGTCTGTGTCAATCGGCAAAATCAAAGCCAGACAGGCCGTGCATAAAGTCTGCACTCTTAGGCACCAGTTCACAGTCCCCAATATCGCCCTCTGGTGGGCTTCTTGTAGACCAGTGCCGAGGACATCACTCATCCTTCACGGGGTATCCACCGGTCACAAGACTGTAGACCATGGGCTCTCGCCACTATTCAACAAGCCTGGGCTCCTGATGCGACGTGGTGAACTTCAGTCGAATCACCCTCGTTTCTCCTTTTCAGGTAAACCAAATCCACAAGTATCCATACCCATACGCAAGCAGTCCTTTTATTGCTGCATTTCTCCGACCTCCACACCATATGTAGATCCACGTGGACACCCAGCAAACAATTCAGGCTGCTCACAGGCTCTCTTTAACACATAGTCCCAGGGAGATGTTTTCTCCTATTCCCAGATTTTTTTTTTAACTTCTGGCAAAGACTTATGGTTCCTGAGTACACGAAAGCTCTGGTGGGCATCTATTTCACTGCATAGCTGTCATCCCAGAGGTGGTTTAAACTCAACTAAAGATCACCCCATTTTGGTGGCCCAAAGCAAGTGGGCTTATAAACTTCATTATTCCCACTTCCCATAGTTTCCCGAGAAAACAACCGAGTAAAGGGTGGCTTGGTCTGACCTCTGGATAGACAAGGAAGAAGAATTACCATGAGGGCAAGGTCAAACAAATAGCTACTCTTCATCTTAAGATGAGTTTTTCCATTGCCCCACTGCTAGGTATCCTATTTGTGACTCTGGCTCTCGTAGAGAAACAGGGGCACAGAAACTCATGTCTAAGTGAGACTCATATATAAAGGTTAAGTGTTCATCAAGCAGACATCTGAAAGCAGTGTGGTCCAAACCCACAAGTCCGACATTAAACCACATGTCCAACGCCAATTGCAATGTCCTCCTCCTTCTTTCAAAACAGACGACATGTTGCCGACTGAAGGAGGAGAGCCGAGGCAGTGAATGTGTAAGCAGAGCAGCATCGGCAGTGGATATGTCAGCATATCTCTGCACGGCTACTCCAACAACCCGGGCTTCCTTTGGGTAAGTACATGTGTCTTCGCCTCAGGGACGTCTTGCCAAAAAGGAACCTTGACAGCTAAAGCAGGGAACAAGGTGAGGCAGCTGCACCCTGCTACCAAGTCCAGAAAAGAAGAGACCCAACTAGAATGGCAATGCTCAAGGAGCCATTGATCACTCCGCCCATCATTTAACCGCACGTCTGTATCGCCCAGGTTGGCAAATCCACGAACTAAATCCACATTTGCGAACCTAGCACCCGTTCAAAATTCTTTAACCCCAACAAGAAATTAAGTAACATCAGGACCTTAATTCTAAAACTTATGGAATGTTCCCCCACTTGGAAAGTTTGTAAGCCAATTACTCTGTGCCTCTATACGCCAAATTTTAGCTATTCACTTTATGTATGGCCCACTAATATAAAACCAGAGCTCAGAGGAAACAATCAATGCTCGCTATGAAGAAATCTTCATTCCAATAGGAACCTTTCAAAGTCTGTGTCCATCGGCAAAATCAAAGCCGGACATGCCGTGTATAAAGTCAGCACTCTTAGGCACCAGTTAACAGCCCCCAATATCGTCCTCTGGTGGGCTTCTGGTCGACCCGTGCCGGCTACCTTACTCAGCCTTCACGGGGTGTCCACTGGTCACCTTGCTTGTAGACCATGGGCTCTCACCACTATTCAACAAGTTGGGCTCCTGATGCGACGTGGTGAACTTCACTCGAGTCACCCTTGTGTTCTCCTTTTCAGGTAAACCAAATCCACAGGTATCCGTGCCCATACGCAAGCAGTCCTGTTATTGCTGCATTTCTCCGAACTCCACACCATATGTAGATCCACGTGGACACCCAGCAAGCAATTCAGCCTGCTCACAGGCTCTCTTTAACACACAGTCCCAGGGAGATGTTTTCTCCCTAATACCAGATTTTTTTTTTTAACTTCTGGCCAAGTATTATGGTTCCTGAGTACACGAAAGCACTGGTGGGCATCTATTTCACTGCATACCTATCTTCCCAGAGGTGGTGTAAACCCAGCTAAAGATCACCCCATTTTGGTGGCTCAAAGAAAGTGGGCTTACAAACTTTCATTATTCCCACTTCCCATAGTTTCACCAGAAAACAACCGAGTAAAGGGTGGCTTGGTCTGACCTCTGGATAGACAAGAAAGAAGAATTACCATGAGGGCAAGGTCTAACAAATAGCTACTCTCCATCTTAAGATGAGTTTTTCCATTGCCCCACTGCTAGGTATCCTATTTGTGACTCTGGCTCTCGTAGAGAAACAGGGGCACAGAAACTCATGTCTAAGTGAGACTCATATATAAAGGTTAAGTGTTCATCAAGCAGACATCTGAAAGCAGTGTGGTCCAAACCCACAAGTCCGACATTAACCCATTAACCCGCATGTCTAACACCAATTGCAATGTCCTCTTCCATCTTTCAAAACAGATGACATGTTGCCGGCTGAAGGAGGAGAGCCGAGGCATTGAATGTGTAAGCAGAGCAGCGTGGGCAGTGAATATGTCAGCATATCTCTGCACGGCTACTCCAACAGCCCGGGCTTTCTCTGGGTAGGTCCATGTGTCTTCGGCTTAGGGACGTATTGCAGGAAAGAGCCTTGACAGCTAAAGCAGGGAACAAGCTGAGGCATCTGGACCCTGCTCCCAAGTTCAGAAATGAAGAGACCCAACTAGAATGGCAATGCTCAAGAAGCCATTGATCCCTCAGCCCTTCATTTTACCGCACGTGTGTATCACCCAGGTTGGCACAATCCACGAACTAAATCCACATTTGCGAACGAGGCACCCGTTTAGAATTCTTTGATCACAACATGGGATTAAGTTACATCAGACTTTAATTCTAAAACTTATGGAATGTTCCCCCACTCAGAAAGTTTGTAAGCCATCTGCTCTGTGTCTTTATATGCCAAATTTAAGCTATTCACTTTATCTATGGCCCAAAATATAAAACAAGTGCTCAGAGGAAATATCATTGCTCGCCATGAAGAACTCTTCATTCTAATAGGAACTTTTCAAAATCTGTGTCCATCGGCCAAATCAAAGCCGGACAGGCCATGTATAAAGTCAGCATTCTTGGGCACCAGTTCACAGTCTCCAATATCACCCTCTGGTGGGCTTCTGGTCGACCCGTGCAAGCTACCCCGCTCAGCCTTCACGGGGTGACCACCTGTCAACTTCCTTGTAGACCATGAGCTCTCGCCACTATTCAACAAGATGGGCTCCTGATGCGACGTGGTGAACGTTACTCGAGTCACCCTCGTGTTCTCCTTTTCAGATAAACCAAATCCACAGGTATCCGTGCCCATACACAAGCAGTCCTTTTATTGCTGCATTTCTCCGACCTCCACACCACATGTAGATCCACGTGGACACCCAGGAAGCAATTCAGCCTGCTCACATGCTCTCTTTAACACACAGTCCCAGGGAGATGTTTTCTCACTACTCCCAGATTTTTTTTAACTTCTGGCAAAGGCATATGGTTCCAAGTACAGGAACTCACTGGTGGGCATCAATTTCACTGCATAGCTGTCTTCCAAGAGGTGGTCTAAAGCCAGCTAAAGATCACCCCATTTTGGTGGCTCAAAGCAAGTCGGCTTACAAATTTTCATTATTCCCACTTCCCATAGTTTCCCCAGAAAAAAACCGAGTAAAGGGTGTCTTGGTCTGACCTCTGGATAGACAAGGAAGAAGAATTACCATGAGGGCAAGGTCAAACAAATAGCTACTCTTCATCTTAAGATGAGTTTTTCCATTGCCCCACTGCTAGGTATCCTATTTGTGACTCTGGCTCTCGTAGAGAAACAGAGGCACAGAAACTCATGTCTAAGTGAGACTCATATATAAAGGTTAAGTGTTCATCAAGCAGACATCTGAAAGCAGTGTGGTCTAAACCCACAAGTCCGACATTAACCCATTAACCCGCATGTCTAACACCAATTGCAATGTCCTCTTCCATCTTTCAAAACAGATGACATGTTGCCGGCTGAAGGAGGAGAGCCGAGGCATTGAATGTGTAAGCAGAGCCGCGTGGGCAGTGAATATGTCAGCATATCTCTGCACGGCTACTCCAACAGCCCGGGCTTCCTCTGGGTAGGTCCATGTGTCTTCGGTTCAGGACGTCTTGCCGGAAAGGAGCCTTGACAACTAAAGCAGGTAAGAAGCTGAGGCAGCTGCACCCTGCTCCCACGTTCAGAAATGAAAAGACCCAACTAGAATGGCAATGCTCAAGGAGCCATTGATCCCTCCGCCCTTGATTTAACCGCACGTGTGTATCACCCAGGTTGGCACAATCCATGAACTAAATCCAAATTTGCAAACCTGGCGCCCGATCAAAATTCTTTAACCCCAACATGGAATTAAGTAACATCAGGACCTTAATTCTAAAACTTATGGAATGTTCCCCAACTCAGAATGTTTGTAAGCCAACTACTCTGTGCCTTTATACGCCAAATTTTAGCTATTCACTTTATTTTTGGCCCACTAATATAAAACCAGTGCTCAGAGGAAACAATCATTGCTCGCCATGAAGAAATCTTCATTCTAATAGGAACCTTTCAAAGTCTGTGTTAATCGGCAAAATCAAAGCCGGACTGGCTGTGCATAAAGTCAGCACTCTTAGGCACCAGTTCACATTCCCCAATATCGCCCTCTGGTGGGCTTCTGGTCGACCCGTGCCGGTACCTCACTCAGCCTTCATGGGGTGTCCACTGGTCACCTTGCTTTTAGACCATGGGCTCTCGCCACTATTCAACAAGTTGGGCTCCTGATGCGACGTGGTGAACTTTACTCCAGTCACCCTCGTGTTCTACTTTTCAGGTAAACCAAATCCACAGGTATCCGTGCCCATACGCAAGCAGTCCTTTTATTGCTGCATTTCTCCGACCTCCACACCATATGTAGATACACGTGGACACCCAGCAAGCAATTCAGCCTGCTAACAGGCTCTCTTTAACACACACTCCCAGGGAGATGTTTTCTCCCTAATCCCAGATATTTTTTTAAATTCTAGCAAAGACTTATGGTTCCTGAGTACAACAAAGCACTGGTGGGCATCTATTTCACTGCATAGCTGTCTTCCCAGAGGTGGTCAAAACCCGGCTAAAGATCACCCCATTTTGGTGGCTTAAGGCAAGTGGGCTTAAAAACTTTCATTTTTCCCACTTCCCATATTTTCCCTAGAAAACAACCGCGTAAAGGGTGGCTTTGTCTGACCTCTGGATAGACAAGGAAGAAGAATTACCACAATGGCAAAGTGAAACAAATAGCTACTCTCCATCTTAAGATGAGTTTTTCCATTGCCCCACTGCGAGGTATCCTATTTGTGACTCTGGCTCTCGTAGAGAAACAGGGGCACAGAAACTCATGTCTAAGTGAGACTCATATATAAAGGTTAAGTGTTCATCAAACAGACATCCGAAAGCAGTGTGGTCCAAACCCACAAGTCCGACATTAACCCATTAACCCGCATGTCTAACACCAATTGCAGTGTCCTCCTCCATCTTTCAATTCAGATGACATGTTGCTGTCTGAAGGAGGAGAGACAAGGCAGTGAATGTGTAAGCAGAGCAGCGTGGGCAGTGGATATGTCAGCATATCTCTACACGGCTACTCCAACAGCCCGGTTTTCCTCTGGGTAGGTCCATGTGTATTCGGCTCAGGGACGTCTTGCCAGTAAGGAACCTTGACAGCTAAAGCAGGGAACAAGGTGAGGCAGCTGCACCCTGCTCCCACGTTCAGAAATGAAGAGACCCAACTAGAATGGCAATGCTCAAGGAGCCATTGATCACTCCGCCATTCATTTAACCGCACGTGTGTATCGCCCAGGTTCGCACAATCTACGAACGAAATCCACATTTGCGAACCTGGCACCCGTTCAAAATTCTTTAACCCCAACATGGAATTAAGTAACATCAGGACTTTAATTCTAAAACTTATGGAATGTTCCCCCAAACGCAAAGATTGTAAGCCAACTACTCTGTGCCTATATACGCCAAATTTTAGGTATTCACTTTATCTATGGCCCAAAATATAAAAAAAGTGCTCAGAGGAAACAATCATTGCTCGCTATGAAGAAATCTTCATTCCAATAGGAACCATTCAAAGTCTGTCTCCATCGGCAAAATCATAGCCGGACAGGCCGTGCATGAACTCAGCACTCTTAGGCACCAGTTCACAGTCCCCTATATCGCCCTCTGGTGGGCTTCTGGTCGACCCGTGCCGGCTACCTCGCTCAGACTTCACGGGGTGTCCACTGGTCACCTTGCTTGTAGAAAATGGGCTCTCGCCACTATTCAACAAGTTAGGCTCCTTATGCGACGTGGTGAACTCTACTCGAGTCACCCTTGTGTTCTCTTCTCAGGTAAACCAAATCCACAGGTATCCGTGCCCATACGCAAGCAGTCCTTTTATTGCTGCATTTCTCCGACCTCCACACCATATGTAGATCCACGTGGACACCCAGCAAATTCAGGATGCTCACAGGCTCTCTTTAACACACAGTCCCAGGGAGATGTTTTCTCCATTATCCCATATTTTTATTTAACTTCTGGCCAAGTCTTATGGTTCCTGAGTACACGAAAGCACTGTTGGGCATCTATTTCACTGCATAGCTGTCTTCCCAGAGATGGTGTAAACCCAGCTAAAGATCACCCCATTTTGGTGGCTCAAAGCAAGACGGCTTACAAACTTTCATTTTTCCCACTTCCCATAGTTTCACCAGAAAACAACCGAGTAAAGGGTGGCTTTGTCTGACCTCTACATAGAAATGGAAGAAGAATTACCATGAGGGCAAGGTCAAACATATAGTTACTCTCCATCTTAAGATGAGTTTTTCCATTGCCCCACTGATAGGTATCCTATTTGTGACTCTGGCTCTCGTAGAGAAACAGGGGCACAGAAACTCATGTCTAAGTGAGACTCATATATAAAGGTTAAGTGTTCATCAAGCAGACATCTGAAAGCAGTGTGGTCCAAACCCACAAGTCCGACATTAACCCATTAACCCACATGTCCAAGACCAATTGCAATGTCCTCCTCCATCTTTCAAAACAGACGACATGTTGCAGGCTGAAGGAGGGGAGCCGAGAGAGTGAATGTGTAAGCAGAGCCGCGTGGTCTGTGGATATATCAGCATATCTCTGCACGACTACTCCAACAACCCGGGCTTCCTTTGGGTAAGTACATGTGTCTTCGGCTCAGGGACGTCTTGCCGGGAAGGAGCCTTGACAGCTAAAGCAGGGAACAAGCTGAGGCAGCTGCACCCTGCTCCCACGTTCAGAAATGAAGAGACCCAACTAGAATGGCAATGCTCAAGGAGCCATTGATCACTCCGCCCTTCATTTAACCGCACGTGTGTATCGCCCAGGTTGGCACAATCCACGAACTAAATCCACATTTGCGAACCTGGCACCCGTTCAAAATTCTTTAACCCCAACATGGAATTAAGTAACATCAGGACCTTAATTCTAAAACTTATGGAATGTTCGCCCAAACGGAAAGTTTGTAAGCCAACTACTCTGTGCCTATATACGCCAAATTTTAGCTATTCACTTTATGTATGGCCCATTAGTATAAAACCAGTGCTCAGAGGAAACAATCATTGCTCGCTATGAAGAAATCTTCATTCCAGTTGGAACCTTTCAAAGTCTGTGTCCATCGGCAAAATCAAAGACGGACAGGCCGTGGATAAAGTAAGCATTCTTAGGCACCAGTCACAGTCCCCTATATCGCCCTCTGGTGGGCTTCTGGTCGACCCGTGCCGGCTACCTCGCTCACCTTTCGCGGTGTGTCCACTGGTCACCTTGCTTTTAGACCATGGGCTCTCGCCACTATTCAACAAGTTGGGCTCCTTATGCGACGTGGTGAACTTTACTCGAGTCACCCTCGTGTTCTCCTTTTCAGGTAAACCAAATCCACAGGTATCCGTGCCCATACGCAAGCAGTCCTTTTATTGCTGCATTTATCCGACCTCCACACCATATGTAGATCCAGGTGGACACCCAGCAAGCAATTCAGGCTGTTCACAGGCTCTCTTTAACACACAGTCCCAGGGAGATGTTTTCTCCATAATCCCAGATTTTTTTTTAAACTTCTGGCCAAGTCTTATGGTTCCGGAGTACACGAAAGCACGGGTGGGCATCTATTTCACTGCATAGCTGTCTTCCCAGAGGTGGTGTAAACCCAGCTAAAGATCACCCCATTTTGGTGGCTCAAAGCAAGTCGGCTTACAAACTTTCATTTTTCCCACTTCCCATAGTTTCCCGAGAAAACAACCGAGTAAAGGGTGGCTTGGTCTGACCTCTGGATAGACAAGGAAGAAGAATTACCATGAGGGCAAGGTCAAACAAATAGCTACTCTTCATCTTAAGATGAGTTTTTCCATTGCCCCACTGCTAGGTATCCTATTTGTGACTCTGGCTCTCGTAGAGAAACAGGGGCACAGAAACTCATGTCTAAGTGAGACTCATATATAAAGGTTAAGTGTTCATCAAGCAGACATCTGAAAGCAGTGTGGTCCAAACCCACAAGTCCGACATTAAACCACATGTCCAACACCAATTGCAATGTCCTCCTCCTCCTTTCAAAACAGACGACATGTTGCCGACTGAAGGAGGAGAGCCGAGGCAGTGAATGTGTAAGCAGAGCAGCATCGGCAGTGGATATGTCAGCATATCTCTGCACGGCTACTCCAACAACCCGGGCTTCCTTTGGGTAAGTACATGTGTCTTCGCCTCAGGGACGTCTTGCCAAAAAGGAACCTTGACAGCTAAAGCAGGGAACAAGGTGAGGCAGCTGCACCCTGCTACCAAGTCCAGAAAAGAAGAGACCCAACTAGAATGGCAATGCTCAAGGAGCCATTGATCACTCCGCCCATCATTTAACCGCACGTGTGTATCGCCCAGGTTGGCAAATCCACGAACTAAATCCACATTTGCGAACCTAGCACCCGTTCAATATTCTTTAACCCCAACAAGAAATTAAGTAACATCAGGACCTTAATTCTAAAACTTATGGAATGTTCCCCCACTCGGAAAGTTTGTAAGCCAATTACTCTGTGCCTCTATACGCCAAATTTTAGCTATTCACTTTATGTATGGCCCACTAATATAAAACCAGAGCTCAGAGGAAACAATCAATGCTCGCTATGAAGAAATCTTCATTCCAATAGGAACCTTTCAAAGTCTGTGTCCATCGGCAAAATCAAAGCCGGACATGCCGTGTATAAAGTCAGCACTCTTAGGCACCAGTTAACAGCCCCCAATATCGTCCTCTGGTGGGCTTCTGGTCGACCCGTGCCGGCTACATTACTCAGCCTTCACGGGGTGTCCACTGGTCACCTTGCTTGTAGACCATGGGCTCTCGCCACTATTCAACAAGTTGGGCTCCTGATGCGACGTGGTGAACTTCACTCGAGTCACCGTTGTGTTCTCCTTTTCAGGTAAACCAAATCCACAGGTATCCGTGCCCATACGCAAGCAGTCCTGTTATTGCTGCATTTCTCCGAACTCCACACCATATGTAGATCCACGTGGACACCCAGCAAGCAATTCAGCCTGCTCACAGGCTCTCTTTAACACACAGTCCCAGGGAGATGTTTTCTCCCTAATACCAGATTTTTTTTTTAACTTCTGGCCAAGTATTATGGTTCCTGAGTACACGAAAGCACTGATGGGCATCTATTTCACTGCATACCTATCTTCCCAGAGGTGGTGTAAACCCAGCTAAAGATCACCCCATTTTGGTGGCTCAAAGAAAGTGGGCTTACAAACTTTCATTATTCCCACTTCCCATAGTTTCACCAGAAAACAACCGAGTAAAGGGTGGCTTGGTCTGACCTCAGGATAGACAAGAAAGAAGAATTACCATGAGGGCAAGGTCTAACAAATAGCTACTCTCCATCTTAAGATGAGTTTTTCCATTGCCCCACTGCTAGGTATCCTATTTGTGACTCTGGCTCTCGTAGAGAAACAGGGACACAGAAACTCATGTCTAAGTGAGACTCATATATAAAGGTTAAGTGTTCATCAAACAGACATCCGAAAGCAGTGTGGTCCAAACCCACAAGTCCGACATTAACCCATTAACCCGCATGTCTAACACCAATTGCAGTGTCCTCCTCCATCTTTCAATTCAGATGACATGTTGCTGTCTGAAGGAGGAGAGACGAGGCAGTGAATGTGTAAGCAGAGCAGCGTGGGCAGTGGATATGTCAGCATATCTCTACACGGCTACTCCAACAGCCTGGGCTTCCTCTGGGTAGGTCCATGTGTCTTCGGCTCAGGGACGTCTTGCCGGGAAGGAGCCTTGACAGCTAAAGCAGGGAACAAGCTGAGCCAACTGCACCCTGCTTCCACGTTTAGAAATGAAGAGACCCAACTAGAATGGCAATGCTCAAGGAGCCATTGATCACTCCGCCCTTCATTTAACCGCACGTGTGTATTGGCCAGGTTGGCACAATCCATGATCTAAATCCAAATTTGCAAAGCTGGCACCCGATCAAAATTCTTTAACCCCAACATGGAATTAAGTAACATCAGCACCTTAATTCTAAAACTTATGGAATGTTCCCCCACTCAGAAAGTTTGTAAGCCAACTACTCTGTGCCATTATACGCCAAAATTTAGCTATTCACTTTATCTATTGCCCGAAATATAAAACAAGTGCTCAGACGAAACAATCATTGCTCGCTATGAAGAAACCTTCATTCCAATAGGAACCATTCAAAGTCTGTCTCCATCGGCAAAATCAAAGCTGGACAGGCCATGCATAAACACAGCACTCTTCGGCACCAGTTCACAGTCTCCAATATCGCCCTCTGGTGGGCTTCGGGTCGACCCGTGCCAGTTACCTCGCTCAGCCTTCACGGGGTATCCACCGGTCACCTTGCTTTTAGACCATGGTCTCTCGCCACTATTCTACAAGTTGGGCTCCTGATGCGACGTGGTGAACTTTACTCGAGTCACCCTCGTGTTCTCCTTTTCAGGTAAACCAAATCCACAGGTATCCGTGCCCATATGCAAGCAGTCCTTTTATTGCTGCATTTCTCCGACCTCCACACCACATGTAGATCCACGTGGACACTCAGGAAGCAATTCAGCCTGCTCACAGGCTCTCTTTAACACACAGTCCCAGGGAGATGTTTTCTCCCTACTCCCAGATTTTTTTTAACTTCTGGCAAAGACTTATGGTTCCAGAGTACAGGAAAGCACTGGTGGGCATCAATTTCACTGCATAGCTGTCTTCCCAGAGGTGGTCAAAATCCGGCTAAAGATCACCCCATTTTGGTGGCTCAAGGCAAGTGGGCTTACAAACTTTCATTTTTCCCACTTCCCATATTTGCCCTAGAAAACAACCGCGTAAAGGGTGGCTTTGTCTGACCTCTGGATAGACAAGGAAGAAGAATTACCACAATGGCAAGGGCAAACAAATAGCTACTCTCCATCTTAAGATGAGTTTTTCCATTGCACCACTGCTAGGTATCCTATTTGTGACTCTGGCTATCGTAGAGAAACAGGGGCACAGAAACTCATGTCTAAGTGAGACTCATATATAAAGGTTAAGTGTTCATCAAGCAGACATCTGAAAGCAGTGTGGTCCAAACCCACAAGTCCGACATTAACCCATTAACCCGCATGTCCAAGACCAATAGCAATGTCCTCCTCCATCTTTCAAAACAGACGACATGTTGAAGGCTGAAGGAGGCGGGCCGAGACAGTGAATGTGTAAGCAGAGCCGCGTGGTCTGTGGATATATCAGCATATCTCTGCACGGCTACTCCAACAACCCGGGCTTCCTTTGGGTAAGTACATGTGTCTTCGGCTCAGGGACGTCTTGCCGGGAAGGAGCCTTGACAGCTAAAGCAGGGAACAAACTGAGGCAACTGCACCCTGCTCCCACGTTCAGAAATGAAGAGACCCAACTAGAATGGCAATGCTCAAGGAGCCATTGATCACTCCGCCCTTCATTTAACAGCACGTGTGTATCGCCAAGGTTGGCACAATCCACGAACTAAATCCACATTTGCGAACCTGGCACCCGTTCAAAATTCTTTAACCCCAACATGGAATTAAGTAACATCAGGACCTTAATTCTAAAACTTATGGAATGTTCCCCCAAACGGAAAGTTTGTAAGCCAACTACTCTGTGCCTATATACGCCAAATTTTAGCTATTCACTTTATGTATGGCCCACTAATATAAAACCAGTGCTCAGAGGAAACAATCATTGCTCGCTATGAAGAAATCTTCATTCCAATTGGAACCTTTCAAAGTCTGTGTCCATCGGTAAAATCAAAGCTGGACAGGCCGTGCATAAACTCAGCACCCTTAGGCACCAGTTCACAGTCTCCAATATCGTCCTCTGGTGGGCTTCGGGTCGACCCGTGCCAGTTACCTCGCTCAGCCTTCACGGGGTATCCACCGGTCACCTTGCTTGTAGACCATGGGCTCTTGCCACTATTCAACAAGTTGGGCTCCTGATGCGACGTGGTGAACTTTACTCGAGTCACCCTCGTGTTCTCCTTTTCAGGTAAACCAAATCCACAGGTATCCGTGCCCATACACAAGCAGTCCTTTTATTGCTGCATTTCTCCGACCTCCACACCACATGTAGATCCACGTGGACACTCAGGAAGCAATTCAGCCTGCTCACAGGCTCTCTTTAATACACAGTCCCAGGGAGATGTTTTCTCCATACTCCCAGATTTTTTTTAAATTCAGGCAAAGACATATTGTTCCAGAGTACAGGAAAGCACTGGTGGGCATCAATTTCACTGCATAGCTGTCTTCCCAGAGGTGGTCAAAACCCAGCTAAAAATCACCCCATTTTTGTGGCTCAAAGCAAGTGGGCTTACAAACTTTCATTTTCACCACTTCCCATAGTTTCCCCAGAAAACAACCGAGTAAAGGGTGGCTTTGTCTGACCTCTCGATAGACAAGAAAGAAGAATTACCATGAGGGCAAGGTCAAACAAATAGCTACTCTCTATCTTAAGATGAGTTTTTCCATTGCCCCACTGCTAGGTATCCTATTTGTGACTCTGGCTCTCGTAGACAAACAGGGGCACAGAAACTGATGTCTAAGTGACACTCATATTTAAAGGTTAAGTGTTCATCAAGCAGACATCCGAAAGCAGTGTGGTCCAAACCCACAAGTCCGACATTTACCCATTAACCCGCATGTCTAACACCAATTGCAATGTCCTCCTCCATCTTTCAAAACAGACGACATGTTGCCGGCTGAAGGAGGAGAGCCGAGGCAGTGAATGTGTAAGCAGAGCTGCGTGGGCAGTGAATATGTCAGCATATCTCTGCACGGCTACTCCAACAGCCCGGGCTTCCTCTGGGTAGGTCCATGTGTCTTCGGTTCAGGACGTCTTGCCGGAAAGGAGCCTTGACAACTAAAGCAGGTAAGAAGCTGAGGCAGCTGCACCCTGCTCCCACGTTCAGAAATGAAAAGACCCAACTAGAATGGCAATGCTCAAGGAGCCATTGATCCCTCCGACCTTGATTTAACTGCACGTGTGTATCGCCCAGGTTGGCACAATCCATGATCCAAATCCAAATTTCCAAACCTGGCACCCGATAAAAATTCTTTAACCCCAACATGGAATTAAGTAACATCAGGACCTTAATTCTAAAACTTATGGAATGTTCCCCGACTCAGAATGTTTGTAAGCCAACTACTCTGTGCCTTTATACGCCAAATTTTAGCTATTCACTTTATTTTTGGCCCACTAATATAAAACCAGTGCTCAGAGGAAACAATCATTGCTCACAATGAAGAAATCTTCATTCTAATAGGAACCTTTCAAAGTCTGTGTTAATCGGCAAAATCAAAGCCGGACTGGCTGTGCATAAAGTCAGCACTCTTAGGCACCAGTTCACATTCCCCAATATCGCCCTCTGGTGGGCTTCTGGTCGACCCGTGCCGGTACCTCACTCAGCCTTTCCGCGGTGTCCACAGGTCACCTTGCTTTTAGACCAGGGGCTATCACCACTATTCAACAAGTTGGGCTCCTGATGCGACGTGGTGAACTTTACTCGAGTCACCCTTGTGTTCTCCTTTTCAGGTAAACAAATCCACAGGTATCCGTGCCCATATGCAAGCAGTCCTTTTATTGCTGCATTTCTCCGATCTCCACACCATATGTAGATCCACGTGGACACCCAGCAAACAATTCAGCCTGCTCACAGGCTCTCTTTAACACACACTCCCAGGGAGATGTTTTCTCCCTAATCCCAGATATTTTTTTAACTTCTGGCAAAGACTTATGGTTCCTGAGTACAACAAAGCACTGGTGGGCATCTATTTCACTGCATAGCTGTCTTCCCAGAGGTGGTGTAAACCCGGCTAAAGATCACCCCATTTTGGTGGCTCAAGGCAAGTGGGCTTACAAACTTTCATTTTTCCCACTTCCCATATTTTCCCCAGAAAAAAACCGAGTAAAGGGTGGCTTTGTCTGACCTCTGGATAGACAAGGAAGAAGAATAACCACAATGGCAAGGTCAAACAAATAGCTACTCTCCATCTTAAGATGAGTTTTTCCATTGCCCCACTGCTAGGTATCCTATTTGTGACTGGATCTCGTAGAGAAACAGGGGCACAGAAACTCATGTCTAAGTGAGACTCATATATAAAGGTTAAGTGTTCATCAAGCAGACATCTGAAAGCAGTGTGGTCCAAACCCACAAGTCCGACATTAACCCATTAACCCACATGTCCAAGACCAATTGCAATGTCCTCCTCCATCTTTCAAAACAGAGGACATGTTGCAGGCTGATGGAGGGGGGCCGAGACAGTGAATGTGTAAGCAGAGCCGCATGGTCTCTGGATATATCAGCATATCTCTGCACGGCTACTCCAACAACCCGGGCTTCCTTTGGGTAAGTACATGTGTCTTCGGCTCAGGTACGTCTTGCCGGAAAGGAGCCTTGACAGCTAAAGCAGGGAACAAGCTGAGGCAGCTGCACCCTGCTCCCACGTTCAGAAATGAAGAGACCCAACTAGAATGGCAATGCTCATGGAGCCATTGTCACTCCGCCCTTCATTTAACCGCACGTGTGTATCGCCCAGGTTGGCACAATCCACGAACTAAATCCACATTTGCGAACCTGGCACCCGTTCAAAATTCTTTAACCCCAACATGGAATTAAGTAACATCAGGACCTTAATTCTAAAACTTATGGAATGTTCCCCCAAACGGAAAGATTGTAAGCCAACTACTCTGTGCCTCTATACGCCAAATTTTAGCTATTCACTTTATGTATGGCCAACTAATATAAAACCAGTGCTCAGAGGAAACAATCATTGCTCGCTATGAAGAAATCTTCATTCCAATTGGAACCTTTCAAAGTCTGTCTCCATCGGTAAAATCAAAGACGGTCAGGCCGTGGATAAAGTAAGCACTCTTAGGCACCAGTTCACAGTCCCCTATATCGCCCTCTGGTGGGCTTCTGGTCGACCCGTGCCGGCTACCTCGCTCAGCCTTCACGGGGTGTCCACTGGTCACCTTGCTTGTAGACCATGGGCTCTCGCCACTATTCAACAAGTTGGGCTCCTTATGCGACGTGGTGAACTTTACTCGAGTCACCCTTGTGTTCTCCTTTTCAGGTAAACCAAATCCACAGGTATCCGTGCCCATACGCAAGCAGTCCTTTTATTGCTGCATTTCTCCGACCTCCACACCATATGTAGATCCACGTGGACACCCAGCAAGCAATTCAGGCTGCTCACAGGCTCTCTTTAACACACAGTCCCAGGGAGATGTTTTCTCCATAATCCCAGATTTTTTTTTTAACTTCTGGCCAAGTCTTATGGTTCCGGAGTACACGAAAGCACTGGTGGGCATCTATTTCACTGCATAGCTGTCTTCCCAGAGGTGGTGTAAACCCAGCTAAAGATCACCCCATTTTGGTGGCTCAAAGCAAGTCGGCTTACAAACTTTCATTTTTCCCACTTCCCATAGTTTCCCCAGAAAACAACCGAGTAAAGGGTGGCTTTGTCTGACCTCTACATAGACAAGGAAGAAGAATTACCATGAGGGCAAGGTCAAACATATAGTTACTCTCCATCTTAAGATGAGTTTTTCCATTGCCCCACTGCTAAGTATCCTATTTGTGACTCTGGCTCTCGTAGACAAACAGGGGCACAGAAAATCATGTCTAAGTGAGACTCATATATAAAGGTTAAGTGTTCATCAAGCAGACATCCGAAAGCAGTGTGGTCCAAACCCACAAGTCCGACATTAACCCATTAACACACATGTCTAACACCAATTGCAGTGTCCTCCTCCATCTTTCAATACAGATGACATGTTGCTATCTGAAGGAGGAGAGACGAGGCAGTGAATGTGTAAGCAGAGCAGCGTGGGCAGTGGATATGTCAGCATATCTCTACACGGCTACTCCAACAGCCTGGGCTTCCTCTGGGTAGGTCCATGTATCTTTGGCTCAGGGACGTCTTGCCAGAAAGGAGCCTTGACAGCTAAAGCAGGGAACAAGCTGAGGCAGCTGCACCCTGCTCCCACGTTCAGAAATGAAGAGACCCAACTAGAATGGCAATGCTCAAGGAGCCATTGATCACTCCGCCCTTCATTTAACCGCACGTGTGTATCGCCCAGGTTGGCACAATCCATGATCTAAATCCAAATTTGCAAACCTGGCACCCGATCAAAATTCTTTAACACCAACATGGAATTAAGTAACATCAGGACCTTAATTCTAAAACTTATGGAATGTTCCCCCACTCAGAAAGATTGTAAGCCAACTACTCTGTGCCATTATACGCCAAAATTTAGCTATTCACTTTATCTATGGCCCAAAATATAAAACAAGTGCTCAGAGGAAACAATTATTGCTCGCTATGAAGAAATCTTCATTCCAATAGGAACCATTCAAAGTCTGTCTCCATCGGAAAATCAAAGCCAGACAAGCCGTGCATAAACTCAGCACTCTTAGGCACCAGTTCACAGTCTCCAATATCATCCTCTGGTGGGCTTCGGGTCGACTCGTGCCAGTTACCTCGCTCAGCCTTCACGGGGTATCCACCGGTCACCTTGCTTGTAGACCATGGGCTCTCGCAAATGTTCAACAAGTTGGGCTCCTGATGGGACGTGGTGAACTTTACTCGAGTCACCCTCGTGTTCTCCTTTTCAGGTAAACCAAATCCACAGGTATCCGTGCCCATATGCAAGCAGTCCATTTATTGCTGCATTTCTCCGACCTCCACACCATATGTAGATCCACGTGGACACTCAGGAAGCAATTCAGCCTGCTCACAGGCTCTCTTTAACACACCGTCCCAGGGAGATGTTTTCTCCCTACTCCCAGATTTTTTTTTAACTTCTGGCAAAGACATATGGTTCCAGAGTACAGGAAAGCACTGGTGGGCATCTATTTCACTGCACAGCTGTCTACCCAGAGGTGGTCTAAACCCAGCTAAAGATAACCCCATTTTAGTGGTTCAAAGCAAGTGGGCTTACATACTTTCATTTTTCCACCTTTCCATAGTTTCCCCAGACAACAACCGAGTACAGGGTGGCTTTGTCTGACTTCTGGATAGACAAGGAAGTAGAATTACCATGAGGCAAGGTCAAACAAATAGCTACTCTCCATCTTAAGATGAGTTTTTCCATTGCCCAACTGCTAGGTATCCTACTTGTGACACTGGCTCTCGTAGAGAAACAGGGGCACAGAAACTCATGTCTAAGTGAGACTCATATATCAAGGTTAAGTGTTCATCAAGCAGACATCCGAAAGCAGTGTGTTCCAAACCCACAAGTCCGACAATAACCCATTAACCCACATGTCCAACACCAATTGCAATGTCCTCCTCCATCTTTCAAAACATTCGACATGTTGCTGGCTGAAGGAGGAGAGCCCAGGCAGTGAATGTGTAAGCAGAGCAGCATGGGCAGTGGATATGTCAGCAAATCTCTGCATGGCTACTCCAGCAGCCCGGGTTTCCTCTTGGTAGGTCCATGTGTCTTCGGCTCAGGGACGTCTTGCCAGAAAGGAGCCTTGACAGCTAAAGCAGGGAACAAGCTGAGTCAGCTGCACCCTGCTTCCACATTGAGAAATGAAGAGACCCAACTAGAATGGCAATGATCAAGGAGCCATTGATCACTCCGCCCTTCATTTAACCGCACGTGTGTATCGCCCAGGTTGGCACTGTCCACGAACTAAATCCACATTTGTGAACCAGACACCCGTCCAAAATTCTTTAACCCCAATATGGAATTAAGTTACATCAGACCTTAATTCTAAAACTTATGGAATGTTCCCCACTCGGAAAGTTTGTAAGCCAACTACTCTGTGCCTTTAAACGCCAAATTTTAGCTATCCACTTTATCTATGGCCCACTAATATAAAACCAGTGCTCAGAGGAAACAATCATTGCTCGCTATGAAGAAATCTTCATTCCAATAGGAACCTTTCAAAGTCTGTGTCAATCGGCAAAATCAAAGACGGACACACCGTGCATAAACTCAGCACTCTTAGGCACCAGTTCAGAGTCTCCAATATCGCCCTATGGCAGGCTTCTGGTCGACCCGTGCCAGCTACCACACTCAGCCTCCACGGGGTTTCCACCGGTCTCCTTGCTTGTAGACCATGGGGTCTCGCCAATGTTCAACAAGCCTGGGCTCCTGATGCGACGTGGTGAACTTTAGTCGAATCACCCTCTTTTTCTCCTTTTCAGGTAAACCAAATCCACAGGTATCTGGGCCCATACACAAGCAGTCCTTTTATTGCTGCAGTTCTCCGACCTCCACTCCATATGAAGATCCATGTGGTCACCCAGTAAGCAATTCAGCCTGCCACAGGCTCTCTTTAACACACAGTCCAGGGAGATGTTTTCTCCCTACTCTCAGATTTTATTTTAACTTCTGGCAAAGGCTTATGGTTCCTGAGTACACGAAAGCACTGGTGGGCTTCTAATTCACTGCAGAGCAGTCTTCCCAGAGGTAGCTTAACCCAGCTAAAAATCACCCAATTTTGGTGGCTCTAAGCATGTGGGCTTACAAACTTTCATTTTTCCCACTTCCCATATTTTCCCCAGAAAACAACCGAATAAAGGGTGGCTTTGTCTGACTTCTGGATAGACAAGGAAGAAGAATAACCACAATGGCAAGGTCAAACAAATAGCTACTCTCCATCTTAAGATGAGTTTTTCCATTGCCCCACTGCTAGGTATCCTATTTGTGACTCTGGCTCTCGTAGAGAAACAGGGGCACAGAAACTCATGTCTAAGTGAGACTCATATATAAAGGTTAAGTGTTCATCAAGCAGACATCTGAAAGCAGTGTGGTCCAGACCCACAAGTCCGACATTAACCAATTAACCCACATGTCCAAACCAATTGCAATGTCCTCCTCCATCTTTCAAAACAGACGACATGTTGCAGGCTGAAGGAGGGGGGTCGAGACAGTGAATGTGTTAACAGAGCCGCATGGTCTCTGGATATATCAGCATATCTCTGCACGGCTACTCCAACAACCCGGGCTTCCTTTGGTTAAGTACATGTGTCTTCGGCTCAGGGACGTCTTGCCGGAAAGGAGCCTTGACAGCTAAAGCAGGGAACAAGCTGAGGCAGCTGCACCCTGCTCCCACGTTCAGAAATGAAGAGACCCAACTAGAATGGCAATGCTCATGGAGCCATTGTCACTCCGCCCTTCATTTAACCGCACGTGTGTATCGCCCAGGTTGGCACAATCCACGAACTAAATCCACATTTGCGAACCTGGCACCCGTTCAAAATTCTTTAACCCCAACATGGAATTAAGTAACATCAGGACCTGAATTCTAAAACTTATGGAATGTTCCCCCAAACGGAAAGATTGTAAGCCAACTACTCTGTTCCTCAATACGCCAAATTTTAGCTATTCACTTTATGTATGGCCCATTAGTATAAAACCAGTGCTCAGAGGAAACAATCATTGCTCGCTATGAAGAAATATTCATTCCAATTGGAACCTTTCAAAGTCTGTGTCCATCAGTAAAATCAAAGACGGACAGGCCGTGGATAAAGTAAGCACTCTTAGGCACCAGTTCACAGTCCCCTATATCGCCCTCTGGTGGGCTTCTGGTCGACCCGTGCCGGCTACCTCGCTCAGCCTTCACGGGGTGTCCACTGGTCACCTTGCTTGTAGACCATGGGCTCTCGCCACTATTCAACAAGTTGGGCTCCTTATGCGACGTGGTGAACTTTACTCGAGTCACCCTTGTGTTCTCCTTTTCAGGTAAACCAAATCCACAGGTATCCGTGCCCATACGCAAGCAGTCCTTTTATTGCTGCATTTCTCCGACCTCCACACCATATGTAGATCCACGTGGACACCCAGCAAGCAATTCAGGCTGCTCACAGGCTCTCTTTAACACACAGTCCCAGGGAGATGTTTTCTCCATAATCCCAGATTTTTTTTTTAACTTCTGGCAAAGGCTTTTGGTTCCTGACTACACGAAAGCACTGGTGGGCATCTATTTCACTGCATAGCTGTCTTCCCAGAGGTGGTGTAAACCCAGCTAAAGATCACCCCATTTTGGTGGCTCAAAGCAAGTCGGCTTACAAACTTTCATTTTTCCCACTTCCCATAGTTTCCCCAGAAAACAACCGAGTAAAGGGTGGTTTTGTCTGACCTCTACATAGACAAGGAAGAAGAATTACCATGAGGGCAAGGTCAAACATATAGTTACTCTCCATCTTAAGATGAGTTTTTCCATTGCCCCACTGCTAGGTATCCTATTTGTGACTCTGGTTCTCGTAGACAAACAGGGGCACAGAAAATCATGTCTAAGTGAGACTCATATATAAAGGTTAAGTGTTCATCAAGCAGACATCCGAAAGCAGTGTGGTCCAAACCCACAAGTCCGACATTAACCCATTAACACACATGTCTAACACCAATTGCAGTGTCCTCCTCCATCTTTCAATACAGATGACATGTTGCTGTCTGAAGGAGGAGAGACGAGGCAGTGAATGTGTAAGCAGAGCAGCGTGGGCAGTGGATATGTCAGCATATCTCTACACGGCTACTCCAACAGCCTGGGCTTCCTCTGGGTAGGTCCATGTATCTTTGGCTCAGGGACGTCTTGCCAGAAAGGAGCCTTGACAGCTAAAGCAGGGAACAAGCTGAGGCAGCTGCACCCTGCTCCCACGTTCAGAAATGAAGAGACCCAACTAGAATGGCAATGCTCAAGGAGCCATTGATCACTCCGCCCTTCATTTAACCGCACGTGTGTATCACCCAGGTTGGCACAATCCATGATCTAAATCCAAATTTGCAAACCTGGCACCCGATCAAAATTCTTTAACACCAACATGGAATTAAGTAACATCAGGACCTTAATTCTAAAACTTATGGAATGTTCCCCCACTCAGAAAGATTGTAAGCCAACTACTCTGTGCCATTGTACGCCAAAATTTAGCTATTCACTTTATCTATGGCCCAAAATATAAAACAAGTGCTCAGAGGAAACAATTATTGCTCGCTATGAAGAAATCTTCATTCCAATAGGAACCATTCAAAGTCTGTCTCCATCGGAAAATCAAAGCCAGACAAGCCGTGCATAAACTCAGCACTCTTAGGCACCAGTTCACAGTCTCCAATATCATCCTCTGGTGGGCTTCGGGTCGACTCGTGCCAGTTACCTCGCTCAGCCTTCACGGGGTATCCACCGGTCACCTTGCTTGTAGACCATGGGCTCTCGCCAATGTTCAACAAGTTGGGCTCCTGATGGGACGTGGTGAACTTTACTCGAGTCACCCTCGTGTTCTCCTTTTCAGGTAAACCAAATCCACAGGTATCCGTGCCCATATGCAAGCAGTCCATTTATTGCTGCATTTCTCCGACCTCCACACCATATGTAGATCCACGTGGACACTCAGGAAGCAATTCAGCCTGCTCACAGGCTCTCTTTAACACACCGTCCCAGGGAGATGTTTTCTCCCTACTCCCAGATTTTTTTTAACTTCTGGCAAAGACATATGGTTCCAGAGTACAGGAAAGCACTGGTGGGCATCTATTTCACTGCACAGCTGTCTACCCAGAGGTGGTCTAAACCCAGCTAAAGATAACCCCATTTTAGTGGTTCAAAGCAAGTGGGCTTACATACTTTCATTTTTCCACCTTTCCATAGTTTCCCCAGACAACAACCGAGTACAGGGTGGCTTTGTCTGACTTCTGGATAGACAAGGAAGTAGAATTACCATGAGGCAAGGTCAAACAAATAGCTACTCTCCATCTTAAGATGAGTTTTTCCATTGCCCAACTGCTAGGTATCCTACTTGTGACACTGGCTCTCGTAGAGAAACAGGGGCACAGAAACTCATGTCTAGGTGAGACTCATATATCAAGGTTAAGTGTTCATCAAGCAGACATCCGAAAGCAGTGTGTTCCAAACCCACAAGTCCGACAATAACCCATTAACCCACATGTCCAACACCAATTGCAATGTCCTCCTCCATCTTTCAAAACATTCGACATGTTGCTGGCTGAAGGAGGAGAGCCCAGGCAGTGAATGTGTAAGCAGAGCAGCATGGGCAGTGGATATGTCAGCAAATCTCTGCATGGCTACTCCAGCAGCCCGGGTTTCCTCTTGGTAGGTCCATGTGTCTTCGGCTCAGGGACGTCTTGCCAGAAAGGAGCCTTGACAGCTAAAGCAGGGAACAAGCTGAGTCAGCTGCACCCTGCTTCCACATTGAGAAATGAAGAGACCCAACTAGAATGGCAATGATCAAGGAGCCATTGATCACTCCGCCCTTCATTTAACCGCACGTGTGTATCGCCCAGGTTGGCACTGTCCACGAACTAAATCCACATTTGTGAACCAGACACCCGTCCAAAATTCTTTAACCCCAATATGGAATTAAGTTACATCAGACCTTAATTCTAAAACTTATGGAATGTTCCCCACTCGGAAAGTTTGTAAGCCAACTACTCTGTGCCTTTAAACGCCAAATTTTAGCTATCCACTTTATCTATGGCCCACTAATATAAAACCAGTGCTCAGAGGAAACAATCATTGCTCGCTATGAAGAAATCTTCATTCCAATAGGAACCTTTCAAAGTCTGTGTCAATCGGCAAAATCAAAGACGGACACACCGTGCATAAACTCAGCACTCTTAGGCACCAGTTCAGAGTCTCCAATATCGCCCTATGGCAGGCTTCTGGTCGACCCGTGCCAGCTACCACACTCAGCCTCCACGGGGTTTCCACCGGTCTCCTTGCTTGTAGACCATGGGGTCTCGCCAATGTTCAACAAGCCTGGGCTCTTGATGCGACGTGGTGAACTTTAGTCGAATCACCCTCTTTTTCTCCTTTTCAGGTAAACCAAATCCACAGGTATCTGGGCCCATACACAAGCAGTCCTTTTATTGCTGCAGTTCTCCGACCTCCACTCCATATGAAGATCCATGTGGTCACCCAGTAAGCAATTCAGCCTGCCACAGGCTCTCTTTAACACACAGTCCAGGGAGATGTTTTCTCCCTACTCTCAGATTTTATTTTAACTTCTGGCAAAGGCTTATGGTTCCTGAGTACACGAAAGCACTGGTGGGCTTCTAATTCACTGCAGAGCAGTCTTCCCAGAGGTAGCTTAACCCAGCTAAAAATCACCCAATTTTGGTGGCTCTAAGCATGTGGGCTTACAAACTTTCATTTTTCCCACTTCCCATATTTTCCCCAGAAAACAACCGAATAAAGGGTGGCTTTGTCTGACCTCTGGATAGACAAGGAAGAAGAATAACCACAATGGCAAGGTCAAACAAATAGCTACTCTCCATCTTAAGATGAGTTTTTCCATTGCCCCACTGCTAGGTATCCTATTTGTGACTCTGGCTCTCGTAGAGAAACAGGGGCACAGAAACTCATGTCTAAGTGAGACTCATATATAAAGGTTAAGTGTTCATCAAGCAGACATCTGAAAGCAGTGTGGTCCAGACCCACAAGTCCGACATTAACCAATTAACCCACATGTCCAAACCAATTGCAATGTCCTCCTCCATCTTTCAAAACAGACGACATGTTGCAGGCTGAAGGAGGGGGGTCGAGACAGTGAATGTGTTAGCAGAGCCGCATGGTCTCTGGATATATCAGCATATCTCTGCACGGCTACTCCAACAACCCGGGCTTCCTTTGGTTAAGTACATGTGTCTTCGGCTCAGGGACGTCTTGCCGGAAAGGAGCCTTGACAGCTAAAGCAGGGAACAAGCTGAGGCAGCTGCACCCTGCTCCCACGTTCAGAAATGAAGAGACCCAACTAGAATGGCAATGCTCATGGAGCCATTGTCACTCCGCCCTTCATTTAACCGCACGTGTGTATCACCCAGGTTGGCACAATCCACGAACTAAATCCACATTTGCGAACCTGGCACCCGTTCAAAATTCTTTAACCCCAACATGGAATTAAGTAACATCAGGACCTGAATTCTAAAACTTATGGAATGTTCCCCCAAACGGAAAGATTGTAAGCCAACTACTCTGTGCCTCTATACGCCAAATTTTAGCTATTCACTTTATATATGGCCCATTAGTATAAAACCAGTGCTCAGAGGAAACAATCATTGCTCGCTATGAAGAAATCTTCATTCCAATTGGAACCTTTCAAAGTCTGTGTCCATCAGTAAAATCAAAGACGGACAGGCCGTGGATAAAGTAAGCACTCTTAGGCACCAGTTCACAGTCCCCTATATCGCCCTCTGGTGGGCTTCTGGTCGACCCGTGCCGGCTACCTCGCTCAGCCTTCACGGGGTGTCCACTGGTCACCTTGCTTGTAGACCATGGGCTCTCGCCACTATTCAACATGTTGGGCTCCTTATGCGACGTGGTGAACTTTACTCGAGTCACCCTTGTGTTCTCCTTTTCAGGTAAACCAAATCCACAGGTATCCGTGCCCATACGCAAGCAGTCCTTTTATTGCTGCATTTCTCCGACCTCCACACCATATGTAGATCCACGTGGACACCCAGCAAGCAATTCAGGCTGCTCACAGGCTCTCTTTAACACACAGTCCCAGGGAGATGTTTTCTCCATAATCCCAGATTTTTTTTTTAACTTCTGGCAAAGGCTTTTGGTTCCTGACTACACGAAAGCACTGGTGGGCATCTATTTCACTGCATAGCTGTCTTCCCAGAGGTGGTGTAAACCCAGCTAAAGATCACCCCATTTTGGTGGCTCAAAGCAAGTCGGCTTACAAACTTTCATTTTTCCCACTTCCCATAGTTTCCCCAGAAAACAACCGAGTAAAGGGTGGCTTTGTCTGACCTCTACATAGACAAGGAAGAAGAATTACCATGAGGGCAAGGTCAAACATATAGTTACTCTCCATCTTAAGATGAGTTTTTCCATTGCCCCACTGCTAGGTATCCTATTTGTGACTCTGGTTCTCGTAGACAAACAGGGGCACAGAAAATCATGTCTAAGTGAGACTCATATATAAAGGTTAAGTGTTCATCAAGCAGACATCCGAAAGCAGTGTGGTCCAAACCCACAAGTCCGACATTAACCCATTAACACACATGTCTAACACCAATTGCAGTGTCCTCCTCCATCTTTCAATACAGATGACATGTTGCTGTCTGAAGGAGGAGAGACGAGGCAGTGAATGTGTAAGCAGAGCAGCGTGGGCAGTGGATATGTCAGCATATCTCTACACGGCTACTCCAACAGCCTGGGCTTCCTCTGGGTAGGTCCATGTATCTTTGGCTCACGGACGTCTTGCCAGAAAGGAGCCTTGACAGCTAAAGCAGGGAACAAGCTGAGGCAGCTGCACCCTGCTCCCACGTTCAGAAATGAAGAGACCCAACTAGAATGGCAATGCTCAAGGAGCCATTGATCACTCCGCCCTTCATTTAACCGCACGTGTGTATCACCCAGGTTGGCACAATCCATGATCTAAATCCAAATTTGCAAACCTGGCACCCGATCAAAATTCTTTAACACCAACATGGAATTAAGTAACATCAGGACCTTAATTCTAAAACTTATGGAATGTTCCCCCACTCAGAAAGATTGTAAGCCAACTACTCTGTGCCATTGTACGCCAAAATTTAGCTATTCACTTTATCTATGGCCCAAAATATAAAACAAGTGCTCAGAGGAAACAATTATTGCTCGCTATGAAGAAATCTTCATTCCAATAGGAACCATTCAAAGTCTGTCTCCATCGGAAAATCAAAGCCAGACAAGCCGTGCATAAACTCAGCACTCTTAGGCACCAGTTCACAGTCTCCAATATCATCCTCTGGTGGGCTTCGGGTCGACTCGTGCCAGTTACCTCGCTCAGCCTTCACGGGGTATCCACCGGTCACCTTGCTTGTAGACCATGGGCTCTCGCCAATGTTCAACAAGTTGGGCTCCTGATGGGACGTGGTGAACTTTACTCGAGTCACCCTCGTGTTCTCCTTTTCAGGTAAACCAAATCCACAGGTATCCGTGCCCATATGCAAGCAGTCCATTTATTGCTGCATTTCTCCGACCTCCACACCATATGTAGATCCACGTGGACACTCAGGAAGCAATTCAGCCTGCTCACAGGCTCTCTTTAACACACCGTCCCAGGGAGATGTTTTCTCCCTACTCCCAGATTTTTTTTAACTTCTGGCAAAGACATATGGTTCCAGAGTACAGGAAAGCACTGGTGGGCATCTATTTCACTGCACAGCTGTCTACCCAGAGGTGGTCTAAACCCAGCTAAAGATAACCCCATTTTAGTGGTTCAAAGCAAGTGGGCTTACATACTTTCATTTTTCCACCTTTCCATAGTTTCCCCAGACAACAACCGAGTACAGGGTGGCTTTGTCTGACTTCTGGATAGACAAGGAAGTAGAATTACCATGAGGCAAGGTCAAACAAATAGCTACTCTCCATCTTAAGATGAGTTTTTCCATTGCCCAACTGCTAGGTATCCTACTTGTGACACTGGCTCTCGTAGAGAAACAGGGGCACAGAAACTCATGTCTAAGTGAGACTCATATATCAAGGTTAAGTGTTCATCAAGCAGACATCCGAAAGCAGTGTGTTCCAAACCCACAAGTCCGACAATAACCCATTAACCCACATGTCCAACACCAATTGCAATGTCCTCCTCCATCTTTCAAAACATTCGACATGTTGCTGGCTGAAGGAGGAGAGCCCAGGCAGTGAATGTGTAAGCAGAGCAGCATGGGCAGTGGATATGTCAGCAAATCTCTGCATGGCTACTCCAGCAGCCCGGGTTTCCTCTTGGTAGGTCCATGTGTCTTCGGCTCAGGGACGTCTTGCCAGAAAGGAGCCTTGACAGCTAAAGCAGGGAACAAGCTGAGGCAGCTGCACCCTGCTTCCACATTGAGAAATGAAGAGACCCAACTAGAATGGCAATGATCAAGGAGCCATTGATCACTCCGCCCTTCATTTAACCGCACGTGTGTATCGCCCAGGTTGGCACTGTCCACGAACTAAATCCACATTTGTGAACCAGACACCCGTCCAAAATTCTTTAACCCCAATATGGAATTAAGTTACATCAGACCTTAATTCTAAAACTTATGGAATGTTCCCCACTCGGAAAGTTTGTAAGCCAACTACTCTGTGCCTTTAAACGCCAAATTTTAGCTATCCACTTTATCTATGGCCCACTAATATAAAACCAGTGCTCAGAGGAAACAATCATTGCTCGCTATGAAGAAATCTTCATTCCAATAGGAACCTTTCAAAGTCTGTGTCAATCGGCAAAATCAAAGACGGACACACCGTGCATAAACTCAGCACTCTTAGGCACCAGTTCAGAGTCTCCAATATCGCCCTATGGCAGGCTTCTGGTCGACCCGTGCCAGCTACCACACTCAGCCTCCACGGGGTTTCCACCGGTCTCCTTGCTTGTAGACCATGGGGTCTCGCCAATGTTCAACAAGCCTGGGCTCCTGATGCGACGTGGTGAACTTTAGTCGAATCACCCTCTTTTTCTCCTTTTCAGGTAAACCAAATCCACAGGTATCTGGGCCCATACACAAGCAGTCCTTTTATTGCTGCAGTTCTCCGACCTCCACTCCATATGAAGATCCATGTGGTCACCCAGTAAGCAATTCAGCCTGCCACAGGCTCTCTTTAACACACAGTCCAGGGAGATGTTTTCTCCCTACTCTCAGATTTTATTTTAACTTCTGGCAAAGGCTTATGGTTCCTGAGTACACGAAAGCACTGGTGGGCTTCTAATTCACTGCAGAGCAGTCTTCCCAGAGGTAGCTTAACCCAGCTAAAAATCACCCAATTTTGGTGGCTCTAAGCATGTGGGCTTACAAACTTTCATTTTTCCCACTTCCCATATTTTCCCCAGAAAACAACCGAATAAAGGGTGGCTTTGTCTGACCTCTGGATAGACAAGGAAGAAGAATAACCACAATGGCAAGGTCAAACAAATAGCTACTCTCCATCTTAAGATGAGTTTTTCCATTGCCCCACTGCTAGGTATCCTATTTGTGACTCTGGCTCTCGTAGAGAAACAGGGGCACAGAAACTCATGTCTAAGTGAGACTCATATATAAAGGTTAAGTGTTCATCAAGCAGACATCTGAAAGCAGTGTGGTCCAGACCCACAAGTCCGACATTAACCAATTAACCCACATGTCCAAACCAATTGCAATGTCCTCCTCCATCTTTCAAAACAGACGACATGTTGCAGGCTGAAGGAGGGGGGTCGAGACAGTGAATGTGTTAGCAGAGCCGCATGGTCTCTGGATATATCAGCATATCTCTGCACGGCTACTCCAACAACCCGGGCTTCCTTTGGTTAAGTACATGTGTCTTCGGCTCAGGGACGTCTTGCCGGAAAGGAGCCTTGACAGCTAAAGCAGGGAACAAGCTGAGGCAGCTGCACCCTGCTCCCACGTTCAGAAATGAAGAGACCCAACTAGAATGGCAATGCTCATGGAGCCATTGTCACTCCGCCCTTCATTTAACCGCACGTGTGTATCACCCAGGTTGGCACAATCCACGAACTAAATCCACATTTGCGAACCTGGCACCCGTTCAAAATTCTTTAACCCCAACATGGAATTAAGTAACATCAGGACCTGAATTCTAAAACTTATGGAATGTTCCCCCAAACGGAAAGATTGTAAGCCAACTACTCTGTGCCTCTATACGCCAAATTTTAGCTATTCACTTTATATATGGCCCATTAGTATAAAACCAGTGCTCAGAGGAAACAATCATTGCTCGCTATGAAGAAATCTTCATTCCAATTGGAACCTTTCAAAGTCTGTGTCCATCAGTAAAATCAAAGACGGACAGGCCGTGGATAAAGTAAGCACTCTTAGGCACCAGTTCACAGTCCCCTATATCGCCCTCTGGTGGGCTTCTGGTCGACCCGTGCCGGCTACCTCGCTCAGCCTTCACGGGGTGTCCACTGGTCACCTTGCTTGTAGACCATGGGCTCTCGCCACTATTCAACATGTTGGGCTCCTTATGCGACGTGGTGAACTTTACTCGAGTCACCCTTGTGTTCTCCTTTTCAGGTAAACCAAATCCACAGGTATCCGTGCCCATACGCAAGCAGTCCTTTTATTGCTGCATTTCTCCGACCTCCACACCATATGTAGATCCACGTGGACACCCAGCAAGCAATTCAGGCTGCTCACAGGCTCTCTTTAACACACAGTCCCAGGGAGATGTTTTCTCCATAATCCCAGATTTTTTTTTTAACTTCTGGCAAAGGCTTTTGGTTCCTGACTACACGAAAGCACTGGTGGGCATCTATTTCACTGCATAGCTGTCTTCCCAGAGGTGGTGTAAACCCAGCTAAAGATCACCCCATTTTGGTGGCTCAAAGCAAGTCGGCTTACAAACTTTCATTTTTCCCACTTCCCATAGTTTCCCCAGAAAACAACCGAGTAAAGGGTGGCTTTGTCTGACCTCTACATAGACAAGGAAGAAGAATTACCATGAGGGCAAGGTCAAACATATAGTTACTCTCCATCTTAAGATGAGTTTTTCCATTGCCCCACTGCTAGGTATCCTATTTGTGACTCTGGTTCTCGTAGACAAACAGGGGCACAGAAAATCATGTCTAAGTGAGACTCATATATAAAGGTTAAGTGTTCATCAAGCAGACATCCGAAAGCAGTGTGGTCCAAACCCACAAGTCCGACATTAACCCATTAACACACATGTCTAACACCAATTGCAGTGTCCTCCTCCATCTTTCAATACAGATGACATGTTGCTGTCTGAAGGAGGAGAGACGAGGCAGTGAATGTGTAAGCAGAGCAGCGTGGGCAGTGGATATGTCAGCATATCTCTACACGGCTACTCCAACAGCCTGGGCTTCCTCTGGGTAGGTCCATGTATCTTTGGCTCACGGACGTCTTGCCAGAAAGGAGCCTTGACAGCTAAAGCAGGGAACAAGCTGAGGCAGCTGCACCCTGCTCCCACGTTCAGAAATGAAGAGACCCAACTAGAATGGCAATGCTCAAGGAGCCATTGATCACTCCGCCCTTCATTTAACCGCACGTGTGTATCACCCAGGTTGGCACAATCCATGATCTAAATCCAAATTTGCAAACCTGGCACCCGATCAAAATTCTTTAACACCAACATGGAATTAAGTAACATCAGGACCTTAATTCTAAAACTTATGGAATGTTCCCCCACTCAGAAAGATTGTAAGCCAACTACTCTGTGCCATTGTACGCCAAAATTTAGCTATTCACTTTATCTATGGCCCAAAATATAAAACAAGTGCTCAGAGGAAACAATTATTGCTCGCTATGAAGAAATCTTCATTCCAATAGGAACCATTCAAAGTCTGTCTCCATCGGAAAATCAAAGCCAGACAAGCCGTGCATAAACTCAGCACTCTTAGGCACCAGTTCACAGTCTCCAATATCATCCTCTGGTGGGCTTCGGGTCGACTCGTGCCAGTTACCTCGCTCAGCCTTCACGGGGTATCCACCGGTCACCTTGCTTGTAGACCATGGGCTCTCGCCAATGTTCAACAAGTTGGGCTCCTGATGGGACGTGGTGAACTTTACTCGAGTCACCCTCGTGTTCTCCTTTTCAGGTAAACCAAATCCACAGGTATCCGTGCCCATATGCAAGCAGTCCATTTATTGCTGCATTTCTCCGACCTCCACACCATATGTAGATCCACGTGGACACTCAGGAAGCAATTCAGCCTGCTCACAGGCTCTCTTTAACACACCGTCCCAGGGAGATGTTTTCTCCCTACTCCCAGATTTTTTTTAACTTCTGGCAAAGACATATGGTTCCAGAGTACAGGAAAGCACTGGTGGGCATCTATTTCACTGCACAGCTGTCTACCCAGAGGTGGTCTAAACCCAGCTAAAGATAACCCCATTTTAGTGGTTCAAAGCAAGTGGGCTTACATACTTTCATTTTTCCACCTTTCCATAGTTTCCCCAGACAACAACCGAGTACAGGGTGGCTTTGTCTGACTTCTGGATAGACAAGGAAGTAGAATTACCATGAGGCAAGGTCAAACAAATAGCTACTCTCCATCTTAAGATGAGTTTTTCCATTGCCCAACTGCTAGGTATCCTACTTGTGACACTGGCTCTCGTAGAGAAACAGGGGCACAGAAACTCATGTCTAAGTGAGACTCATATATCAAGGTTAAGTGTTCATCAAGCAGACATCCGAAAGCAGTGTGTTCCAAACCCACAAGTCCGACAATAACCCATTAACCCACATGTCCAACACCAATTGCAATGTCCTCCTCCATCTTTCAAAACATTCGACATGTTGCTGGCTGAAGGAGGAGAGCCCAGGCAGTGAATGTGTAAGCAGAGCAGCATGGGCAGTGGATATGTCAGCAAATCTCTGCATGGCTACTCCAGCAGCCCGGGTTTCCTCTTGGTAGGTCCATGTGTCTTCGGCTCAGGGACGTCTTGCCAGAAAGGAGCCTTGACAGCTAAAGCAGGGAACAAGCTGAGGCAGCTGCACCCTGCTTCCACATTGAGAAATGAAGAGACCCAACTAGAATGGCAATGATCAAGGAGCCATTGATCACTCCGCCCTTCATTTAACCGCACGTGTGTATCGCCCAGGTTGGCACTGTCCACGAACTAAATCCACATTTGTGAACCAGACACCCGTCCAAAATTCTTTAACCCCAATATGGAATTAAGTTACATCAGACCTTAATTCTAAAACTTATGGAATGTTCCCCACTCGGAAAGTTTGTAAGCCAACTACTCTGTGCCTTTAAACGCCAAATTTTAGCTATCCACTTTATCTATGGCCCACTAATATAAAACCAGTGCTCAGAGGAAACAATCATTGCTCGCTATGAAGAAATCTTCATTCCAATAGGAACCTTTCAAAGTCTGTGTCAATCGGCAAAATCAAAGACGGACACACCGTGCATAAACTCAGCACTCTTAGGCACCAGTTCAGAGTCTCCAATATCGCCCTATGGCAGGCTTCTGGTCGACCCGTGCCAGCTACCACACTCAGCCTCCACGGGGTTTCCACCGGTCTCCTTGCTTGTAGACCATGGGGTCTCGCCAATGTTCAACAAGCCTGGGCTCCTGATGCGACGTGGTGAACTTTAGTCGAATCACCCTCTTTTTCTCCTTTTCAGGTAAACCAAATCCACAGGTATCTGGGCCCATACACAAGCAGTCCTTTTATTGCTGCAGTTCTCCGACCTCCACTCCATATGAAGATCCATGTGGTCACCCAGTAAGCAATTCAGCCTGCCACAGGCTCTCTTTAACACACAGTCCAGGGAGATGTTTTCTCCCTACTCTCAGATTTTATTTTAACTTCTGGCAAAGGCTTATGGTTCCTGAGTACACGAAAGCACTGGTGGGCTTCTAATTCACTGCAGAGCAGTCTTCCCAGAGGTAGCTTAACCCAGCTAAAAATCACCCAATTTTGGTGGCTCTAAGCATGTGGGCTTACAAACTTTCATTTTTCCCACTTCCCATATTTTCCCCAGAAAACAACCGAATAAAGGGTGGCTTTGTCTGACCTCTGGATAGACAAGGAAGAAGAATAACCACAATGGCAAGGTCAAACAAATAGCTACTCTCCATCTTAAGATGAGTTTTTCCATTGCCCCACTGCTAGGTATCCTATTTGTGACTCTGGCTCTCGTAGAGAAACAGGGGCACAGAAACTCATGTCTAAGTGAGACTCATATATAAAGGTTAAGTGTTCATCAAGCAGACATCTGAAAGCAGTGTGGTCCAGACCCACAAGTCCGACATTAACCAATTAACCCACATGTCCAAACCAATTGCAATGTCCTCCTCCATCTTTCAAAACAGACGACATGTTGCAGGCTGAAGGAGGGGGGTCGAGACAGTGAATGTGTTAGCAGAGCCGCATGGTCTCTGGATATATCAGCATATCTCTGCACGGCTACTCCAACAACCCGGGCTTCCTTTGGTTAAGTACATGTGTCTTCGGCTCAGGGACGTCTTGCCGGAAAGGAGCCTTGACAGCTAAAGCAGGGAACAAGCTGAGGCAGCTGCACCCTGCTCCCACGTTCAGAAATGAAGAGACCCAACTAGAATGGCAATGCTCATGGAGCCATTGTCACTCCGCCCTTCATTTAACCGCACGTGTGTATCGCCCAGGTTGGCACAATCCACGAACTAAATCCACATTTGCGAACCTGGCACCCGTTCAAAATTCTTTAACCCCAACATGGAATTAAGTAACATCAGGACCTGAATTCTAAAACTTATGGAATGTTCCCCCAAACGGAAAGATTGTAAGCCAACTACTCTGTGCCTCTATACGCCAAATTTTAGCTATTCACTTTATATATGGCCCATTAGTATAAAACCAGTGCTCAGAGGAAACAATCATTGCTCGCTATGAAGAAATCTTCATTCCAATTGGAACCTTTCAAAGTCTGTGTCCATCAGTAAAATCAAAGACGGACAGGCCGTGGATAAAGTAAGCACTCTTAGGCACCAGTTCACAGTCCCCTATATCGCCCTCTGGTGGGCTTCTGGTCGACCCGTGCCGGCTACCTCGCTCAGCCTTCACGGGGTGTCCACTGGTCACCTTGCTTGTAGACCATGGGCTCTCGCCACTATTCAACATGTTGGGCTCCTTATGCGACGTGGTGAACTTTACTCGAGTCACCCTTGTGTTCTCCTTTTCAGGTAAACCAAATCCACAGGTATCCGTGCCCATACGCAAGCAGTCCTTTTATTGCTGCATTTCTCCGACCTCCACACCATATGTAGATCCACGTGGACACCCAGCAAGCAATTCAGGCTGCTCACAGGCTCTCTTTAACACACAGTCCCAGGGAGATGTTTTCTCCATAATCCCAGATTTTTTTTTTAACTTCTGGCAAAGGCTTTTGGTTCCTGACTACACGAAAGCACTGGTGGGCATCTATTTCACTGCATAGCTGTCTTCCCAGAGGTGGTGTAAACCCAGCTAAAGATCACCCCATTTTGGTGGCTCAAAGCAAGTCGGCTTACAAACTTTCATTTTTCCCACTTCCCATAGTTTCCCCAGAAAACAACCGAGTAAAGGGTGGCTTTGTCTGACCTCTACATAGACAAGGAAGAAGAATTACCATGAGGGCATGGTCAAACATATAGTTACTCTCCATCTTAAGATGAGTTTTTCCATTGCCCCACTGCTAGGTATCCTATTTGTGACTCTGGTTCTCGTAGACAAACAGGGGCACAGAAAATCATGTCTAAGTGAGACTCATATATAAAGGTTAAGTGTTCATCAAGCAGACATCCGAAAGCAGTGTGGTCCAAACCCACAAGTCCGACATTAACCCATTAACACACATGTCTAACACCAATTGCAGTGTCCTCCTCCATCTTTCAATACAGATGACATGTTGCTGTCTGAAGGAGGAGAGACGAGGCAGTGAATGTGTAAGCAGAGCAGCGTGGGCAGTGGATATGTCAGCATATCTCTACACGGCTACTCCAACAGCCTGGGCTTCCTCTGGGTAGGTCCATGTATCTTTGGCTCACGGACGTCTTGCCAGAAAGGAGCCTTGACAGCTAAAGCAGGGAACAAGCTGAGGCAGCTGCACCCTGCTCCCACGTTCAGAAATGAAGAGACCCAACTAGAATGGCAATGCTCAAGGAGCCATTGATCACTCCGCCCTTCATTTAACCGCACGTGTGTATCACCCAGGTTGGCACAATCCATGATCTAAATCCAAATTTGCAAACCTGGCACCCGATCAAAATTCTTTAACACCAACATGGAATTAAGTAACATCAGGACCTTAATTCTAAAACTTATGGAATGTTCCCCCACTCAGAAAGATTGTAAGCCAACTACTCTGTGCCATTGTACGCCAAAATTTAGCTATTCACTTTATCTATGGCCCAAAATATAAAACAAGTGCTCAGAGGAAACAATTATTGCTCGCTATGAAGAAATCTTCATTCCAATAGGAACCATTCAAAGTCTGTCTCCATCGGAAAATCAAAGCCAGACAAGCCGTGCATAAACTCAGCACTCTTAGGCACCAGTTCACAGTCTCCAATATCATCCTCTGGTGGGCTTCGGGTCGACTCGTGCCAGTTACCTCGCTCAGCCTTCACGGGGTATCCACCGGTCACCTTGCTTGTAGACCATGGGCTCTCGCCAATGTTCAACAAGTTGGGCTCCTGATGGGACGTGGTGAACTTTACTCGAGTCACCCTCGTGTTCTCCTTTTCAGGTAAACCAAATCCACAGGTATCCGTGCCCATATGCAAGCAGTCCATTTATTGCTGCATTTCTCCGACCTCCACACCATATGTAGATCCACGTGGACACTCAGGAAGCAATTCAGCCTGCTCACAGGCTCTCTTTAACACACCGTCCCAGGGAGATGTTTTCTCCCTACTCCCAGATTTTTTTTAACTTCTGGCAAAGACATATGGTTCCAGAGTACAGGAAAGCACTGGTGGGCATCTATTTCACTGCACAGCTGTCTACCCAGAGGTGGTCTAAACCCAGCTAAAGATAACCCCATTTTAGTGGTTCAAAGCAAGTGGGCTTACATACTTTCATTTTTCCACCTTTCCATAGTTTCCCCAGACAACAACCGAGTACAGGGTGGCTTTGTCTGACTTCTGGATAGACAAGGAAGTAGAATTACCATGAGGCAAGGTCAAACAAATAGCTACTCTCCATCTTAAGATGAGTTTTTCCATTGCCCAACTGCTAGGTATCCTACTTGTGACACTGGCTCTCGTAGAGAAACAGGGGCACAGAAACTCATGTCTAAGTGAGACTCATATATCAAGGTTAAGTGTTCATCAAGCAGACATCCGAAAGCAGTGTGTTCCAAACCCACAAGTCCGACAATAACCCATTAACCCACATGTCTAACACCAATTGCAATGTCCTCCTCCATCTTTCAAAACATTCGACATGTTGCTGGCTGAAGGAGGAGAGCCCAGGCAGTGAATGTGTAAGCAGAGCAGCATGGGCAGTGGATATGTCAGCAAATCTCTGCATGGCTACTCCAGCAGCCCGGGTTTCCTCTTGGTAGGTCCATGTGTCTTCGGCTCAGGGACGTCTTGCCAGAAAGGAGCCTTGACAGCTAAAGCAGGGAACAAGCTGAGGCAGCTGCACCCTGCTTCCACATTGAGAAATGAAGAGACCCAACTAGAATGGCAATGATCAAGGAGCCATTGATCACTCCGCCCTTCATTTAACCGCACGTGTGTATCGCCCAGGTTGGCACTGTCCACGAACTAAATCCACATTTGTGAACCAGACACCCGTCCAAAATTCTTTAACCCCAATATGGAATTAAGTTACATCAGACCTTAATTCTAAAACTTATGGAATGTTCCCCACTCGGAAAGTTTGTAAGCCAACTACTCTGTGCCTTTAAACGCCAAATTTTAGCTATCCACTTTATCTATGGCCCACTAATATAAAACCAGTGCTCAGAGGAAACAATCATTGCTCGCTATGAAGAAATCTTCATTCCAATAGGAACCTTTCAAAGTCTGTGTCAATCGGCAAAATCAAAGACGGACACACCGTGCATAAACTCAGCACTCTTAGGCACCAGTTCAGAGTCTCCAATATCGCCCTATGGCAGGCTTCTGGTCGACCCGTGCCAGCTACCACACTCAGCCTCCACGGGGTTTCCACCGGTCTCCTTGCTTGTAGACCATGGGGTCTCGCCAATGTTCAACAAGCCTGGGCTCCTGATGCGACATGGTGAACTTTAGTCGAATCACCCTCTTTTTCTCCTTTTCAGGTAAACCAAATCCACAGGTATCTGGGCCCATACACAAGCAGTCCTTTTATTGCTGCAGTTCTCCGACCTCCACTCCATATGAAGATCCATGTGGTCACCCAGTAAGCAATTCAGCCTGCCACAGGCTCTCTTTAACACACAGTCCAGGGAGATGTTTTCTCCCTACTCTCAGATTTTATTTTAACTTCTGGCAAAGGCTTATGGTTCCTGAGTACACGAAAGCACTGGTGGGCTTCTAATTCACTGCAGAGCAGTCTTCCCAGAGGTAGCTTAACCCAGCTAAAAATCACCCAATTTTGGTGGCTCTAAGCATGTGGGCTTACAAACTTTCATTTTTCCCACTTCCCATATTTTCCCCAGAAAACAACCGAATAAAGGGTGGCTTTGTCTGACCTCTGGATAGACAAGGAAGAAGAATAACCACAATGGCAAGGTCAAACAAATAGCTACTCTCCATCTTAAGATGAGTTTTTCCATTGCCCCACTGCTAGGTATCCTATTTGTGACTCTGGCTCTCGTAGAGAAACAGGGGCACAGAAACTCATGTCTAAGTGAGACTCATATATAAAGGTTAAGTGTTCATCAAGCAGACATCTGAAAGCAGTGTGGTCCAGACCCACAAGTCCGACATTAACCAATTAACCCACATGTCCAAACCAATTGCAATGTCCTCCTCCATCTTTCAAAACAGACGACATGTTGCAGGCTGAAGGAGGGGGGTCGAGACAGTGAATGTGTTAGCAGAGCCGCATGGTCTCTGGATATATCAGCATATCTCTGCACGGCTACTCCAACAACCCGGGCTTCCTTTGGTTAAGTACATGTGTCTTCGGCTCAGGGACGTCTTGCCGGAAAGGAGCCTTGACAGCTAAAGCAGGGAACAAGCTGAGGCAGCTGCACCCTGCTCCCACGTTCAGAAATGAAGAGACCCAACTAGAATGGCAATGCTCATGGAGCCATTGTCACTCCGCCCTTCATTTAACCGCACGTGTGTATCGCCCAGGTTGGCACAATCCACGAACTAAATCCACATTTGCGAACCTGGCACCCGTTCAAAATTCTTTAACCCCAACATGGAATTAAGTAACATCAGGACCTGAATTCTAAAACTTATGGAATGTTCCCCCAAACGGAAAGATTGTAAGCCAACTACTCTGTGCCTCTATACGCCAAATTTTAGCTATTCACTTTATATATGGCCCATTAGTATAAAACCAGTGCTCAGAGGAAACAATCATTGCTCGCTATGAAGAAATCTTCATTCCAATTGGAACCTTTCAAAGTCTGTGTCCATCAGTAAAATCAAAGACGGACAGGCCGTGGATAAAGTAAGCACTCTTAGGCACCAGTTCACAGTCCCCTATATCGCCCTCTGGTGGGCTTCTGGTCGACCCGTGCCGGCTACCTCGCTCAGCCTTCACGGGGTGTCCACTGGTCACCTTGCTTGTAGACCATGGGCTCTCGCCACTATTCAACATGTTGGGCTCCTTATGCGACGTGGTGAACTTTACTCGAGTCACCCTTGTGTTCTCCTTTTCAGGTAAACCAAATCCACAGGTATCCGTGCCCATACGCAAGCAGTCCTTTTATTGCTGCATTTCTCCGACCTCCACACCATATGTAGATCCACGTGGACACCCAGCAAGCAATTCAGGCTGCTCACAGGCTCTCTTTAACACACAGTCCCAGGGAGATGTTTTCTCCATAATCCCAGATTTTTTTTTTAACTTCTGGCAAAGGCTTTTGGTTCCTGACTACACGAAAGCACTGGTGGGCATCTATTTCACTGCATAGCTGTCTTCCCAGAGGTGGTGTAAACCCAGCTAAAGATCACCCCATTTTGGTGGCTCAAAGCAAGTCGGCTTACAAACTTTCATTTTTCCCACTTCCCATAGTTTCCCCAGAAAACAACCGAGTAAAGGGTGGCTTTGTCTGACCTCTACATAGACAAGGAAGAAGAATTACCATGAGGGCATGGTCAAACATATAGTTACTCTCCATCTTAAGATGAGTTTTTCCATTGCCCCACTGCTAGGTATCCTATTTGTGACTCTGGTTCTCGTAGACAAACAGGGGCACAGAAAATCATGTCTAAGTGAGACTCATATATAAAGGTTAAGTGTTCATCAAGCAGACATCCGAAAGCAGTGTGGTCCAAACCCACAAGTCCGACATTAACCCATTAACACACATGTCTAACACCAATTGCAGTGTCCTCCTCCATCTTTCAATACAGATGACATGTTGCTGTCTGAAGGAGGAGAGACGAGGCAGTGAATGTGTAAGCAGAGCAGCGTGGGCAGTGGATATGTCAGCATATCTCTACACGGCTACTCCAACAGCCTGGGCTTCCTCTGGGTAGGTCCATGTATCTTTGGCTCAGGGACGTCTTGCCAGAAAGGAGCCTTGACAGCTAAAGCAGGGAACAAGCTGAGGCAGCTGCACCCTGCTCCCACGTTCAGAAATGAAGAGACCCAACTAGAATGGCAATGCTCAAGGAGCCATTGATCACTCCGCCCTTCATTTAACCGCACGTGTGTATCACCCAGGTTGGCACAATCCATGATCTAAATCCAAATTTGCAAACCTGGCACCCGATCAAAATTCTTTAACACCAACATGGAATTAAGTAACATCAGGACCTTAATTCTAAAACTTATGGAATGTTCCCCCACTCAGAAAGATTGTAAGCCAACTACTCTGTGCCATTATACGCCAAAATTTAGCTATTCACTTTATCTATGGCCCAAAATATAAAACAAGTGCTCAGAGGAAACAATTATTGCTCGCTATGAAGAAATCTTCATTCCAATAGGAACCATTCAAAGTCTGTCTCCATCGGAAAATCAAAGCCAGACAGGCCGTGCATAAACTCAGCACTCTTAGGCACCAGTTCACAGTCTCCAATATCATCCTCTGGTGGGCTTCGGGTCGACTCGTGCCAGTTACCTCGCTCAGCCTTCACGGGGTATCCACCGGTCACCTTGCTTGTAGACCATGGGCTCTCGCCAATGTTCAACAAGACTGGGCTCCTGATGCGGCCTGGTGAACTTTAATCGAGTTACCCTCGTGTTCTCCTCCTTGTTAGGTAAACCAAATCCACAGGTATCCGGGCCCATACACAAGCAGTCCTTTTATTGCTGCATTTCTCAGACCTCCACTCCATATGTAGATCCCCGTGGTCACCCAGAAAGCAATTCAGCATGCTCACAGGCTCTCTTTAACACACCGTCCTAGGAAGATGTTTTCTCCCTACTCCCAGATTTTTTTTAAATTCTGGCAAATACTTATGGTTCCTGAGTACACGAAAGCACTGGTGGGCATCTATTTCACTGCATAGCTGTCGACCCAGAGGTGGTCTAAACCCAGCTAAAGATAACCCCATTTTAGTGGTTCAAAGCAAGTGGGCTTACATACTTTCATTTTTCCACCTTTCCATAGTTTCCCCAGAAAACAACCGAGTACAGGGTGGCTTTGTCTGACTTCTGGATAGACAAGGAAGTAGAATTACCATGAGACAAGGTCAAACAAATAGCTACTCTCCATCTTAAGATGAGTTTTTCCATTGCCCAACTGCTAGGTATCCTATTTGTGACTCTGGCTCTCGTAGAGAAACAGGGACACAGAAACTCATGTCTAAGTGAGACTCATATATCAAGGTTAAGTGTTCATCAAGCAGACAACCGAAAGCAGTGTGGTCCAAACCCACAATTCCGACAATAACCCATTAACCCACATGCCCAACACCAATTGCAATGTCCTCCTCCATCTTTCAAAACATTCGACATGTTGCTGGCTGAAGGAGGAGAGCCCAGGCAGTGAATGTGTAAGCAGAGCAGCACGGGCAGTGGATATGTCAGCAAATCTCTGCATGGCTACTCCAGCAGCCCGGGTTTCCTCTTGGTAGGTCCATGTGTCTTCGGCTCAGGGACGTCTTGCCAGAAAGGAGCCTTGACAGCTAAAGCAGGGAACAAGCTGAGGCAGCTGCACCCTGCTCCCACATTCAGAAATGAAGAGACCCAACTAGAATGGCAATGATCAAGGAGCCATTGATCTCTCCGCCCTTCATTTAACCGCATGTGTGTATCGCCCAGGTTGGCACAGTCCACGAACTAAATCCACATTTATGAACCAGGCACCCGTCCAAAATTCTTTAACCGCAACATGGAATTAAGTTACATCAGACCTTAATTCTAAAACTTATGGAATGTTGCCCCACTCGGAAAGTTTGTAAGCCAACTACTCTGTGCCTTTAAACGCCAAATTTTAGCTATCCACTTTATCTATGGCCCACTAATATAAAACCAGTGCTCAGAGGAAACAATCATTGCTCGCTATGAAGAAATCTTCATTCCAATAGGAACCTTTCAAAGTCTGTGTCCATCGGCAAAATCAAAGCCGGACAGGCCGTGCATAAAATCAGCACTCTTAGGCACCAGTTCACAGTCTCCAATATCGCCCTATGGTGGGCTTCTGGTCGACCCGTGCCAGCTACCTCACTCAGCCTCCACGGGGTGTCCACCGGTCTCCTTGCTTGTAGACCATGGGCTCTCGCCAATGTTCAACAAGTTGGGCTCCTGATGGGACGTGGTTAACTTTACTCGAGTCACCCTCGTGTTCTCTTTTCAGGTAAACCAAATCCACAGGTATCCGTGCCCATACGCAAGCAGTCCATTATTGCTGCATTTCTCCGACCTCCACACCATATGTAGATCCATGTGGTCACCCAGCAAGCAATTCAGCCTGCCACAGGCTCTCTTTAACACACAGTCCAGGGAGATGTTTTCTCCCTACTCTCAGATTTTATTTTAACTTCTGGCAAAGGCTTTTGGTTCCTGAGTACACGAAAGCACTGGTGGGCATCTAATTCACTGCACAGCAGTCTTCCCAGAGGTAGCTTAACCCAGCTAAAAATCACCCAATTTTGGTGGCTCTAAGCATGTGGGCTTACAAACTTTCATTTTTCCCACTTCCCATATTTTCCTCAGAAAACAACCGAATAAAGGGTGGCTTTGTCTGACCTCTGGATAGACAAGGAAGAAGAATAACCACAATGGCAAGGTCAAACAAATAGCTACTCTCCATCTTAAGATGAGTTTTTCCATTGCCCCACTGCTAGGTATCCTATTTGTGACTCTGGCTCTCGTAGAGAAACAGGGGCACAGAAACTCATGTCTAAGTGAGACTCATATATAAAGGTTAAGTGTTCATCAAGCAGACATCTGAAAGCAGTGTGGTCCAGACCCACAAGTCCGACATTAACCAATTAACCCACATGTCCAAACCAATTGCAATGTCCTCCTCCATCTTTCAAAACAGACGACATGTTGCAGGCTGAAGGAGGGGGGTCGAGACAGTGAATGTGTTAGCAGAGCCGCATGGTCTCTGGATATATCAGCATATCTCTGCACGGCTACTCCAACAACCCGGGCTTCCTTTGGTTAAGTACATGTGTCTTCGGCTCAGGGACGTCTTGCCGGAAAGGAGCCTTGACAGCTAAAGCAGGGAACAAGCTGAGGCAGCTGCACCCTGCTCCCACGTTCAGAAATGAAGAGACCCAACTAGAATGGCAATGCTCATGGAGCCATTGTCACTCCGCCCTTCATTTAACCGCACGTGTGTATCGCCCAGGTTGGCACAATCCACGAACTAAATCCACATTTGCGAACCTGGCACCCGTTCAAAATTCTTTAACCCCAACATGGAATTAAGTAACATCAGGACCTGAATTCTAAAACTTATGGAATGTTCCCCCAAACGGAAAGATTGTAAGCCAACTACTCTGTGCCTCTATACGCCAAATTTTAGCTATTCACTTTATATATGGCCCATTAGTATAAAACCAGTGCTCAGAGGAAACAATCATTGCTCGCTATGAAGAAATCTTCATTCCAATTGGAACCTTTCAAAGTCTGTGTCCATCAGTAAAATCAAAGACGGACAGGCCGTGGATAAAGTAAGCACTCTTAGGCACCAGTTCACAGTCCCCTATATCGCCCTCTGGTGGGCTTCTGGTCAACCCGTGCCGGCTACCTCGCTCAGCCTTCACGGGGTGTCCACTGGTCACCTTGCTTGTAGACCATGGGCTCTCGCCACTATTCAACATGTTGGGCTCCTTATGCGACGTGGTGAACTTTACTCGAGTCACCCTTGTGTTCTCCTTTTCAGGTAAACCAAATCCACAGGTATCCATGCCCATACGCAAGCAGTCCTTTTATTGCTGCATTTCTCCGACCTCCACACCATATGTAGATCCACGTGGACACCCAGCAAGCAATTCAGGCTGCTCACAGGCTCTCTTTAACACACAGTCCCAGGGAGATGTTTTCTCCATAATCCCAGATTTTTTTTTTAACTTCTGGCAAAGGCTTTTGGTTCCTGACTACACGAAAGCACTGGTGGGCATCTATTTCACTGCATAGCTGTCTTCCCAGAGGTGGTGTAAACCCAGCTAAAGATCACCCCATTTTGGTGGCTCAAAGCAAGTCGGCTTACAAACTTTCATTTTTCCCACTTCCCATAGTTTCCCCAGAAAACAACCGAGTAAAGGGTGGCTTTGTCTGACCTCTACATAGACAAGGAAGAAGAATTACCATGAGGGCATGGTCAAACATATAGTTACTCTCCATCTTAAGATGAGTTTTTCCATTGCCCCACTGCTAGGTATCCTATTTGTGACTCTGGTTCTCGTAGACAAACAGGGGCACAGAAAATCATGTCTAAGTGAGACTCATATATAAAGGTTAAGTGTTCATCAAGCAGACATCCGAAAGCAGTGTGGTCCAAACCCACAAGTCCGACATTAACCCATTAACACACATGTCTAACACCAATTGCAGTGTCCTCCTCCATCTTTCAATACAGATGACATGTTGCTGTCTGAAGGAGGAGAGACGAGGCAGTGAATGTGTAAGCAGAGCAGCGTGGGCAGTGGATATGTCAGCATATCTCTACACGGCTACTCCAACAGCCTGGGCTTCCTCTGGGTAGGTCCATGTATCTTTGGCTCAGGGACGTCTTGCCAGAAAGGAGCCTTGACAGCTAAAGCAGGGAACAAGCTGAGGCAGCTGCACCCTGCTCCCACGTTCAGAAATGAAGAGACCCAACTAGAATGGCAATGCTCAAGGAGCCATTGATCACTCCGCCCTTCATTTAACCGCACGTGTGTATCACCCAGGTTGGCACAATCCATGATCTAAATCCAAATTTGCAAACCTGGCACCCGATCAAAATTCTTTAACACCAACATGGAATTAAGTAACATCAGGACCTTAATTCTAAAACTTATGGAATGTTCCCCCACTCAGAAAGATTGTAAGCCAACTACTCTGTGCCATTATACGCCAAAATTTAGCTATTCACTTTATCTATGGCCCAAAATATAAAACAAGTGCTCAGAGGAAACAATTATTGCTCGCTATGAAGAAATCTTCATTCCAATAGGAACCATTCAAAGTCTGTCTCCATCGGAAAATCAAAGCCAGACAGGCCGTGCATAAACTCAGCACTCTTAGGCACCAGTTCACAGTCTCCAATATCATCCTCTGGTGGGCTTCGGGTCGACTCGTGCCAGTTACCTCGCTCAGCCTTCACGGGGTATCCACCGGTCACCTTGCTTGTAGACCATGGGCTCTCGCCAATGTTCAACAAGACTGGGCTCCTGATGCGGCCTGGTGAACTTTAATCGAGTTACCCTCGTGTTCTCCTCCTTGTTAGGTAAACCAAATCCACAGGTATCCGGGCCCATACACAAGCAGTCCTTTTATTGCTGCATTTCTCAGACCTCCACTCCATATGTAGATCCCCGTGGTCACCCAGAAAGCAATTCAGCATGCTCACAGGCTCTCTTTAACACACCGTCCTAGGAAGATGTTTTCTCCCTACTCCCAGATTTTTTTTAAATTCTGGCAAATACTTATGGTTCCTGAGTACACGAAAGCACTGGTGGGCATCTATTTCACTGCATAGCTGTCGACCCAGAGGTGGTCTAAACCCAGCTAAAGATAACCCCATTTTAGTGGTTCAAAGCAAGTGGGCTTACATACTTTCATTTTTCCACCTTTCCATAGTTTCCCCAGAAAACAACCGAGTACAGGGTGGCTTTGTCTGACTTCTGGATAGACAAGGAAGTAGAATTACCATGAGACAAGGTCAAACAAATAGCTACTCTCCATCTTAAGATGAGTTTTTCCATTGCCCAACTGCTAGGTATCCTATTTGTGACTCTGGCTCTCGTAGAGAAACAGGGACACAGAAACTCATGTCTAAGTGAGACTCATATATCAAGGTTAAGTGTTCATCAAGCAGACAACCGAAAGCAGTGTGGTCCAAACCCACAATTCCGACAATAACCCATTAACCCACATGCCCAACACCAATTGCAATGTCCTCCTCCATCTTTCAAAACATTCGACATGTTGCTGGCTGAAGGAGGAGAGCCCAGGCAGTGAATGTGTAAGCAGAGCAGCACGGGCAGTGGATATGTCAGCAAATCTCTGCATGGCTACTCCAGCAGCCCGGGTTTCCTCTTGGTAGGTCCATGTGTCTTCGGCTCAGGGACGTCTTGCCAGAAAGGAGCCTTGACAGCTAAAGCAGGGAACAAGCTGAGGCAGCTGCACCCTGCTCCCACATTCAGAAATGAAGAGACCCAACTAGAATGGCAATGATCAAGGAGCCATTGATCTCTCCGCCCTTCATTTAACCGCATGTGTGTATCGCCCAGGTTGGCACAGTCCACGAACTAAATCCACATTTATGAACCAGGCACCCGTCCAAAATTCTTTAACCGCAACATGGAATTAAGTTACATCAGACCTTAATTCTAAAACTTATGGAATGTTGCCCCACTCGGAAAGTTTGTAAGCCAACTACTCTGTGCCTTTAAACGCCAAATTTTAGCTATCCACTTTATCTATGGCCCACTAATATAAAACCAGTGCTCAGAGGAAACAATCATTGCTCGCTATGAAGAAATCTTCATTCCAATAGGAACCTTTCAAAGTCTGTGTCCATCGGCAAAATCAAAGCCGGACAGGCCGTGCATAAAATCAGCACTCTTAGGCACCAGTTCACAGTCTCCAATATCGCCCTATGGTGGGCTTCTGGTCGACCCGTGCCAGCTACCTCACTCAGCCTCCACGGGGTGTCCACCGGTCTCCTTGCTTGTAGACCATGGGCTCTCGCCAATGTTCAACAAGTTGGGCTCCTGATGGGACGTGGTTAACTTTACTCGAGTCACCCTCGTGTTCTCCTTTTCAGGTAAACCAAATCCACAGGTATCCGTGCCCATACGCAAGCAGTCCATTATTGCTGCATTTCTCCGACCTCCACACCATATGTAGATCCATGTGGTCACCCAGCAAGCAATTCAGCCTGCCACAGGCTCTCTTTAACACACAGTCCAGGGAGATGTTTTCTCCCTACTCTCAGATTTTATTTTAACTTCTGGCAAAGGCTTTTGGTTCCTGAGTACACGAAAGCACTGGTGGGCATCTAATTCACTGCACAGCAGTCTTCCCAGAGGTAGCTTAACCCAGCTAAAAATCACCCAATTTTGGTGGCTCTAAGCATGTGGGCTTACAAACTTTCATTTTTCCCACTTCCCATATTTTCCTCAGAAAACAACCGAGTAAAGGGTGGCTTTGTCTGACCTCTAAATAGACAAGGAAGAAGAATTACCAAGAGGGCAAAGTCAAACAAATAGCTACTCTCCATCTTAAGATGAGTTTTTCCATTGCCACACTGCTAGGTATCCTATTTGTGACTCTGGCTCTCGTAGAGAAACAGGGGCACAGAAACTCATGTCTAAGTGAGACTCATATATAAAGGTTAAGTGTTCATCAAGCAGACATCTGAAAGCAGTGTGGTCCAAACCCACAAGTCCGACATTAACCCATTAACCCACATGTCCAAGACCAATTGCAATGTCCTCCTCCATCTTTCAAAACAGACGACATGTTGCAGGCTGAAGGAGGGGAGCCGAGACAGTGAATGTCTAAGCAGAGCCGCGTGGTCTGTGGATATATCAGCATATCTCTGCATGGCTACTCCAACAACCCGGGCTTCCTTTGGGTAAGTACATGTGTCTTCGGCTCAGGGACGTCTTGCCCGAAAGGAGCCTTGACAGCTAAAGCAGGGAACAAGCTGAGGCAGCTGCACCCTGCTCCCACGTTCAGAAAAGAAGAGACCCAACTAGAATGGCAATGCTCAAGGAGCCATTGATCCCTCCGCCCTTCATTTAACTGCACGTGTGTATCACCCAGGTTGGCACAATCCTCGAACTAAATCCACATTTGTGAACCTGGCACCCGTTCAAAATTCTTTAACCCCAACATGGAATTAAGTAACATCAGGACCTTAATTCAAAGCCTTATGGAATTTTCCCCCACTAGGAAAGTTTGTAAGCCAACTGCTCTGTGCCTTTATACCCCTAATTTTAGCTATTCACTTTATGTATGGCCCACTAATATAAAACCAGTGCTCAGAGGAAACAATCATTGCTCGCCATGAAGAAATATTCATTCTAATAGGAACCTTTCACAGTCTGTGTCCATCGGCAAAATCAAAGCCGGACAGGCCGTGCATAAAGTCAGCACTCTTAGGCACCAGTTCACAGTCTCCAATATCGCCCTCTGGTGGGCTTCTGGTCGACCCGTGCTGGCTACCTCACTCAGCCTCCACGGGGTGTCCACTGGTCACCTTGCTTGTAGACCATGGCCTCTCGCCACTATTCAACAAGTTCGGCTCCTGATGCGATGTGTGAACATTCCTCGAGTCCCCCTTGTGTTCCCCTTTACAGGTAAACAAATCCACAGGTATCCGTGCCCATACGCAAGCAATCCTGTTATTGCTGCATTTATTCGACCTCCACACCATACGTAGATCCACGTGGACACACAGCAAGCAATTCAGCCTGCTCACATGCTCTCTTTAACACACACTCCCAGGGAGATGTTTTCTCCCTAATCTCAGATTTTTTTTTTTTACTTCTGGCCAAGTCTTATGATTCCTGAGTACACCAAAGAACTGGTGGGCATCTATTTCACTGCATACCTGTCTTCCCAGAGGTGGTCAAAACCCAGATAAAGATCACCCCATTTTGGTGGCTCAAGCAAATGGGCTTACAAACTTTCATTTTTCCCCCTTACCGTAGTTTCCCCAGAAAACAACCGAGTAAAGGGTGGCTTTTTCTGACCTCTGGATCGACAAGGAAGAAGAATTACCATGAGGGCAAAGTCAAACATATAGTTACTCTCCATCTTAAGATGAGTTTTTCCATTGCCCCACTGCTAGGTATCCTATTTGTGACTCTGGCTCTCGTAGAGAAATAGGGGCACAGTAACTCATGTCTAAGTGAGACTCATATATAAAGGTTAAGTGTTCATCAAGCAGACATCCGAAAGCAGTGTGGTCCCAACCCCCAAGTCCGACATTAACCCATTAACCCACATATCGAAACCAATTGCAGTGTCCTCCTCCATCTTTCAAAACAGATGACATGTTGCTGGCTGAAGGAGGAGAGATGAGGCAGTGAATGTGTAAGCAGAGCAGCGTGGGCAGTGGATATGTCAGGATATCTCTACACGGCTACTCCAACAGCCCGGGCTTCCTCTGGGTAGGTCCATGTGTCTTCGGCTCAGGGACGTCTTGCCAGAAAGGAGCCTTGTCAGCTAAAGCAGGGAACAAGGTGAGGCAGCTGCACCCTGCTCCCATGTTCAGAAATGAAGAGACCCAACAAGAATGGCAATGCTCAAGGAACCATTGATCCCTCCGCCCTTGATTTAACCACACGTGTGTATCGCCCAGGTTGGCACAACCCACGAACTAAATCCACATTTGCGAACCCTGCCACCCGTTCAAAATTCTTTAACCACAACATGGAATTAAGTAACACCAGGACCTTAATTCTAAAACTTATGGAATGTTTCCCCACTCAGAAAGATTGTAAGCCAACTACTCTGTGCCATCATACGCCAAATTTTAGCTATTCAATTTATCTATGGCCCAAAATATAAAACAAGTGCTCAGAGGAAATATCATTGCTCGCCATGAAGAAATCTTCATTCCAATAGGAACCATTCAAAGTCTGTGTCCATCGGCAAAATCAAAGCCGGACACGCCGTGCATAAAGTCAGCACTCTTAGGCACCAGTTCACAGTCTCCAATATCGTCCACTGGTGTGCTTCTTGTCGACCCGTACCGGGGACCTCGCTCAGCCTTCATGGGGTATCCACCGGTCACCTTGCTTGTAGACCATGGGCTCTCGCCACTATTCATCAAGCCTGGGGTCCTGATGCACATGGTGAACTTTACTCGAGTCACCCTCGTGTTCTCCTTTTCAGGTAAACCAAATCCACAGGTATCCGTGCCCTTACGCAAGCAGTCCTTTTATTGCTGCATTTCTCCGACCTCCACTCCATATGTAGATCCCCGAGGTCACCCAGAAAGCAATTCAGCCTGCTCACAGTCTCTCTTTAACACACAGTCCCTGGGAGATGTTTTCTCCCTACTCCCAGATGTTTTTTTAACTTCTGGCAAGGGCTTATGGTTCCTGAGTTCACGGAAGCACTGGTGGGCATCTATTTCACTGCATAGCTGTCTACCCAGAGGTGGTCTAAACCCAGCTAAAGATAACCCCATTTTAGTGGTTCAAAGCAAGTGGGCTTACAAACTTTCATTTTTCCACCTTTCCATAGTTTCCCCAGAAAACAACCGAGTACAGGGTAGCTTTGTCTGACTTCTGGATAGACAAGGAAGTAGAATAACCATGAGGCAAGGTCAAACAAATAGCTACTCTCCATCTTAAGATGAGTTTTTCCATTGCCCCACTGCTAGGTATTCTATTTGTGACTCTGGCTCTCGTAGAGAAACAGGGGCACAGAAACTTATGTCTAAGTGAGACTCATATATCAAGGTTAAGTGTTCATCAAGCAGACATCCGAAAGCAGTGTGGTCCAAACCCACAAGTCCGACAATAACCCATTAACCCACATGTCCAACACCAATTGCAATGTCCTCCTCCATCTTTCAAAACATTCGACATGTTGCTGTCTGATGGAGGAGAGCCCAGGCAGTGAATGTGTAAGCAGAGCAGCCTGGGCAGTGGATATGTCAGCATATCTCTGCATGGCTACTCCAGCAGCCCGGGTTTCCTCTTTGTAGGTCCATGTGTCTTCGGCTCAGGGACGTCTTGCCAGAAAGGAGCCTTGACAGCTAAAGCAGGGAACAAGCTGAGGCAGCTGCACCCTGCTCCCACATTCAGAAATGAAGAGACCCAACTAGAATGGCAATGATCAAGGAGCCATTGATCACTCCGCCCTTCATTTAACCGCACGTGTGTATCGCCCAGGTTGGCACAATCCACGAACTAAATTCACATTTGCGAACCAGGCACCCGTTCAAAATTCTTTAAACCCAACATGGAATTAAGTTACATCAGACCTTAATTCTAAAACTTATGGAATGTTCCCCCACTCGGAAAGTTTGTAAGCCAACTACTCTGTGCCTTTATATGCCAAATTTTAGCTATCCACTTTGTCTATGGCCCACTAATATAAAACCAGTGCTCAGAGGAAACAATCATTGCTCGCTATGAAAAATCTTCATTCCAATATCAACCTTTCAAAGTCTGTGTCCATAGGCAAAATCAAAGCAGGACAGGCCGTGCATAAAGTCAGCACCCTTAGGCACCAGTTCACAGTCTCCAATATCGCCCTATGGTGGTCTTCTGGTCGACCCGTGACAGCTACCTCACTCAGCCTCCACGGGGTGTCCACCGGTCTCCTTGCTTGTAGACCATGGGCTCTCGCCAATGTTAACAAGCCTGGGCTCCTGATGCGACGTGGTGAACTTTAGTCGAATCACCCTCTTTTTCTCCTTTTCAGGTAAACCAAATCCACAGGTATCTGGGCCCATACACAACCAGTCCTTTTATTGCTGCAGTTCTCTGATCTCCACTCCATATGAAGATCAATGTGGTCACCCAGTAAGCAATTCAGCCTGCCACAAGCTCTCTTTAACACACAGTCCAGGGAGATGTTTTCTCCCTACTCTCAGATTTTATTTTAACTTCTGGCAAAGGCTTATGGTTCCTGAGTACACGAAAGCACTGGTGGGCATCTAATTCACAGCAGAGCAGTCTTCCCAGAGGTAGCTTAACCTAGCTAAAGATCACCCAATTTTGGTGGCTCTAAGCATGTGGGCTTACAAACTTTCATTTTTCCCACTTCCCATATTTTCCCCAGAAAACAACCGAATAAAGGGTGGCTTTGTCTGACGTCTGGATAGACAAGGAAGAAGAATTACCATGAGGGCAAAGTCAAACAAATAGCTACTCTCCATCTTAAGATGAGTTTTTCCATTGCCCCACTGCTAGGTATCCTATTTGTGACTCTGGCTCTCGTAGAGAAACAGGGGCACAGAAACTCATGTCTAAGTGAGACTCATATATAAAGGTTAAGTGTTCATCAAGCAGACATCTGAAAGCAGTGTGGACCAAACCCACAAGTCCGACATTAACCCATTAACCCACATGTCCAAACCAATTGCAATGTCCTCCTCCATCTTTCAAAACAGACGACATGTTGCAGGCTGAAGGAGGGGGGCCGAGACAGTGAATGTGTTAGCAGAGCCGCATGGTCTCTGGATATATCAGCATATCTCTGCATGGCTACTCCAACAACCCGGGCTTCCTTTGGGTAAGTACATGTGTCTTCGGCTCAGGGACGTCTTGCCGGAAAGGAGCCTTGAAAGCTAAAGCAGGGAACAAGCTGAGGCAGCTGCACCCTGCTACCACATTCAGAAATGAAGAGACCCAACTAGAATGGCAATGCTCAAGGAGCCATTGATCCCTCCGCCCTTCATTTAACTGCACGTGTGTATCACCCAGGTTGGCACAATCCACGAATTAAATCCACATTTGTGAACCTGGCACCCGTTCAAAATTCTTTAACCCCAACATGGAATTAAGTAACATCAGGACCTTAATTCAAAGCCTTATGGAATGTTCCCCCACTCAGAAAGTTTGTAAGCCAACTGCTCTGTGCCTTTATACCACTAATTTTAGCTATTCACTTTATGTATGGCCCACTAATATAAAACCAGTGCTCAGAGGAAACAATCATTGCTCGCCATGAAGAAATCTTCATTCTAATAGGAACCTTTCACAGTCTGTGTCCATTGGCAAAATCAAAGCCGGACAGGCCGTGCATAAAGTCAGCACGCTTAGGCAGCAGTTCACAGTCTCCAATATCGCCCTCTGGTGGGCTTCTGGACGACCCGTGCCGGCTACATCACTCAGCCTTCACGGGGTGTCCACTGGTCACCTTGCTTGTAGACCATGGGCTCTCACCACTATTCAACAAGTTGGGCCCCTGATGCGACGTGATGAACATTCCTCGAGTCACCCTTGTGTTCCCCTTTACAGGTAAACCAAATCCACAGGTATCCGTGCCCATACGCAAGCAATCCTGTTATTGCTGCATTTCTCTGACCTCCACACCATATGTAGATCCACGTGGACACACAGCAAGCAATTCAGCCTGCTCACAGGCTCTCTTTAACACACACTCCCAGGGAGATGTTTTCTCCCTAATCCCAGATTTTTTTTACTTCTGGCCAAGTCTTATGGTTCCTGAGTACACCAAAGAACTGGTGGGCATCTATTTCACTGCATACCTGTCTTCCCAGAGGTGGTCAAAACCCAGCTAAAGATCAGCCCATTTTGGTGGCTCAAGCAAATGGGCTTACAAACTTTCATTTTTCCCCCTTACCGTAGTTTCCCCAGAAAACAACCGAGTAAAGGGTGGCTTTTTCTGACCTCTGGATCGACAAGGAAGAAGAATTACCATGAGGGCAAAGTCAAACATATAGTTACTCTCAATCTTAAGATGAGGTTTTCCATTGCCCCACTGCTAGGTATCCTATTTGTGACTCTGGCTCTCATAGAGAAACAGGGGCACAGAAACTCATGTCTAAGTGAGACTCATATATAAAGGTTAAGTGTTCATCAAGCAGACATCCGAAAGCAGTGTGGTCCAAACCCACAAGTCCGACATTAACCTATTAACCCACATGTCTAAAAACAATTGCAGTGTCCTCCTCCATCTTTCAAAACAGATGACATGTTGCTGGCTGAAGGAGGAGAGACAAGGCAGTGAATGTGTAAGCAGAGCAGCGTGGTCTGTGGATATGTCAGCATATCTCTACACGGCTACTCCAACAGCCCGGGCTTCCTCTGGGTAGGTCCATGTATCTTCGGCTCAGGGACGTCTTGCCGGAAAGGAGCCTTGTCAGCTAAAGCAGGGAACAAGATGAGGCAGCTGCACCCTGCTCCCATGTTCAGAAATGAAGAGACCCAACAAGAATGGCAATGCTCAAGGAGCCATTGATCCCTCCGCCTTTGATTTAACCACACGTGTGTATCGCCCAGGTTGGCACAATCCACGAACTAAATCCACATTTGCGAACCTGGCACCCGTTCAAAATTCTTTAACCACAACATGGAATTAAGTAACACCAGGACCTTAATTCTAAAACTTATGGAATGTTCCCCCACTCAGAAAGATTGTAAGCCAACTACTCTGTGCCATCATACGCCAAATTTTAGCTATTCACTTTATCTATGGCCCAAAATATAAAACAAGTGCTCAGAGGAAATATCATTGCTCGCCATGAAGAAATCTTCATTCCAATAGGAACCATTCAAAGTCTGTGTCAATCGGCAAAATCAAAGCCGGACACGCCGTGCATAAAGTCAGCACTCTTAGGCACCAGTTCACAGTCTCCAATATCATCCTCTGGTGTGCTTCTTGTCGACCCGTACCGGGGACCTCGCTCAGCCTTCATGGGGCATCCACCGGTCACCTTGCTTGTAGACCATGGACTCTCGCCACTATTCAACAAGCCTGGGGTCCTGATGCACATGGAGAACTTTACTCGAGTCACCCTCGTGTTCTCCTTTTCAGGTAAACCAAATCCACAGGTATCCGTGCCCATACGCAAGCAGTCCTTTTATTGCTGCATTTCTCTGACCTCCACTCCATATGTAGATCCCCGAGGTCACCCAGGAAGCAATTCAGCCTGCTCACATTCTCTCTTTAACACACAGTCCCTGGGAGATGTTTTCTCCCTACTCCCCGATTTTTTTTTAACTTCTGGCAAAGACTTATGGTTCCTGAGTTCACGAAAGCACTGATGCGCATCTATTTCACAGCACAGCTGTCTTCCAAGAGGTGTTCTAAACCCAGCGAAAGATAACCCCATTTTTGTGACTCAAAGCAAGTGGGCTCACAATCATTCATTTTTCCCACTACCCATAGTTTCCCCAGAAAACAACCGAGTAAAGGGTGGCTTTGTCTGACCTCTGGATAGACAAGGAAGAAGAATTACCACAAGGGCAAGGTCAAACAAATAGCTACTCTCCATCTTAAAATGAGTTTTTCCATTGCCCCACTGCTAGGTATCCTATTTGTGACTCTGGCTCTCATAGAGAAACAGGGGCACAGAAACTCATGTCTAAGTGAGACTCATATATAAAGGTTAAGTGTTCATCAAGCAGACATCCGAAAACAGTGTGGTCCAAACCCACAAGTCCGACAATAACCCATTAACCCACATGTCCAAAACCAATTGCATTATCCTCCTCCATCTTTCAAAACAGACGACATGTTGCTGGTGAAGGAGGAGATCCAAGACAGAGGATGTGTAAGCAGAGTAACGTGGGCAGTGCATATGTCAGCATATCTCTTCCCTGCTACTCCAACAACCCGGGATTCCTCTGGGTAGGTCCACGTGTCTTCGGGTCAGGGATGTCTTGCTGGAAAGGAGCCTTGACAGGTAAAGCAGGGAACAAGCTGAGGCAGCTGCACCCTGCTCCCACGTTCAGAAATGATGATACCCAACTAGAATGGCAATGCTCAAGGAGCCATTGATCCCTCCGCCCTTCATTTAACTGCACGTGTGTATCACCCAGGTTGGCACAATCCACGAACTAAATCCACATTTGTGAACCTGGTACTCGTTCATAATTCTTTAACCCCAACATGGAATTAAGTAACATCAGGACCTTAATTCTAAACCTTATGGAATGTTCCCCCACTCAGAAAGTTTGTAAGCCAACTGCTCTGTGCCTTTATACCCTTAATTTTAGCTATTCACTTTATCTATGGCCCACTAATATAAACCCAGTGCTCAGAGGAAACAATCATTGCTCGCCATGAAGAAATCTTCATTCCAATAGGAACCTTTCAATGTCTGTGTCCATCAGCAAAATCAAACCCGTACAGGCCGTGCATAACGTCAGCACTCTCAGGCACCAGTTCACAGTCTCCAATATCGTCCTTTGGTGGGCTTCAGGTCGACCCGTGCCAGCTACCTCATTCAGCCTTCTCGGGGTGTCCACCAGTCACCTTGCTTGTAGACCATGGGCTCTCGCCAATGTTCAACAAGACTGGGCTCCTGATGCGGCCTGGTGAACTTTAATCGAGTTACCCTCGTGTTCTCCTCCTTGTTAGGTAAACCAAATCCACAGGTATCCGGGCCCATACACAAGCAGTCCTTTTATTGCTGCATTTCTCAGACCTCCACTCCATATGTAGATCCCCGTGGTCACCCAGAAAGCAATTCAGCATGCTCACAGGCTCTCTTTAACACACCGTCCTAGGAAGATGTTTTCTCCCTACTCCCAGATTTTTTTTTTAATTCTGGCAAATACTTATGGTTCCTGAGTACACGAAAGCACTGGTGGGCATCTATTTCACTGCATAGCTGCCTACCCAGAGGTGGTCTAAACCCAGCTAAAGATAACCCCATTTTAGTGGTTCAAAGCAAGTGGGCTTACATACTTTCATTTTTCCACCTTTCCATAGTTTCCCCAGAAAACAACCGAGTACAGGGTGGCTTTGTCTGACTTCTGGATAGACAAGGAAGTAGAATTACCATGAGGCAAGGTCAAACAAATAGCTACTCTCCATCTTAAGATGAGTTTTTCCATTGCCCAACTGCTAGGTATCCTATTTGTGACTCTGGCTCTCGTAGAGAAACAGGGACACAGAAACTCATGTCTAAGTGAGACTCATATATCAAGGTTAAGTGTTCATCAAGCAGACAACCGAAAGCAGTGTGGTCCAAACCCACAATTCCGACAATAACCCATTAACCCACATGCCCAACACCAATTGCAATGTCCTCCTCCATCTTTCAAAACATTCGACATGTTGCTGGCTGAAGGAGGAGAGCCCAGGCAGTGAATGTGTAAGCAGAGCAGCACGGGCAGTGGATATGTCAGCAAGTCTCTGCATGGCTACTCCAGCAGCCCGGGTTTCCTCTTTGTAGGTCCATGAGTCTTCGGCTCAGGGACGTCTTGCCAGAAAGGAGCCTTGACAGCTAAAGCAGGGAACAAGCTGAGTCAGCTGCACCCTGCTCCCACATTCAGAAATGAAGAGACCCAACTAGAATGGCAATGATCAAGGAGCCATTGATCTCTCCGCCCTTCATTTAACCGCATGTGTGTATCGCCCAGGTTGGCACAGTCCACGAACTAAATCCACATTTGTGAACCAGGCACCCGTCCAAAATTCTTTAACCGCAACATGGAATTAAGTTACATCAGACCTTAATTCTAAAACTTATGGAATGTTGCCCCACTCGGAAAGTTTGTAAGCCAACTACTCTGTGCCTTTAAACGCCAAATTTTAGCTATCCACTTTATCTATGGCCCACTAATATAAAACCAGTGCTCAGAGGAAACAATCATTGCTCGCTATGAAGAAATCTTCATTCCAATAGGAACCTTTCAAAGTCTGTGTCCACAGGCAAAATCAAAGCCGGACAGGCCGTGCATAAAATCAGCACTCTTAGGCACCAGTTCACAGTCTCCAATATCGCCCTATGGTGGGCTTCTGGTCGACCCGTGCCAGCTACCTCACTCAGCCTCCACGGGGTATCCACCGGTCACCTTGCTTGTAGACCATGGGCTCTCGCCAATGTTCAACAAGTTGGGCGCCTGATGGGACGTGGTGAACTTTACTCGAGTCACCCTCGTGTTCTCCTTTTCAGGTAAACCAAATCCACAGGTATCTGGGCCCATACACTAGCAGTCCTTTTATTGCTGCAGTTCTCCGACCTCCACTCCATATGAAGATCCATGTGGTCACCCAGCAAGCAATTCAGCCTGCCACAGGCTCTCTTTAACACACAGTCCAGGGAGATGTTTTCTCCCTACTCTCAGATTTTATTTTAACTTCTGGCAAAGGCTTTTGGTTCCTGAGTACACGAAAGCACTGGTGGGCATCTAATTCACTGCACAGCAGTCTTCCCAGAGGTAGCTTAACCCAGCTAAAAATCACCCAATTTTGGTGGCTCTAAGCATGTGGGCTTACAAACTTTCATTTTTCCCACTTCCCATATTTTCCCCAGAAAACAACCGAGTAAAGGGTGGCTTTGTCTGACCTCTGGATAGACAAGGAAGAAGAATTACCATGAGGGCAAAGTCAAACAAATAGCTACTCTCCATCTTAAGATGAGTTTTTCCATTGCCCCACTGCTAGGTATCCTATTTGTGACTCTGGCTCTCGTAGAGAAACAGGGGCACAGAAACTCATGTCTAAGTGAGACTCATATATAAAGGTTAAGTGTTCATCAAGCAGACATCTGAAAGCAGTGTGGTCCAAACCCACAAGTCCGACATTAACCCATTAACCCACATGTCGAAACCAATTGCAATGTCCTCCTTCATCTTTCAAAACAGACGACATGTTGCAGGCTGAAGGTGGGGGACCGAGACAGTGAATGTGTAAGCAGAGCCGCGTGGTCTGTTGATATATCAGCATATCTCTGCACGGCTACTCCAACAACCCGGGCTTCCTTTGGGTAAGTACATGTGTCTTCGGCTCAGGGACGTCTTGCCGGAAAGGAGCCTTGACAGCTAAAGCAGGGAACAAGCTGAGGCAGCTGCACCCTGCTCCCACGTTCAGAAAAGAAGAGACCCAACTAGAATGGCAATGCTCAAGGAGCCATTGATCCCTCCGCCCGTCATTTAACTGCACGTGTGTATCACCCAGGTTGGCACAATCCACGAACTAAATCCACATTTGTGAACCTGGCACCCGTTCAAAATTCTTTAACCCCAACATGGAATTAAGTAACATCAGGACCTTAATTCAAAGCCTTATGGAATGTTCCCCCACTCCGAAAGTTTGTAAGCCAACTGCTCTGTGCCTTTATACCACTAATTTTAGCTATTCACTTTATGTATGGCCCACTAATATAAAACCAGTGCTCAGAGGAAACAATGATTGCTCGCCATGAAGAAATATTCATTCTAATAGGAACCTTTCACAGTCTGTGTCCATCGGCAAAATCAAACCGGACAGGCCGTGCATAAAGTCAGCACTCTTAGGCACAAGTTCACAGTCTCCAATATCGCCCTCTGGTGGGCTTCTGGTCGACCCGTGCCGGCTACCTCACTCAGCCTCCACGGGGTGTCCACTGGTCACCTTGCTTGTAGACCATGGCCTCTCGCCACTATTCAACAAGTTCGGCTCCTGATGCGATGTGTGAACATTCCTCGAGTCCCCCTTGTGTTCCCCTTTACAGGTAAACAAATCCACAGGTATCCGTGCCCATACGCAAGCAATCCTGTTATTGCTGCATTTATTCGACCTCCACACCATACGTAGATCCACGTGGACACACAGCAAGCAATTCAGCCTGCTCACATGCTCTCTTTAACACACACTCCCAGGGAGATGTTTTCTCCCTAATCTCAGATTTTTTTTTTTTACTTCTGGCCAAGTCTTATGATTCCTGAGTACACCAAAGAACTGGTGGGCATCTATTTCACTGCATACCTGTCTTCCCAGAGATGGTCAAAACCCAGCTAAAGATCACCCCATTTTGGTGGCTCAAGCAAATGGGCTTACAAACTTTCATTTTCCCCCCTTACCGTAGTTTCCCCAGAAAACAACCGAGTAAAGGGTGGCTTTTTCTGACCTCTGGATCGACAAGGAAGAAGAATTACCATGAGGGCAAAGTCAAACATATAGTTACTCTCCATCTTAAGATGAGTTTTTCCATTGCCCCACTGCTAGGTATCCTATTTGTGACTCTGGCTCTCGTAGAGAAATAGGGGCACAGTAACTCATGTCTAAGTGAGACTCATATATAAAGGTTAAGTGTTCATCAAGCAGACATCCGAAAGCAGTGTGGTCCCAACCCCTAAGTCCGACATTAACCCATTAACCCACATATCGAAACCAATTGCAGTGTCCTCCTCCATCTTTCAAAACAGATGACATGTTGCTGGCTGAAGGAGGAGAGATGAGGCAGTGAATGTGTAAGCAGAGCAGCGTGGGCAGTGGATATGTCAGGATATCTCTACACGGCTACTCCAACAGCCCGGGCTTCCTCTGGGTAGGTCCATGTGTCTTCGGCTCAGGGACGTCTTGCCGGAAAGGAGCCTTGTCAGCTAAAGCAGGGAACAAGGTGAGGCAGCTGCACCCTGCTCCCATGTTCAGAAATGAAGAGACCCAACAAGAATGGCAATGCTCAAGGAACCATTGATCCCTCCGCCCTTGATTTAACCGCACGTGTGTATCGCCCAGGTTGGCACAATCCACGAATTAATCCATATTTGCGAACCCTGCCACCCGTTCAAAATTCTTTAACCACAACATGGAATTAAGTAACACAAGGACCTTAATTCTAAAACTTATGGAATGTTTCCCCACTCAGAAAGATTGTAAGCCAACTACTCTGTGCCATCATACGCCAAATTTTAGCTATTCACTTTATCTATGGCCCAAAATATAAAACAAGTGCTCAGAGGAAATATCATTGCTCGCCATGAAGAAATCTTCATTCCAATAGGAACCATTCAAAGTCTGTGTCCATCGGCAAAATCAAAGCCGGACACGCCGTGCATAAAGTCAGCACTCTTAGGCACCAGTTCACAGTCTCCAATATCGTCCACTGGTGTGCTTCTTGTCGACCCGTACCGGGGACCTCGCTCAGCCTTCATGGGGTATCCACCGGTCACCTTGCTTGTAGACCATGGGCTCTCGCCACTATTCATCAAGCCTGGGGTCCTGATGCACATGGTGAACTTTACTCGAGTCACCCTCGTGTTCTCCTTTTCAGGTAAACCAAATCCACAGGTATCCGTACCCATACGCAAGCAGTCCTTTTATTGCTGCATTTCTCCGACCTCCACTCCATATGTAGATCCCCGAGGTCACCCAGAAAGCAATTCAGCCTGCTCACAGTCTCTCTTTAACACACAGTCCCTGGGAGATGTTTTCTCCCTACTCCCAGATGTTTTTTTAACTTCTGGCAAAGGCTTATGGTTCCTGAGTTCACGAAAGCACTGGTGGGCATCTATTTCACTGCATAGCTGTCTACCCAGAGGTGGTCTAAACCCAGCTAAAGATAACCCCATTTTAGTGGTTCAAAGCAAGTGGGCTTACAAACTTTCATTTTTCCACCTTTCCATAGTTTCCCCAGAAAACAACCGAGTACAGGGTAGCTTTGTCTGACTTCTGGATAGACAAGGAAGTAGAATTACCATGAGGCAAGGTCAAACAAATAGCTACTCTCCATCTTAAGATGAGTTTTTCCATTGCCCCACTGCTAGGTATTCTATTTGTGACTCTGGCTCTCGTAGAGAAACAGGGGCACAGAAACTTATGTCTAAGTGAGACTCATATATCAAGGTTAAGTGTTCATCAAGCAGACATCCGAAAGCAGTGTGGTCCAAACCCACAAGTCCGACAATAATCCATTAACCCACATGTCCAACACCAATTGCAATGTCCTCCTCCATCTTTCAAAACATTCGACATGTTGCTGGCTGAAGGAGGAGAGCCCAGGCAGTGAATGTGTAAGCAGAGCCGCCTGGGCAGTGGATATGTCAGCATATCTCTGCATGGCTACTCCAGCAGCCTGGGTTTCCTCTTTGCAGGTCCATGTGTCTTCGGCTCTGGGACGTATTGCCAGAAAGGAGCCTTGACAGCTAAAGCAGGGAACAAGCTGAGGCAGCTGCACCCTGCTCCCACATTCAGAAACGAAGAGACCCAACTAGAATGGCAATGATCAAGGAGCCATTGATCACTCCGCCCTTCATTTAACCGCACGTGTGTATCGCCCAGGTTGGCACAATCCACGAACTAAATTCACATTTGCGAACCAGGCACCCGTTCAAAATTCTTTAAACCCAACATGGAATTAAGTTACATCAGACCTTAATTCTAAAACTTATGGAATGTTCCCCCACTCGGAAAGTTTGTAAGCCAACTACTCTGTGCCTTTATATGCCAAATTTTAGCTATCCACTTTGTCTATGGCCCACTAATATAAAACCAGTGCTCAGAGGAAACAATCATTGCTCGCTATGAAGAAATCTTCATTCCAATATCAACCTTTCAAAGTCTGTGTCCATAGGCAAAATCAAAGCCGGACAGGCCGTGCATAAAGTCAGCACCCTTAGGCACCAGTTCACAGTCTCCAATATCGCCCTATGGTGGGCTTCTGGTCGACCCGTGCCAGCTACCTCACTCAGCCTCCACGGGGTGTCCACCGGTCTCCTTGCTTGTAGACCATGGGCTCTCGCCAATGTTAACAAGCCTGGGCTCCTGATGCGACGTGGTGAACTTTAGTCGAATCACCCTCTTTTTCTCCTTTTCAGGTAAACCAAATCCACAGGTATCTGGGCCCATACACAACCAGTCCTTTTATTGCTGCAGTTCTCTGACCTCCACTCCATATGAAGATCCATGTGGTCACCCAGTAAGCAATTCAGCCTGCCACAGGCTCTCTTTAACACACAGTCCAGGGAGATGTTTTCTTCCTACTCTCAGATTTTATTTTAACTTCTGGCAAAGGCTTATGGTTCCTGAGTACACAAAAGCACTGGTGGGAATCTAATTCACAGCAGAGCAGTCTTCCCAGAGGTAGCTTAACCTAGCTAAAGATCACCCAATTTTGGTGGCTCTAAGCATGTGGGCTTACAAACTTTCATTTTTCCCACTTCCCATATTTTCCCCAGAAAACAACCGAATAAAGGGTGGCTTTGTCTGACCTCTGGATAGACAAGGAAGAAGAATTACCATGAGGGCAAAGTCAAACAAATAGCTACTCTCCATCTTAAGATGAGTTTTTCCATTGCCCCACTGCTAGGTATCCTATTTGTGACTCTGGCTCTCGTAGAGAAACAGGGGCACAGAAACTCATGTCTAAGTGAGACTCATATATAAAGGTTAAGTGTTCATCAAGCAGACATCTGAAAGCAGTGTGGACCAAACCCACAAGTCCGACATTAACCAATTAACCCACATGTCCAAACCAATTGCAATGTCCTCCTCCATCTTTCAAAACAGACGACATGTTGCAGGCTGAAGGAGGGGTCCTAGACAGTGAATGTGTTAGCAGAGCCGCATGGTCTCTGGATATATCAGCATATCTCTGCATGGCTACTCCAACAACCCGGGCTTCCTTTGGGTAAGTACATGTGTCTTCGGCTCAGGGACGTCTTGCCGGAAAGGAGCCTTGACAGCTAAAGCAGGGAACAAGCTGAGGCAGCTGCACCCTGCTACCACATTCAGAAATGAAGAGACCCAACTAGAATGGCAATGCTCAAGGAGCCATTGATCCCTCTGCCCTTCATTTAACTGCACGTGTGTATCACCCAGGTTGGCACAATCCACGAATTAAATCCACATTTGTGAACCTGGCACCCGTTCAAAATTCTTTAACCCCAACATGGAATTAAGTAACATCAGGACCTTAATTCAAAGCCTTATGGAATGTTCCCCCACTCCGAAAGTTTGTAAGCCAACTGCTCTGTGCCTTTATACCCCTAATTTTAGCTATTCACTTTATGTATGGCCCACTAATATAAAACCAGTGCTCAGAGGAAACAATCATTGCTCGCCATGAAGAAATCTTCATTCTAATAGGAACCTTTCACAGTCTGTGTCCATTGGCAAAATCAAAGCCGGACAGGCCGTGCATAAAGTCAGCACGCTTAGGCAGCAGTTCACAGTCTCCAATATCACCCTCTGGTGGGCTTCTGGTCGACCCGTGCTGGCTACATCACTCAGCCTTCACGGGGTGTCCACTGGTCACCTTGCTTGTAGACCATGGGCTCTCGCCACTATTCAACAAGTTGGGCTCCTGATGCGACGTGATGAACATTCCTCGAGTCACCCTTGTGTTCCCCTTTACAGGTAAACCAAATCCACAGGTATCCGTGCCCATACGCAAGCAATCCTGTTATTGCTGCATTTCTCTGACCTCCACACCATATGTAGATCCACGTGGACACACAGCAAGCAATTCAGCCTGCTCACAGGCTCTCTTTAACACACACTCCCAGGGAGATGTTTTCTCCCTAATCCCAGATTTTTTTTACTTCTGGCCAAGTCTTATGGTTCCTGAGTACACCAAAGAACTGGTGGGCATCTATTTCACTGCATACCTGTCTTCCCAGACGTTGTCAAACCCCAGCTAAAGATCAGCCCATTTTGGTGGCTCAAGCAAATGGGCTTACAAACTTTCATTTTTCCCCCTTACCGTAGTTTCCCCAGAAAACAACAGAGTAAAGGGTGGCTTTTTCTGACCTCTGGATCGACAAGGAAGAAGAATTACCATGAGGGCAAAGTCAAACATATAGTTACTCTCAATCTTAAGATGAGGTTTTCCATTGCCCCACTGCTAGGTATTCTATTTGTGACTCTGGCTCTCATAGAGAAACAGGGGCACAGAAACTCATGTCTAAGTGAGACTCATATATAAAGGTTAAGTGTTCATCAAGCAGACATCCGAAAGCAGTGTGGTCCAAACCCACAAGTCCGACATTCACCTATTAACCCACATGTCTAAAAACAATTGCAGTGTCCTCCTCCATCTTTCAAAACAGATGACATGTTGCTGGCTGAAGGAGGAGAGACGAGGCAGTGAATGTGTAAGTAGAGCAGCGTGGTCTGTGGATATGTCAGCATATCTCTACACGGCTACTCCAACAGCCCGGGCTTCCTCTGGGTAGGTCCATGTATCTTCGGCTCAGGGACGTCTTGCCGGAAAGGAGCCTTGTCATGTAAAGCAGGGAACAAGATGAGGCAGCTGCACCCTGCTCCCATGTTCAGAAATGAAGAGACCCAACAAGAATGGCAATGCTCAAGGAGCCATTGATCCCTCCGCCCTTGATTTAACCGCACGTGTGTATCGCCCAGGTTGGCACAATCCACGAACTAAATCCACATTTGCGAACCTGGCACCCGTTCAAAATTCTTTAACCACAACATGGAATTAAGTAACACCAGGACCTTAATTCTAAAACTTATGGAATGTTCCCCCACTCAGAAAGATTGTAAGCCAACTACTCTGTGCCATCATACGCCAAATTTTAGCTATTCACTTTATCTATGGCCCAAAATATAAAACAAGTGCTCAGAGGAAATATCATTGCTCGCCATGAAGAAATCTTCATTCCAATAGGAACCATTCAAAGTCTGTGTCAATCGGCAAAATCAAAGCCGGACACGCCGTGCATAAAGTCAGCACTCTTAGGCACCAGTTCACAGTCTCCAATATCATCCTCTGGTGTGCTTCTTGTCGACCCGTACCGTGGACCTCGCTCAGCCTTCATGGGGCACCCACCGGTCACCTTGCTTGTAGACCATGGGCTCTCGCCACTATTCAACAAGCCTGGGGACCTGATGCACATGGAGAACTTTACTCGAGTCACCCTCGTGTTCTCCTTTTCAGGTAAACCAAATCCACAGGTATCCGTGCCCATACGCAAGCAGTCCTTTTATTGCTGCATTTCTCTGACCTCCACTCCATATGTAGATCCCCGAGGTCACCCAGGAAGCAATTCAGCCTGCTCACATTCTCTCTTTAACACACAGTCCCTGGGAGATGTATTCTCCCTACTCCCAGATTTTTTTTTAACTTCTGGCAAAGACTTATGGTTCCTGAGTTCACGAAAGCACTGATGCGCATCTATTTCACAGCACAGCTGTCTTCCAAGAGGTGTTCTAAACCCAGCGAAAGATAACCCCATTTTGGTGACTCAAAGCAAGTGGGCTCACAATCATTCATTTTTCCCACTACCCATAGTTTCCCCAGAAAACAACCGAGTAAAGGGTGGCTTTGTCTGACCTCTGGATAGACAAGGAAGAAGAATTACCACAAGGGCAAGGTCAAACAAATAGCTACTCTCCATCTTAAAATGAGTTTTTCCATTGCCCCACTGCTAGGTATCCTATTTGTGACTCTGGCTCTCATAGAGAAACAGGGGCACAGAAACTCATGTCTAAGTTAGACTCATATATAAAGGTTAAGTGTTCATCAAGCAGACATCCGAAAGCAGTGTGGTCCAAACCCACAAGTCCGACAATAACCCATTAACCCACATGTCCAAAACCAATTGCATTATCCTCCTCCATCTTTCAAAACAGACGACATGTTGCTGGTGAAGGAGGAGATCCAAGACAGAGGATGTGTAAGCAGAGTAACGTGGGCAGTGCATATGTCAGCATATCTCTTCCCGGCTACTCCAACAACCCAGGATTCCTCTGGGTAGGTCCACGTGTCTTCGGGTCAGGGATGTCTTGCTGGAAAGGAGCCTTGACAGGTAAAGCAGGGAACAAGCTGAGGCAGCTGCACCCTGCTCCCACGTTCAGAAATGATGATACCCAACTAGAATGGCAATGCTCAAGGAGCCATTGATCCCTCCGCCCTTCATTTAACTGCACGTGTGTATCACCCAGGTTGGCACAATCCACGAACTAAATCCACATTTGTGAACCTGGTACTCGTTCATAATTCTTTAACCCCAACATGGAATTAAGTAACATCAGGACCTTAATTCTAAACCTTATGGAATGTTCCCCCACTCAGAAAGTTTGTAAGCCAACTGCTCTGTGCCTTTATACCCTTAATTTTAGCTATTCACTTTATCTATGGCCCACTAATATAAACCCAGTGCTCAGAGAAAACAATCATTGCTCGCCATGAAGAAATCTTCATTCCAATAGGAACCTTTCAATGTCTGTGTCCATCAGCAAAATCAAACCCGTACAGGCCGTGCATAACGTCAGCACTCTCAGGCACCAGTTCACAGTCTCCAATATCGTCCTTTGGTGGGCTTCAGGTCGACCCGTGCCAGTTACCTCACTCAGCCTTCTCGGGGTGTCCACCAGTCACCTTGCTTGTAGACCATGGGCTCTCGCCAATGTTCAACAAGACTGGGCTCCTGATGCGGCCTGGTGAACTTTAATCGAGTTACCCTCGTGTTCTCCTCCTTGTTAGGTAAACCAAATCCACAGGTATCCGGGCCCATACACAAGCAGTCCTTTTATTGCTGCATTTCTCAGACCTCCACTCCATATGTAGATCCCCGTGGTCACCCAGAAAGCAATTCAGCATGCTCACAGGCTCTCTTTAACACACCGTCCTAGGAAGATGTTTTCTCCCTACTCCCAGATTTTTTTTTTAATTCTGGCAAATACTTATGGTTCCTGAGTACACGAAAGCACTGGTGGGCATCTATTTCACTGCATAGCTGCCTACCCAGAGGTGGTCTAAACCCAGCTAAAGATAACCCCATTTTAGTGGTTCAAAGGAAGTGGGCTTACATACTTTCATTTTTCCACCTTTCCATAGTTTCCCCAGAAAACAACCGAGTACAGGGTGGCTTTGTCTGACTTCTGGATAGACAAGGAAGTAGAATTACCATGAGGCAAGGTCAAACAAATAGCTACTCTCCATCTTAAGATGAGTTTTTCCATTGCCCAACTGCTAGGTATCCTATTTGTGACTCTGGCTCTCGTAGAGAAACAGGGACACAGAAACTCATGTCTAAGTGAGACTCATATATCAAGGTTAAGTGTTCATCAAGCAGACAACCGAAAGCAGTGTGGTCCAAACCCACAATTCCAACAATAACCCATTAACCCACATGCCCAACACCAATTGCAATGTCCTCCTCCATCTTTCAAAACATTCGACATGTTGCTGGCTGAAGGAGGAGAGCCCAGGCAGTGAATGTGTAAGCAGAGCAGCACGGGCAGTGGATATGTCAGCAAGTCTCTGCATGGCTACTCCAGCAGCCCGGGTTTCCTCTTTGTAGGTCCATGTGTCTTCGGCTCAGGGACGTCTTGCCAGAAAGGAGCCTTGACAGCTAAAGCAGGGAACAAGCTGAGTCAGCTGCACTCTGCTCCCACATTCAGAAATGAAGAGACCCAACTAGAATGGCAATGATCAAGGAGCCATTGATCTCTCCGCCCTTCATTTAACCGCATGTGTGTATCGCCCAGGTTGGCACAGTCCACGAACTAAATCCACATTTGTGAACCAGGCACCCGTCCAAAATTCTTTAACCGCAACATGGAATTAAGTTACATCAGACCTTAATTCTAAAACTTATGGAATGTTGCCCCACTCGGAAAGTTTGTAAGCCAACTACTCTGTGCCTTTAAACGCCAAATTTTAGCTATCCACTTTATCTATGGCCCACTAATATAAAACCAGTGCTCAGAGGAAACAATCATTGCTCGCTATGAAGAAATCTTCATTCCAATAGGAACCTTTCAAAGTCTGTGTCCACAGGCAAAATCAAAGCCGGACAGGCCGTGCATAAAATCAGCACTCTTAGGCACCAGTTCACAGTCTCCAATATCGCCCTATGGTGGGCTTCTGGTCGACCCGTGCCAGCTACCTCACTCAGCCTCCACGGGGTGTCCACCGGTCTCCTTGCTTGTAGACCATGGGCTCTCGCCAATGTTCAACAAGTTGGGCTCCTGATGGGACGTGGTGAACTTTACTCGAGTCACCCTCGTGTTCTCCTTTTCAGGTAAACCAAATCCACAGGTATCTGGGCCCATACACAAGCAGTCCTTTTTTTGTGCAGTTCTCCGACCTCCACTCCATATGAAGATCCATGTGGTCACCCAGCAAGCAATTCAGCCTGCCACAGGCTCTCTTTAACACACAGTCCAGGGAGATGTTTTCTCCCTACTCTCAGATTTTATTTTAACTTCTGGCAAAGGCTTTTGGTTCCTGAGTACACGAAAGCACTGGTGGGCATCTAATTCACTGCACAGCAGTCTTCCCAGATGTAGCTTAACCCAGCTAAAAATCACCCAATTTTGGTGGCTCTAAGCATGTGGGCTTACAAACTTTCATTTTTCCCACTTCCCATATTTTCCCCAGAAAACAACCGAGTAAAGGGTGGCTTTGTCTGACCTCTGGATAGACAAGGAAGAAGAATTACCATGAGGGCAAAGTCAAACAAATAGCTACTCTCCATCTTAAGATGAGTTTTTCCATTGCCCCACTGCTAGGTATCCTATTTGTGACTCTGGCTCTCGTAGAGAAACAGGGGCACAGAAACTCATGTCTAAGTGAGACTCATATATAAAGGTTAAGTGTTCATCAAGCAGACATCTGAAAGCAGTGTGGTCCAAACCCACAAGTCCGACATTAACCCATTAACCCACATGTCGAAACCAATTGCAATGTCCTCCTTCATCTTTCAAAACAGACGACATGTTGCAGGCTGAAGGTGGGGGACTGAGACAGTGAATGTGTAAGCAGAGCCGCGTGGTCTGTTGATATATCAGCATATCTCTGCACGGCTACTCCAACAACCCGGGCTTCCTTTGGGTAAGTACATGTGTCTTCGGCTCAGGGACGTCTTGCCGGAAAGGAGCCTTGACAGCTAAAGCAGGGAACAAGCTGAGGCAGCTGCACCCTGCTCCCACGTTCAGAAAAGAAGAGACCCAACTAGAATGGCAATGCTCAAGGAGCCATTGATCCCTCCGCCCTTCATTTAACTGCACGTGTGTATCACCCAGGTTGGCACAATCCACGAACTAAATCCACATTTGTGAACCTGGCACCCGTTCAAAATTCTTTAACCCCAACATGGAATTAAGTAACATCAGGACCTTAATTCAAAGCCTTATGGAATGTTCCCCCACTCCGAAAGTTTGTAAGCCAACTGCTCTGTGCCTTTATACCACTAATTTTAGCTATTCACTTTATGTATGGCCCACTAATATAAAACCAGTGCTCAGAGGAAACAATGATTGCTCGCCATGAAGAAATATTCATTCTAATAGGAACCTTTCAAAGTCTGTGTCCATCGGCAAAATCAAACCGGACAGGCCGTGCATAAAGTCAGCACTCTTAGGCACCAGTTCACAGTCTCCAATATCGCCCTCTGGTGGGCATCTGGTCGACCCCTGCCGGCTACCTCACTCAGCCTCCACGGGGTGTCCACTGGTCACCTTGCTTGTAGACCATGGCCTCTTGCCACTATTCAACAAGTTGGGCTCCTGATGCGATGTGTGAATATTCCTCGAGTCCCCCTTGTGTTCCCCTTTACAGGTAAACAAATCCACAGGTATCCGTGCCCATACGCAAGCAATCCTGTTATTGCTGCATTTCTCCGACCTCCACACCATACGTAGATCCACGTGGACACCCAGCAAGCAATTCAGCCTGCTCACATGCTCTCTTTAACACACACTCCCAGGGAGATGTTTTCTCCCTAATCTCAGATTTTTTTTTTTTACTTCTGGCCAAGTCTTATGATTCCTGAGTACACCAAAGAACTGGTGGGCATCTATTTCACTGCATACCTGTCTTCCCAGAGGTGGTCAAAACCCAGATAAAGATCACCCCATTTTGGTGGCTCAAGCAAATGGGCTTACAAATTTCATTTTTCCCCCTTACCGTAGTTTCCCCAGAAAACAACCGAGTAAAGGGTGGCTTTTTCTGACCTCTGGATCGACAAGGAAGAAGAATTACCATGAGGGCAAGGTCAAACATATAGTTCCTCTCCATCTTAAGATGAGTTTTTCCATTGCCCCACTGCTAGGTATCCTATTTGTGACTCTGGCTCTCGTAGAGAAACAGGGGCACAGAAACTCATGTCTAAGTGAGACTCATATATAAAGGTAAAGTGTTCATCAAGCAGACATCCGAAAGCAGTGTGGTCCCAACCCCCAAGTCCGACATTAACCCATTAACCCACATATCGAAACCAATTGCAGTGTCCTCCTCCATCTTTCAAAACAGATGACATGTTGCTGGCTGAAGGAGGAGAGATGAGGCAGTGAATGTGTAAGCAGAGCAGCGTGGTCTGTGGATATGTCAGCATATCTCTACACGGCTACTCCAACAGCCCGGGCTTCCTCTGGGTAGGTCCATGTGTCTTCGGCTCAGGGACGTCTTGCCGGAAAGGAGCCTTGACAGCTAAAGCAGGGAACGAGGTGAGGCAGCTGCACCCTGCTCCCATGTTCAGAAATGAAGAGACCCAACAAGAATGGCAATGCTCAAGGAGCCATTGATCCCTCCGCCCTTCATTTAACTGCACGTGTGTATCGCCCAGGTTGGCACAATCCACGAACTAAATCCACATTTGCGAACCCTGCCACCCGTTCAAAATTCTTTAACCACAACATGGAATTAAGTAACACCAGGACCTTAATTCTAAAACTTATGGAATGTTTCCCCACTCAGAAAGATTGTAAGCCAACTACTCTGTGCCATCATACGCCAAATTTTAGCTATTCACTTTATCTATGGCCCAAAATATAAAACAAGTGCTCAGAGGAAATATCATTGCTCGCCATGAAGAAATCTTCATTCCAATAGGAACCATTCAAAGTCTGTGTCCATCCGCAAAATCAAAGCCGGACACGCCGTGCATAAAGTCAGCACTCTTAGGCACCAGTTCACAGTCTCCAATATCGTCCACTGGTGTGCTTCTTGTCGACCCGTACCGGGGACCTCGCTCAGCCTTCATGGGGTATCCACCGGTCACCTTGCTTGTAGACCATGGGCTCTCGCCACTATTCATCAAGCCTGGGGTCCTGATGCACATGGTGAACTTTACTCGAGTCACCCTCGTGTTCTCCTTTTCAGGTAAACCAAATCCACAGGTATCCGTGCCCATACGCAAGCAGTCCTTTTATTGCTGCATTTCTCCGACCTCCACTCCATATGTAGATCCCCGAGGTCACCCAGAAAGCAATTCAGCCTGCTCACAGTCTCTCTTTAACACACAGTCCCTGGGAGATGTTTTCTCCCTACTCCCAGATGTTTTTTTAACTTCTGGCAAAGGCTTATGGTTCCTGAGTTTACGGAAGCACTGGTGGGCATCTATTTCACTGCATAGCTGTCTACCCAGAGGTGGTCTAAACCCAGCTAAAGATAACCCCATTTTAGTGGTTCAAAGCAATTGGGCTTACAAACTTTCATTTTTCCACCTTTCCATAGTTTCCCCAGAAAACAACCGAGTACAGGGTAGCTTTGTCTGACTTCTGGATAGACAAGGAAGTAGAATTACCATGAGGCAAGGTCAAACAAATAGCTACTCTCCATCTTAAGATGAGTTTTTCCATTGCCCCACTGCTAGGTATTCTATTTGTGACTCTGGCTCTCGTAGAGAAACAGGGGCACAGAAACTTATGTCTAAGTGAGACTCATATATCAAGGTTAAGTGTTCATCAAGCAGACATCCGAAAGCAGTGTGGTCCAAACCCACAAGTCCGACAATAACCCATTAACCCACATGTCCAACACCAATTGCAATGTCCTCCTCCATCTTTCAAAACATTCGACATGTTGCTGGCTGAAGGAGGAGAGCCCAGGCAGTGAATGTGTAAGCGGAGCAGCCTGGGCAGTGGATATGTCAGCATATCTCTGCATGGCTACTCCAGCAGCCTGGGTTGCCTCTTTGTAGGTCCATGTGTCTTCGGCTCTGGGACGTATTGCCAGAAAGGAGCCTTGACAGCTAAAGCAGGGAACAAGCTGAGGCAGCTACACCCTGCTCCCACATTCAGAAATGAAGAGACCCAACTAGAATGGCAATGATCAAGGAGCCATTGATCACTCCGCCCTTCATTTAACTGCACGTGTGTATCGCCCAGGTTGGCACAATCCACGAACTAAATTCACATTTGCGAACCAGGCACCCCTTCAAAATTCTTTAAACCCAACATGGAATTAAGTTACATCAGACCTTAATTCTAAAACTTATGGAATGTTCCCCCACTCGGAAAGTTTGTAAGCCAACTACTCTGTGCCTTTATACGGCAAATTTTAGCTATCCACTTTGTCTATGGCCCACTAATATAAAACCAGTGCTCAGAGGAAACAATCATTGCTCGCTATGAAGAAATCTTCATTCCAATAGGAACCTTTCAAAGTCTGTGTCCATCGGCAAAATCAAAGCCGGACAGGCCGTGCATAAAGTCAGCACTCTTAGGCACCAGTTCACAGTCTCCAATATCGCCCTATGGTGGGCTTCTGGTCGACCCGTGCCAGCTACCTCACTCAGCCTCCACGGGGTGTCCACCGGTCTCCTTGCTTGTAGACCATGGGCTCTCGCCAATGTTCAACAAGCCTGGGCTCCTGATGCGACGTGGTGAACTTTAGTCGAATCACCCTCTTTTTCTCCTTTTCAGGTAAACCAAATCCACAGGTATCTGGGCCCATACACAAGCAGTCCTTTTATTGCTGCAGTTCTCTGACCTCCACTCCATATGAAGATCCACGTGGTCACCCAGCAAGCAATTCAGCCTGCTCACAGGCTCTCTTTAACACACAGTCCAGGGAGATGTTTTCTCCCTACTCTCAGATTTTATTTTAACTTCTGGCAAAGGCTTATGGTTCCTGAGTACACGAAAGCACTGGTGGGCATCTAATTCACTGCACAGCAGTCTTCCCAGAGGTAGCTTAACCCAGCTAAAGATCACCCAATTTTGGTGGCTCTAAGCATGTGGGCTTACAAACTTTCATTTTTCCCACTTCCCATATTTTCCCCAGAAAACAACCGAGTAAAGGGTGGCTTTTTCTGACCTCTACATAGACAAGGAAGAAGAATTACCATGAGGGCAAGGTCAAACAAATAGCTACTCTCCATCTTAAGATGAGTTTTTCCATTGCCCCACTGCTAGGTATCCTATTTGTGACTCTGGCTCTCGTAGAGAAACAGGGGCACAGAAACTCATGTCTAAGTGAGAGTCATATATAAAGGTTAAGTGTTCATCAAGCAGACATCCGAAATCAGTGTGGTCCAAACCCACAAATCCGACAATAACCCATTAACCCACATGTCCAACACCAATTGCAATGTCCTCCTCCATCTTTCAAAACAGACGACATGTTGCTGGCTGTGGGAGGAGAGCTGAGGCATTGAATGTGTAAGCAGAGCAGCGTGGGCATTGGATATGTCAGCATATCTCTGCACGGCTACTCCAACAGCCTGGCCTTCCTCTGGGTAGGTCCATGTGTCTTCGGCTCAGGGACGTCTTGCCCGAAAAGAGCCTTGACAGCTAAAGCAGGTAAGAAGCTGAGGCAGCTGCACCCTGCTCCCACATTCAGAAATGAAGAGACCCAACTAGAATGGCAATGCTCAAGGAGCCATTGATCCCTCCGCCCTTCATTTAACCGCACGTGTGTATCGCCCAGGTTGGCACAATCCACGAACTATATCCAAACTTGCCATCCTGGCACCCATTCAGAATTGAAATTACGTGACACCAATAACTTAATTCTATAAGCCTCTGATTATGTTCCTCCCTCTGGAATGTTTTTAAGCCATCTACTCCGTGCACTTGTGCCTCATATTTTCGCTGTTTGCTTAATCTACGGCCCTCTTAGATCAAACCTTTTCTCAGAGGAAAAAATCATTTTCGACCTGAATAAATCTTCATTCCAATAGGAACCTATTGAATTTTGCGTCCATCAACAAAGTCAAAACCGAACAAGCCATTCATAAAGTCAGCCATGATCCACACCAGTTCACAGCCTCGAAAATCCGCCATCTGTTGGGGTTCTGGTCAACCCATGCCTTCCTCAGCTCTATGGTGTCCACCGATCACCTTGCTTGTAGACCATGAGCTCTCTCCAATATTCAAGAAGCTTGGGTTACTCATGCTAGATCATGAATTTTTGTTGATTCACTCTCATATTCTCCATTTCTCCTGTAAACCAAATACACAAGTGTCAGAGGCCAAACTCAATTAGTGTTTTTATTACTACATTTCTCCAACTTCTACTGAGCAAGTAGATTCACGTGGTCACCTTGCAAACCGTCAGCCTGCTCATAAGCTCCCTTTTACACCCATTCCCTGGGAGGTATTTTCTTTGTACTCCCAGATTTTTTTAGTGTTGGCAAAGACTTGTGGTTCCTGAGTACAGGAAAGCACTGTTTCGCATATAAATCAATTCTCTGCATAGCTGTCTTCTAAGGTGTTTCCTAAGCCCATGTAAAGATCAAATTTTGTTGGCTCAAAGCAAGTGGGCTTACAAACTTTCTGCTCTCATACTTCCCATAGTTTCCCCAGTAATCTATTGAATAAAGGGTGGCTTTGTCTGACCACTGGCTAGACAGAGAAGGAAAACTACCATGAGGGAGAGGTCAGACAAACATCTACTCTCCATCTTATGGCTAGTTTCTCCAGTACACCACTGCTAAGGTACCACAATGTGTTAGTCAGGGTACTTTAGGGAAAGAACTACAGTGAAACTCATGTCTAAGGGAGAGTTTTATATAGTTTATATAAAGTGCTTTATATAGTTTATATATAGTGTGCATCTAGCAAAAATCCCAAACCTGTCCTGCCAAAACCCACAAGTCCAAAATTAATCCCTCAACCCCTTTATCCAGTATCAAACCACAAAGTCCTCCTCCATCTCACAAACCAGACACCATGATGTTGACTGGAGGAGGAAAGCCGATTCAGTGAATGTGTAAGCATCTCTGCACCGGCATCGTGTCTACTAGGTCCATGTGGCTTCTCCTCAGGGATGTCTTTCAGGAAATTATTCTTGGGAGCTAAAGCAGGGAACTGGCTAAGGGAGCTGCATCCGGATCTGACCATCATAAAGCAAGGCACCCCAGCATTAGAAAGGCGTGGATCCCTGAACCACTTATCCCTCTCCCTTTCAATTCGCCCCACATGTGTTTATCGGCCAGCTTGTCACAGCAAACTAACTACCTCACAGCTCTTCTAACAGTCCATGACATCAATTGTATCAAGCTCATTTATACCACTATCATTTGTTGCCATCATTTTCTAAACAGTTACTTTCTTTTTGAACTCTTGGTTCAATTCTTCTCTTTTCCTACACTCCCACTCTCGTGACCCCTTGATTTCCTATCTTATACTGAGTGCTGTGTCCCTTCACCACATTTATGTTGTTTACCCCCCCTGGGGAGCAGTATTATACAGCAATCATTGTGATCGGTTTCCCCTTTCTACCCCTACCTTCCATCTACCCTCCTGGTACCCTTCGGTTTCTGTTCCTGAGGGGTTGGTCTGACCTTGATTCTGTGTGTCATGATCCTTTATCTGTACCTGTATACATGCTCTTGCCTACGCACAACTGATTGGCAGAACTGGGATCATGATAGAGGGGGGTGAGGAAGCCTTAAAGATACAGAGGTATGTTGTACATTTCATTAGTGTTATACTGTGCTCTGGTTGCCTCATCCTTTTGTTGTGACCCTTCTGTGAGGGTATGTCCTCCCGTCTACAGATGGGTTTTGGGGCTCTGCTCCAACCCCTTTATCCTAAACAATATGGGGGTTTTTGTTTGTTTGCAGTCTTCTGGTGCCTACCTGATTCTGTCAACACCTCATGATCTTACAGGCTAGGGCCCTTTCATATGGGATTTGTTGCTTCTTTGCTAGATGGCTGCAAGTTTACCATCAGTTTTTTAAGAACCCAGATGTTTTATCTTTTTATAGCTGGGCATCATCAGCTTTCTTTACCTCATTTGCTTATGCATTCATTTTGCCTTCAGCTATTATGCTGGGAGGGTGAGCATCACTGAATGCTGGGTTGTTAGAACAAAGTGTTCTTGTGTTGAGGGAGGGCTTAAGCAGAGGCCCAAAGTCCATCCACTTCCTTAATTTATCGCTATGTAAATATATGTACATAGGCCAATACCTCGATTTTTATTAATATATTTTCATAAGTGCACACCTATGTTTATTCCTGTATCCTTAGATTTGCTTCCTAGATCGTTCCTGTTTTCTTTTTACCTTCCTCCTTTCCCAACATCATGCGTGCCCTTCTTCTCTCAGCTAGATTGCCGTTGCTCCACCACCACCACCAGGATCTCTATGTCCTCCTTGTTGTTCCTTTTAATTCCCTAGTTGTTTCCTGTCTATGGCATCGTTTGCTCACCACTCCTTTCCTCCCACTGTCTCCTCTCCCAAGTGCCTCCAGAAATGCCGGTCCCTTTACTTTCTCCTTGGGCTTTCTTCCCAAACCTATCTTATATTGGTAGGCAAAGCAATAAAAGAGACAAAGCAAAAAGAAAACAAAAGACTGAATAAAAATGGAAAACAAAAAAAGGGGGGAAACCTAGAAAACCCCCCTGAAAACACATACAAAATTCCAAATCTGTCTGCTGACCTTTATGATTATCTCCCCACCAGTCTAGAGGGGTTCTGAGAACTGCCCCTCCTAGCCTGAAATCTATTGTGGGGACACTTCAAGGGCTTCGTGGCTTGGCAATGCTCCCATTGCTAATCTGTTCTGTTTCCTTCCTGGTTCATCCCATTGTGGGGATGGTCAGGCCCGACTCACTCCCTGCTGGGTGTCCCGAGTATTGTCCTCATTCACAATATGTTCCAGTGAGGGGACACCATGTCTCAAGCTGTTGTCAGCCCTACAGTCCTCTCTGTGCCTTAGCAGCAGCATGCAGGGCCGTCCTCCTCAGGACTTGGTGTGCCAATATCCAGTCTAAACCCTCACTCCCTTTTTCCTTTGGGTTTACACTTCCATATGGGCATGGCGGGCCAGCCCCTCTCCCCAACCTGTAGGCTAAGTGTTGTCCTCTGTAGCGCATACTTCTAGGGGAAATGGAGGCGGGGTTGTCAGTTTGGCTTTGATTGGGGATGGCCCCGTAGACCCCTCAGTGATCTACATATAACCTCCTCCCTGGAGGATGGGCAACAGGAAAGTGGGTGAAAACTTGGATCTCCATCTGCAGAAGAATGAAACAGGACCCATACCTCACTCCGTGTACAAAAACAAACTTAAACTGGATTACAGACCTAAATGTAAACCCCAGAGCTATCAGGATCATCAATTAGAAACTTAAGGGGTCTATTGCAGGGCATACATGGACTAGCAAATCTAATAAAGGAAGCACACAGAGCAAAAGACAACACAGATGCCTGGGACCTACTAAAATAAAACACTTATGCACCTCAAAAAATTTCATCAAAATAGTAAAATGAGAACTCACAGATTGGGGTGGTGGGGTAACAATGACACAACTAACGAGAGACTTGTTACCAAAATCTATGGAATTTTTCTAAGAAAAAAATTAGTCCAATTGAAAGGTGGGCAAAGGACATAAAATAGACATTCACCAAAGCTGGCTTGTGAATGACTAACACATACATGAAGATATGCTCACCATTTCCTAGCCACCCAGGAAATGCAAATCAAAACAACAATGAGTTATTACCGTACACTCCTCACAATAGCAATTGAAACACACAACAGAGAATGACAAATGCTAGAGAGGGCATGGAGCATTTGAAACTCTTATACATGGCTGGTAGTCTTGTAAACATTTACAACCAGTGGGGAACGCTATGAGACTACCTGAAGCAAGTAGCATTAGACCCAGCAACACCTCTGCTTGTCATATACCCCAAAGAAGTAAGAGACAGACCCCAGACATGTGTTCTCCTACATTCACCGTAGCACTGTTCACAATAGCAAGAGGCTGGAAAGAGCCCAAATGCCCATCAGTAAAAGAATGGAGGAAGAAACTCTGGTACACATGGAAATTATGTGCCCCTGAAAAACAGTGATGAAACCATGAAACACCCCATTACATAGATGGGCCTGGAAATGATTATGCTTCGTAAAGTTAGTCAATCACAAAAGGACTGGCACACTACTATAAGGATAAACACCAAGATAAAGGCAGAATTCTGCTCTTGGGTCATGTAATCATCTTTTTGTCATGAAATCTGGCCTCCCAAACAAGGTAGTGAGCCAGTATAGTACCCGTGCACTATATATTGCCCTCTTTACAATTGCATCTTACAAACCACTTCAACGGAAGACACGTCCCCTCCACTGGGATCAATTTCTCAAGATGGGAAGGGAGGAAGGAGGGAGACGACCAATCAGTTGCTGCCATACAACATTGTCCTACGGTCACCCAAATTCAACAGATACTCCTACGAGAGTGATTAGCAAACCATCCTGGAAACTCAAGTCAAGACATGAGGGGGAGACGGGTCTGTCTTGGAAAAGGCAATTACACTTTCGTTGATGGGTAAACTGGGTAGAGCAAGATGCCATCTGGGGGGAAACATGCTTAACGGTACTTATAGAACCCAAGGAGAGAATACGCCTGGTATTACATTCCTAACTGGACACTTTTGACCTGGTTTCTATCCAGTCCTTGGTGATCCAGACTGGATGCTGTAGTCATCTAGGATTTTAGACTCTTCTTTCCAGGCTCACAACATCCTCCATGGGCCACATCAGAAGGATCCGATTTGGAAAGTCACTAAGGAGCTGATAAGATAAAGCCCACTAGACCTTATTAGCTCCTTAGTGGCTTTCCAAATCAGTGGGATTTACCTTAGATTCGCCTGAAACAGGTTTAAGAAAGTGCTTTAAAACATACTCCCTTGGACTTAGGGCAAAGTGCTCTAGTGTCCAAAGATGCAGATGACTGCTATCTTAATACTCTGGAATTTGAGTTTGTTGGATTTCAGTCTGGATCTCTTGCTTTGGGAATACCCTGTGAATGGTGTCCCAGGACTATCATATAGTTACTGTTTGTATTCTCTCTTTGCTTTTTTGTCACATATGTTAATCTGGAAGGTATAGTCCTGGCTTTGTGAATGAATGTTATTGAAAATTTTATCCTATTCCCAGTGTATGTGTAGTGACCAGTCACTTAATCTTTTTTTTAATCATTTTACTGGGAGCTCATACAATTCTTATCACAATCTATACATCCATCCATTGTGTCAAGCACATATGTACATTTGTTGCCATCATCATTCTCAAAAAATTTGCCTTCTACTTCAGTCCTTAATATTGGCTCCTCCTTTTGTGCCCCTCCTGCCTCCTTCCCCTCCCTCATGAATCCTTCATAATTCATAAATTATTATGTCATATGTTACACTGTCTAACATCTCCCCCTGCCCACTTCTCTGCTGTCCATCCCCAAGGGAGGAGGCTATTCGTAGATTCTTGTAGTCGGTTCCCCCTTTCCACCCCACATTCCTTCTACCCTCCAGGCATCGCCACTCTCACCATTGGTCCTGAAGGGGTCATCTACCCTGGATTCCCTGTGTTTCCAGTTTCTATCTGTACCAATGTACATCCTCTGGTCTAGCCAGCTTTGTAAGGTGGGATTGGGATTATGATATTGTGGGAAGGAAGCATTAAGAACTAGAGGAAAGTTATATGTTTCATCGTTGCTACCCTGAACCCAGACTGGCTCATCTACTTTCCACAACCCTTCAGTAAGGGGGTGTCCAGGAGGCAAAGGGCACTTACAGAGGTCTAAATACAGGCATGGACATATGTAAATATATTTATATATGACAATGGGAAAATAGATCTATGTGCACATATTATAGGTTTAGTATTAAGTTAGCAAATGGACATTGGACTTCCACTCAAGTACTCCCTCAATGCAAGAACATTTTGTTCTGTTAAATTGGCATTCCATGATGCTCACCTTCCTGACATGATCACTGAAGAAAAATGTGTGCATAAGCAAATGTGGTGAAGAAAGCTGATAGTGCTCGACTATCAAAAGATATAGCATCTGAAGTCATAAAGTCTTGAAGGTATACAAGTGGCCCTCTAGCTCAGAAACAACAAAGCCCACATGGAAAAAGCACAGCAGCCTGTGTGATCAGGTTTAAGGTATCAAAGAACAAAAAATCAAATCATTGTGAATGAGGCGGAGTACAGATTGGGAACGCCTTACAGAAGGGTCACAGGGAGGAGAAGAGCCAGTCAACGATGAAATATACAACTTTCCTCTAGTTCTTAAATGCTTCCTCTCCCCGACCCCCACCCCCACTATCATGATTCCAATTCTACCTTACAAATCCAGCTAGACCCACAGGATATACACTGATACAGACAGGAACTGGAAACACAGGGAATCCCTTCAGGACCAGTGATGAGAGTGGCAAAACCAGGAGGGTAGAAGGAAGATGGGGTAAAAAGGGGGAACCAGTAACAAGAATCTACATATAACACCCCTCCCTGCAGGATGGACAAGAGAAAAGTCAGTGAAGGCAGATAGATGTTGGACAGTGCTAAATTATCAAGTGTTCATGAGGGAGGGTGTGGCGGGAGGGAGGGAAAACATGTGGAGCAGATACCATAGGCTCAAGTAGAAAGAACATGTTTTGAGATTGATGAAGGAAACAAACATAAAAATGTGCTTGAAACAATAGATTTATGTATGGATTGTGATAAGAGTTGTATGAGCCCCCAATAAAATCATTTAAATAAAGATGGAAAGAATACACAGAGTTATGGTATCAAAAGAATAGGTTGACATTCAACCATTTCCAGAGGTGGCATCGGACCAAGAACCAATAGTACTGAAGGAAGAAGCCCAAGCTGCATTAAAGGCACTAGAGAAACACCAGGCTCTGGGAACTGACAAAATACAGGAAACACTCACTCACCAAGAAATCTGGAAGACAGCTGCCCGGTCAACCCACTGGAAGAAATCCATACTTCTGGCCATTCCAAAGAAAAATGAAGTGATTCAACAGAATGGAAATGATAAAATTTTCACTGATAACACATGCCGGTAAAATTTTGATGAAAATATTTCAAAAATGGTTACAACAGGACATCAACGGTGAGCTGCCAGAAATTCAAGCTGGATTCAGAAGCAGATATGATACAAAGAGAATTCTTGCTGACATGAGATAGATGGTGGATGAAACTATAAAATGGCAGAGAGATGCTTATTTGTGTTTTATTGACTACGCAAAAGCACCAGAAAAGAGAGAGCCTAACAATGTGCTGGTTTTCAAATAATCCTCAGCAAGTACAGAAGAATTCACCAAATTCTGGGAGATTTGCTCAAGCAGGGAGCTTTTCTGAAGTTGAGTTTTGGTCTGTTTCTGAGACCCTCAATGCTAATCTTTCTTTATATGTTGTAAGATACTCCCTAGTATTGGTTTATTAAGCCTTAGGAACCACCAAAACACATACATAACACAAAGCAAAACTGACCCGCTGGAGCTTTTATGTAAACTGAACTAAACAAGCATCAACAGCAACAGAGAACGGTCAGATAAAGGGGCAAGGAAGTTTAAAAATAAAAACACGGCATGATTAAGAAAGCCTGGGTATTATGTAGCAACACATGGAAGTGAACGTGTTGGGCAATAATGGAGATGCAAGGAGAACACTGTGGTCATTCTGGGAGATCTGCTGTGAAGCACCAGATCACCAGCACGTGAAGATGATCCAGCCTTTTATTGCTTTCCCACCACAGAAGAGGACGCAGCAAGAACGAGGGAGGGAGGCAGAACCCTTGGCAAATAGCAGGTGGAAAAACGATGAAAAGTGAGGCCAAACAGGATCCCAGTGGTGAGGATTGGTCCAACCCTGGGAACCAGGTAGACTGTATCTGGGAGCTCGTGCTGGGACCCTGGACTCCTCCTCATGAGTGGAATGTTGGGGATACTGTTGTGGATATTACTCACAATTTAGGCACAGATCTGGGTGTGTAAACTATTAGATCCAGTAGCTGGAAGCTAGAAATAACAAACTGCACGGAAATGAAGTAGTCAATGACACCACTCATAAACTGAGTAAATATGCAAATGATGGGCTCAAAAACAGGCCTCAGGAGAAAGGAAAAGTATAATTCTGGAAGTGGAAGAGGAAAGGTTGATGAGAAACAAAAGGTCTCCTGGAGAATGAATGACCAGGTATCCTAAAGAGAGTCTTCATTAAGGGTAATGCCAGCAATTTTACTGACTAAGATAAAATTGAGAGATCTTGTTCTACCCCATTGCCATTGAGTCAAATCCAAGCAAGTCTTGATAAATTTTTAAAAATTGAAATCATATGAAGTATTTTCTCTGATCACAAGTGAGTGAAACCAGAAATCAGTAACAGAAAAAACCCTGAAAATATGGAAATTAATTAACATACTATGAAACTAATAGTGGGTCACGGTAAATATCAAAAGAGAAATCACACATTTTAAAAATCTGATGAAAATGAAGGCACAACATACAATATTCAGAGAAGACAGTGTGCAGAGGGAAACTTACAGCAATAAACAGGAAGGAGAGGGTGAAGGGATCTCCAATTAACAGCCTAACTTGATAATTCTAGAAACTAGAAAGAGGAGACCAAAAAGAAGCCTTAATGTACCAGAAAAAGGGAAATAGCAAAGATCACCCAGAAATAAAATTAAAAACAGAAAGATAATAGAACCAATACAATCAGAAGTTGTTTCTTTGAAACAATCATTAAGAATAACAAGACTCTAGCTAGTGACAAAGAAAACAACCAAAAATAGAGAACTAACTGTCATAGTTAGGTTTTGTATCACCTTGACCAGATCAGAATTCTCAGGGGGTTGGTAACTGAGGCCTAGTAATCCCTATGATGTTGTATAACACAATGTATCCCATAATGGGATCTGCTGTGATCAGCTAATCAGATTAAGGTGGAGTACAATCCTCTTACTCAGGTAACAGCACCAATACACCTGAGAGGAAGTTTACTCAGAGTGGGGCCTAATTCATATTTAAGCGGAGGTTGAGGAGACACTTGCTGGCTTTTTTGCGTCTGAGTCCTGTATCTGACTTGTCTGTCTCTTATTCTTTGTACTTGAACCAGCGGCCTGCCATAATGGCTGCCGATCCATAGAGCAATCAGCAACCTGCTATCTGACCTGAAAACCTTGACTTCGTTTCTCTCTCCTGTCACAGCCTGATTTTCTGACCCGAGATTCATCTACTTCTACAGCCTGTGGTATAGAAGCTGAAGCTACTCAAGTCAGGAGAAGCTTCCAGTTTAAAATCTGACTGGCTGACTTAAAGCCACACTGTCCTTACCTACTTCTACAGCTGTATGAGCTCTGTTATGTATGTACACACACACACACACATAGATTTATATCAAGAACGTGCTGTGTATGTATATATACACATATAAATGCATGCATATATATATAGAACCCCCATAAAGAAACAAAAATTTTCCAAAGCTGTGTACTTAATTTTTTGACAAGACACCTATCACTTTCAAAGTACTTTCCATTATACTTAATACATTTGACAAATCTGCCATTCCTTCCTTGGAAACCCTTTTCAAACTCCTATTTGGGTGGCTGACAGCACTTCCTTAGTTTTTTCTTCATTTCTTCTACATCATCAAATTGCTGGCCTTTCATGCCCCTTTTCATTCGTGGAAATGAAAAGAAGTCGCTCAGAGTGAGGTCAGGTGAGCCAGGTGCATGGGGCGAGAGAGGCATGCTCTTTTAGCTAAAAACTGGTGCACTGAGATGGCTGCATGAGCAGGTACATTATCGTGGTGGCAAAACCCATCCCCCATCTGCCACAAATCAGGCCTTTTTTGTTGCACACTGTTATGCAATCTTTTCAGAACCTCTAAATAGAAAGCTTAGTCAACAGTGTGAGCTGGTGAAACGAACACCAAATGCCCCACAATTTGGCATTTTTGTCTCTTTCAGAAGTTGATGGACATGCAGAACAAGGTTTGTCATCAGTCAACATTTCACCTTTTTTGAAACGAGCAAACCACTTGTACACGAGTTTTTCCCATAGTGCTCTCCGTATAAGCTGTGTGCAACATCACAACAGTGTCTGCCGCATTTTTCCCCAAGGAGGAAACAAATTTCACAGCCACACACTGTTCTCTTAAACCAGCCATCACACAAAAAAAGGAAAGAAAACGAGATTAGAGCAAAACAGCTTTTTGAAAAAAATTCACTGTGATCAGAGAGAAGCTTCCCAAGAGATGCTACTGGGTGCACTAACTCAGAACAAGTAGATGCTGTCCTAGCAGGGGGAAAAGCCTACTACGAAAGGTCTGCCCAGAGGAGCTTTTTCCTGTGATGTACTTTTTGTACCCCCTCATACAGGAATACTACTCAGCCTTTAGGAGAAGTCTTAATACATGCTACGTATGCGTGGAACTTGAGGAACTAAACTGAGCAAAATAAGCCAATTACAGGATAAATACTGTATGACTTTACTTACAAGAAAGAAAAGGCAAATATATAAACACCAAAGTTTACTAGTGGCTACCAGAGGCAGGAAGGAGGGGGGAAGGATTGAATAAAACAATAGAATTGATTACGGGTACGTTGCACACCCAATTATTGTAATTGCTGTCAATGATTTATATAGCTTTAAAAGTAGAATTGGCAAACGTTGTACAAGAAGTATGTTTACAATAACAAGTTAAATAAGAGTAGCTGCTGACCCTGCTTATATTCAATCAAAACTGATATTTGGTTCCTTAGTTTGGAGGTTTAGGGACATGGTTTCATGGAACATCCCAGTAGTTGTTGTTGTTCGTTTTGCCTGGTAAAGTGTGCAGAGCTACTGATTTACTTCCTGCTTCACTGAATACCCTCTGGACTCTTTAAAGCTTGCAAGCAGTCATCCAAGGCACGATAATGTAGCTCTATTGACCCAGAGAAACAGAGGGAGAGAAAGAACTGGACGTAGGCGGATATGAAGGGTCTGGCTAATTACCTCTCTAAACAACTGCCTCCCTTTGAGGCCAGAAACTGGGCTGGTGCCCCCCTCTCATTACTGCACAATTTGGTCATGGATTTTATAGAAGAATCCTGTCCTACAACTCAATAAAACAAAACAAAAACCAAGCAGAATTTCAAACTGTCCTAGAGTCTAGTCTTTCTGGAGCCAAGAAGAGGGATAAAGCTCTGGAACCATTGCCCTGAGATAATTTTAAAGACTGAAACCAAAGTATCCCCGAGCACCATCTTAAAATCTCCTTGTAGTGAGCTTCATGAACTTGAGCATGATGCTCTTTTGAGAACGACCTATATGGAATCACATTGCGAACAGTAACTACAAAGATTAAGTAGAAAAGTTCGAGGGGAGTGGGTGTGTATTACTAAGGAAGAACAACTCAGAAAAGAAGGGTGCTAATGCTCCCACAGCTGGAAGCATGTCATCAGTTTCTCTACATGTAAAGGCTCTCGTACATGTAGAAACTGTCATACATGTAGAAACCCAACAGTATATGGTTTGCTGTGTGTCTTCTCAAGAACCACAAAACCATAAACACAATTTAGAAGGAAAAAGCGCAGGCACTGTTACAGACATTGTCTAGGCATCTCCACACACCTTTCAGAATTGAACAAATCCTTGGTTAAATTGTTCAGTTAAAAACTACGGGACCGATTACAAGGATCTACATGTGACCTCCTCCCTGGGGGGTGGACAACAGAAAAGTGGGTGAACTTGGGAGACGTCGGACAGGGCAAGATATAACAAAATAATAATTTATAAATTATCAAGGGTTCATGAGGGAGGGGGAGGGGAAGCAGGGAGGGAGGGGGAAAATGAGGACCTGATGCCAGGAGCTTAAGTAGAGATCACATGTTTTGAGAATGATGAGGGCAATGAATATACAGATGTGTTTTACAAAACTGATGTATGTGTGGATTATGATAAGAGTTGTATGAGCCCCTAATAAAGCGATTTAAAAAACTATGGGACCATAGTTCTGTGGGACAACTTAGTCAATTGACATACATAGTTCTTGAAGTTAATTGTCTCCCTCCTAGTTTGGTGAGTAGCACCTGTCCTTTAAAAGCTTCCAAGAATCCAACTCAGACACCAGAGAATTAAAGAAACCAAAGACTCAAAGAAGAAACTAGTCCACAGTCTAATTGTCCACAGGAACCATCACTTCATTTATCCTGAGCTCAGAACTAAATGATGCCTTATACTGACCTACCGTTCCATCCAAGTAGATGTCATATAAAACGGGAGAAAAAGGAAGAACAAAATTCAAATTCCTTTATTGGACTGATCGCCTAAAGGAACTCCATTTGACCTTGAAGCAGAAGTCACTCCTGGAGGCCACGTTTCATCAATCAATACATTCTCTAATAACAAACAATCTCACCCCTGAGTGCTGAGCTCCCGTACATAATCAACCAAATGATAAACATTTACCCTAAAGCAAAAATCAGATGGTAGGAAGACGCAAGGAAGTTCAATTAATTGAAAAAGAACAAACAGAATAGAAATAACAAAAATGTTGATATTTTGTGAAAAATATAACCAATGTTATGGAACAATTTGCATTAAAAATATTAACTGGGAACCTAATTTACTTTGTAAACTTTCACATAAACCCAATAAAGTATTATTTCACTAAACAAATTTCAAAGAAATCTGAGAGGTTCAGATTATTTCCACATTAATACATGGACACACAATAAGAACCAATTTCAGAACAATAAACCAATGCAATTGATAGGCCCCTGTGTACTGTTTCCCGATTTGAGGTGTGGGGGCCTGAGGAGTGGGGAGAGACAGCCTGGTGCTTTGGTAAAGGAGTGGCACCTGGTGGGGAATAAGCTGCCGACCGCGGAGGTGCAGAAGCAGAGTGGCATGACATTTAACACAGGTAGTAGACACCGTTTGCCATCCCACAAGAATAACAGCTCCACTACAAACAGAAAAGGTGAATTTCTCCCTTTTTTGTTTCCATATCTTACACCATCCACTGTATCCCCTTCACCCGCATTTCCATTATTTGCCCCCATCCGAGGTGGGGTGGAAACATCCATCGTTGCTATCAGTTCCCCTCAAAAATTTCTTGAGAATACAAAATCATTTGGATAAAAATATTCTGGTAACTTTTTGGGATACGAATATATTTTCAGATAACAATCATATACTTTGTCAGGGAATTACATAACTGAGTTTTATAATCCCTATTTTTAGACAAGTATGCAAATTATAAGTAAAACCTATGAGTTATTGACTGAAGGAAATGATTTTCAGTATAAATCAGAGAATCAAAATCATCTAGACATAACCCCTTACTTTAGGGAGCTTTAATATGGTGATATAATCTATCCACTGACATAGTTTAATATAGACTATTAATGTTCACAGTGCACCTGAGGCAGGAGTTCTCAGTTCACAGGACAACCACAAGTCCTAGTTAACTGACCTCTGACCCAAATGATTCAGATTCACTGCTCAGGATTGAGTTAACAATCCGCATTCTTATGAAGCACACTAAATTGTTCTAGTGTAGGTGGTCTCTTGATAGGCTTGAGAACCGATGGGAAGCACAGAAAACTGTCCCCGGACCTGGTGCTGTCAAGCAAGCACTGGGCTGCTAACCACAAGGTCAACTCCGTGTGGCTGCCTCACTCCGCCTCCACAGGGGGCCCATATGGTCATTCTGTCTTTAAGACCATAGGCTCTCACCAATACTCAGCAAGCCTAGCCCCCTCGTGCTAGGTCATGAACTTTAGACCAGTCAACCCGTTCTCTTCTCCCCTTTTTCCTGTAAACCGAGTCCACAGGTGTCAGTGGTCAAACTCAACCCGTCTCTTTATTGCTGCCTTTCTCCCACTTCCACTCAACTAGTAGATTCAGCTGGTCCCCTAGCAAGCCTTTCAGCCTTCTCTCAGGCTCCCTTTAACATTCTGTCCCAGAGAGGAGTTTTCTTCATGGCTCCAGATTTTATCCAGCTTCTAACAAAAACCATTGGTTCCTGAATCCTCCAAAGCACTGGGTGGGGCATATATTTTCAAAGTTTTCTTTACAGGCATGGGCTAAATCTACCTAAAGATCAAATTTTAATGGCTCAAATCAAGTGGACTTACAAACTTTCTATTTTCATACTTCCCATATTTTCCCCAGAAAACAACCGAGTAAAGGGTGGCTTTGTCTGGCCTTTGGCTAGACAAGGAAGAAGAACTACCATGAGGGAGAGGTCAAACATCTACTCTCTATCTTAGGATTTGTTTCTCCAGTACCCCACTCCCAAGGTACCATTATGTGTTAATCTGGGCACATTAGAGAAACAAATCCAGAGAGAGGGGGAGTTTTATAAAAAGGATATAAGAGAGAGTTTTATATAAAGGGTAAGTGCACATCAAGAAAACAATCCCAACTCAGTGCTGCCCAAGCCTGTAAGTTCAACATTAACCCATATGTCCAACAACAATCCACAAAGTCCTCCTCGATTTCACAAAACACACCTATGTGGCCGACTGCAGGAGGAAAGTTGAATCAGTGAGCGTGTAAGCATCTCAGCGCTGGCAGGGGTCACCACGCGGCTGCTCCAGCACCCAGGGCTGCATCGGGGTAGGTCCATACGGCTTCTCCTCAGCAATGTCTTGAAGGAAGTGAGCCCGGCTAGGTGAACAGGGAGCTAGTTAAGGCAGCTGCACCCTGCTCCAACCATCAGAAAGCAAGAGACCCAAGAACTAGAAACGCCAGGCTCACGGAACTATTTATCCCTCTGCTCTTCAATTAACCGCACATGTGTTAATCAGCCAGGTCGGCACAATAAATGTTAACTATCTCAGGCACCATAAGTTGGTGATGACGAGGGGCAATTAACAACAACAACATGACAGACACTGTTCTAGGTCCTTGGATGAAACAGTAGACCGAACAAAGAGCTTCGATTTCAGTGGGAAAAGACAAGTAGACTAATTTCAAATGTTGAGAATTCTGAAGAAGACAGCCTAAGAGGATTGATGGCGGACCATGTGAAAATCATCTGAGCTGAGGCCTGAATGTTGGAGGCAAGATCTCGGGGAAGGACATTTCAGGATGCAGCAAACTAAAAGAGGCTCGGAAATTAGTTGCCTTCCTTCCCAGTGAGAGCTGGAAGGAGTCTAAGCACTTTGAAGTAGCTGGCCTCCCTGAGGGCCTTGATCAATAGAATACAGCAGAGTTGACACAGTGCCCGTATCCAGTCTGTAAGAAACTGGCTGCTTCCACTTCCTGACTCTGAAGAGTCCTCACTCAGAACTTTTAGCTGCCAGGTAAGAAGCCTGTGTGCCCTGCTGCAGAGCCCATGTGGAGAAGCCTTGAGAACACACAGACAGGGAGAGGCGCCCAGCTGAGCCCAACCTTCTCATCATCTTTGGCAATGAGGAACATTTAGCAAAACCGTCGTAGACCCTCCAGACTAGCTGTCAAGTGCATACCAGCATGTGACCCTAGTCAATGCCATTTGGAACAAAAGATGTATAGTTGAGTTCTGCCTGACTTAGTCTTCCAGGGCTGTGATAACAAGATAGCACAGAAATGTATTCCTCACAGTTCTGGAGGCTAAAAGTACAATTCAGAGTGTCTGCCATGCTGTCTCCTGAGACGTTTGAGAGAAGAGTTGTTTCCTGTGTCTCCCTTAGTTCCTGGTGACTCTGAGCAACCATCAGCATCCCTTGGCTTTAGAAGGATGTGCCATGCTGTCCTCACGCGGAGTGTGACTTTCTGTTCGTCCTCTTCTTTTTATAAGATGCTCATCATGAAGCAAATCCCACCCAACTTTGATAGGATCTCATTTGACTTAGCTGTTTAGCCAAAGAAACCCCCACTTTCAAAACAGGATCACACTCACGGGCTCAGGGACTTCGACTTCAACATATCTTTAGGGAGAACACAAGCAATCCATCACACTGACCTACAACACTGACGGATGGTAAAAGGGTTGCTGTTTGAAGCCATTCAATGTTAAGGCATTGAATGATGTGCAACCATGGAATACTAGAAAACAGTCCAAGAAAAGGATCGGTGCAAAATGAGATAGGAAATGAGTGTAGAGTGTTCAAGAGACCAAAATTGGGTCATCATTAAAAGCTGGTGCTTTGATAAATGAGCAGAGAAGAGAGGAGATGAACGAAGAGAGTTGAGTAAGGGTCTGTTGTGTGGTGCTGGGGGGCCCATGCAGAGAATGGCCAGTGAAACCTTCTAAATTGATAGTGGATATTATCTGAACTTTGAAAGGTCTTCCAGCAGCCGTGTGGCAAACGCACTGTCATGGGGCAAGAGTGGAAAAGGAACAACCAAGTAAGAGACTGTTGCAATCGGTGGTTTTTCCTGATTGGGAATTTAGCCTACTAGGAGAAACTTACCTTGCACCACTGTCATTAACTTCCTGTCTTTTGTTCCACTTCCCGTAACTGGACCTCCTGCTTGTCTCCTTGCTTACCCCTAACTGTGCTTCTTGGTCTCAGCAATTTTCTCTCCACCTTGTGCCCCAGTGTCCTGTGTTATCAGGAGCAGGAAGAAGGAAAGTTTCCGCCTCATTTCTGCTGCTCGTCGTATGTGGACAAGCTCCACTTTAGGGACGTGGGTAACTTCTTTGGGGATAATATACCTCTGAACCTACCTACCTCAGCTCTCTGTCAGTTCTTGGGAGCCCCCTGCCTGAAGACAATAGGATTTCTGCTCCACTTTCTTACTTACACCAAACTGTCCCTCTCCCCCTGGAAGAGGCCGATGGTGGCCCAGGACTGCTATGACTACGGGGTACACCTGCCTTATTCTAGGTTTCACTATTAGAAAGCTTCATCTGCAGAGCGAAGGCTTATTCTTCTATCTCTATTAAACTATATTTTAAACTATCTGCCTGATTTCTATCTGTCTCACAAGGAAATTCAAGCTCAGGTGGGAAATAAGGAATTAGTTTGGGGCTTCACATCCATAACAACTGAAATTTAGTGTCAATAATCTGCCTGTCAGTCTAGTTCTTCTAAGGGCTTTTGCTTTGCTCATAGGTCTTTCCAGACCTCTCTGTTGGTGGTCCATGTGGATTTTCACATATGGCCTTTTCCTTGACTTTTCCTTTGTTATATGACAGCATCTCTGAGTGGACTTCCCTAGGTGGCCTAACTCTGAAACTAGGAATTGGCCTTCCATTCACATCCTTCCTTCCATTACCTTTAGTCTGTCCCCTCCTGGGCTGAAGTAAGTGTTTTCAATCTACATGGCTAAGTCCCTCCCACTGACCAGCCCCAGAGGCTATTGAGCTATGAACGGCCTTCCTTGGAATGCAGAAAGAAAGAGCAACATGGCATGGTGGTTTCTAGAGTCCTACTTGGTCTCAACCATGCATCCTTTATCTGGTTCTAGTTTCTCAGCCTCTCTGTGCTTCTGTTTCCTCACATACCAAATGAGGGTAGAGGCAACAGCGCCTACCTCAGGTTTACATGGGAATGAAAATAATACCTAAACAACACTCAGCACAGTACCTCGCATATAATTGAAAGCTCGATAAATATTAGGTAACATTGGACAGGCCCTGTCCTCATGCACTTTCAGAGTTGAATTTGAATGTGGGTGGAAAGCGGTAGCAGGAGAGCAAGGAGGTCAAGAACTCCTCAAGAAGAAAGCCCATTTGTAGGCCACTGGACATCCCCTTACAGAAGGATCTTGGGGAGGAGATGAGCCAGTCAGGGTGTAGTGTAGCAATGATGGAACATACAACTTTCCTCTAGTTCCTAAATGCTTCCTCCCTCTTCCTCCCACTATCATGATCCCAATTCTGCCTTACAAATCTGGCTAGACCAGAGGATGTACACTGGCACAGATAGGAACTGGAAACACAGGGAATCCAGGGCAGATGATCCCTTCAGGACCAGTGGTGTGAGTGGCGATACTGGGAGAGTGGAGGGAGGGTGGGGTGGAAAGGAGGAACCGATTACAAGCATCTACATATAACCTCCTCCCTGGGGGATGGACAACAGGAAATTAGGTGAAGGGAGGTGTTGGACAGGGCAAGATATGACAAAATAATAATTTCTAAATTATCAAGGGTTCATGAAGGAGAGAGGGGAAAAAATGAGGAGCTGATGCCAGGGGCTTAGGTGGAGCGCAGATTTTAAACCAGAATGAATACATTTTTCTTTGTCTTGCTCATTAAAAACTTTTCCCCAGAGGTGAGGTGCTGTTTTCACAGACCTGCTTGGAAGCACAATGCAGCTGTTCTATGTGTGCCCCTAATTCCAGGCGCAACTCAGAAAGGCTTTCCTCCGGCATGTCTTTGATGACCGCTTCTATTTCAGCTCGAGCTTCAGGGGCTCCTGTGCACCTTGGCACACCCAGGGCACTGTCTCTCAACATCCCTCATGGCTGTCTTCTCCTTGACACGTTTCAAGAACGTCTCGGTTTTTTCAATTATGCGTTGTGCTGGCTCCCTCCTTCACAGCTCCAATTTTAATTTTGCAACTGTTATAATTATCTTTCTTCTGCTAAACTGTCACTGAAGACAGTGAACAGAAAACTCGGCTCAACTCAATGGAGACAATAAGGATAGCTATCATATCACATCAGCAAGGATTTCTCAGGGGCTATTAGCACAAGGTGTAAGGCCACTGACCCAACCTCCGCCATCTAAAAGAGTGATTCTCGACCTTTCTAATGCTGCGGCCCTTTCCTAGTTCCTCCTGTTGTGGTGACCCCGCAACCATACAATTATTTTCATTGCTACTTCATCACAACCCACAGGTTGAGAGCCGCTGCTCAAAAACTGGGTCATCTACTCTGTCTTTGCTGGGCGTTGGATTTATTTCCCATCTTCCCCTCCATCCTTTTTGATTGAATTAGTCATGGAAATACATGAAAAAATATAAGCTGGGGTCTTGTCACTAGGGTTCTGACTGTCTCCATACTCTAGCGAAGGTATTTCACTTTTGGAGACTGCTAGTACTTTCCAGGGAGCAATGTAGTTCTCCCCACCTGCACTCGTTCAGGAGCCCCGGCCGCATACTGGTTACACCCTGGGCTGCTAGCCGTATGGTCGATAGTTCAAAACCACCAATGGCCCCAGGGCAGAAAGGCAGTGCTTCCTTCTCCTGCTCCCCGGAGCTAGCATGGACTTGATGGCAGTGAGGTTGGGTGTTCTGCTCTCCCCGCATGCACCCACTCTCTGTCCCTGTCCCCGTCCCTGTCACCGTCCCTGTCCCTCACACGTGCACATCTCTGGGAGCTGCAGCCATTCCGTAGATGAGGGTGCTTCAGGACGTTCACAGACACACGAAATTGAAAGACCAAAGAAATTGTCCACCAACTCTTGGAAGGCTGCTCATATGTACGAATAGCAGGTGAAAGGTGAGGGGATGGAATAAATGGTGGGTGCCCTGCAGTGGTGACACGGAGTAGCTGTCCCTGGGAAGGCACAACCATAAAGCTTAAAACATTTCTGGTTTGAGGGACCAAGCTTAGAAGCTCCTGGAAAACATACAGGAGGAGACAGCCATGAGGAATAATGAGCAGGAGAGACAGGGGTGATGGCTTGTCAAGCTTTACCAGGCTTCTAAAGAGCTGGAACTGAAATAGAAGTCGCCAGCGAAGACAAACCAGAGGAAAGACAGTTTCACTATCGTTTGGTTGATTCAAATCTTGAGCTTTTAATCCAGGGGAAGGACTTGGAGCAGCAGTTCTCAACCTGTGGGTCGTGACCCCTTTGGGGGTCAAACAACCCTTTCACAGAGGTCGCTCAAGACCATCAGAAAACACATGGTTATAGGAACTGAGACACAGCTCCTCTGTCTCCAGGCAGGTCCGCCCGCATAGACTGTTACCCATGCTACACCATGCTTCACGACAAAGTTTCATTTAATTGTTATTAGAAATAAATATTTCACAATCTATAATTACATATTGTTTTGTGATTATCACTATGTTTTAATTATATTCAATTTTTACCCATGAAAATACATCCTACATATCAGATATTTACATTATGATTCATAACAGAAGAAAAATAAGTGATGAAGTAGCAATGAAAATAATGTTGTGGTTGGAGATCACCACAACATGAGGACCTGTATTAAAGGGTCGCGGCATGATGAAGGCTGAGAACCACTACCTCAGAGGCATTCCACTGAATTCCAACCTGGCCTCGCACTGAGCATGTTGCTTACATATTCAGTGTAAGTCCAGTGGTCTTACTTGTAGCAGAAATTTCTGACAAATCCAGACGATTTACTAACTGTCAGTACCAGTTTATGGTATGCTACAGGCGGATTCAACAGGAATCAAAAGCAGAGTAACTGCCTGTGTCGTTTTTAATTTTCTCGGGTTCCATTTGAGTAAAAGGCTTGTAAGTTACCCGGGGACCAAATGCCCCTGGTGCCTCTACTAGGGGTAGAATGTTCAGGGAGGGTTCAGGGCTGGGACAATAGTGACCTGAAGTCCAGGATCCCTTAGGGCAGGGGTCCTCAAATTGTTTACACAGGGGGCCAGTTCATTGTCTCTCCGACCGTTGGAGGGCCAGACTATGGTTTTCAAAAAACCTATGGTCAAATTCCTATGCACACTGCACGAGTCGGCTGCTAAGCAGGACAGGCAGTGGCAGCAAAAACACCCCGAGGGTGGGATAAATGGCATCGCGCCACATGTGCCCCATGGACCACAGTGTGAGGACGCCTGCCTTAGGGGTTCCTGGGTGCACTGGGGATGAAGGTCACCTACTGCTCCTCGAGAGGAGAAATGCTCTAAGTCCTGGCATCTCCGCCCACTTTCCCGGCACTCTACCGAACTGTTCCCGGTGAATCACGGTTGGAAGGGAAAGCGTACCATTCTCTGCCCACCATTCTCCTTTCTCAAAATGATACTGTGGCCAAATAGAGTTGCAAAGTGAATCTATCAGCTTTTGTTTGCCCAGCCTCTCTGTATCAACTCTATCCCAATTGCACACGATTCATGCAAGGGGGCAATTCCTGAGCATCAAGCTGCTAAGTCCCATCTAGAAAGCACAAAACAAGGAGGCGATTGACAGCTTGCTGCCTCCAGGTTAATAACCCCCACTAGAGAGCGCACCCCTGGGTTGCCCTGAATCTCATGCCTCAGCCCGAGGGAAGGCGTCAAGGACTAGTCGCCGAGGGCGACCTTTAGGTCCAACCATTTTTCTGGACAACAGGCTAGGAGGACCACTGCTTGGGATGGCCCCAAGGCCCTCCAAGACGCCTGCTGGCGGGGCTGATGCTCAAATCTCTCAAGGGAAGGGACACGTGGCAGCTCAGGGAACCTTAAGGGAAATTGGAATTTCTGGCTGGAACATCATGGCAGAGGAGCTGTGTATTAAGTAAGAGCTGTCCCCAAAAGTGCCTGAAGCAGCATAGCTGAAAGCCTAAAGGTAACAGTGACTCCACCTAGGCTTCCGAACGCCATTGGCCTAAGCCTGGGCCACGGAAAACCCGCCTGTAAGAAGGAACAAACCAAATCTGGAAGAACACTAGCCCTATAACGCCTCAAGTTTTAAATTTAGGAAGTATTTTTTTTGTTTTTATTCTTTACTTTCATAGTTATCAATATATATGGCATTCAAAATATATTTTAAAAGCATAAAATTTTCAGTGTTTTTGAAATGTGACCAAATTGTCACATTTATAATTTGGGTACCAGATACGTTTTCATTAAGAATTATGACAATTTTGTGCTTGGTGTTATAGGGCTAGAGCAGCTTGTTTGAAAAACCAGGAGAAAGGCAAAGGGAATGGAGGGGAAAAGGGAAACTTTGGGCTCCCGGGACCAGGCAGGGCTAACTCCCAGGCCTCTTCACCCAGCTCCCTAGGCAGCGCCCTTCCACATGTGGACTGGTGGGTGCCATCTTGGCCATGGTCACAGATCCTGTTACCTCTCAGCTACAATGGCGACTGTGTAGGATCTCTGGGAAAAGCTGAAACAGCTTTGACAAGAGTGAAGCCATTTGGGGCTGACAGAAGCCACCATGAAAAGAAAATAAAGTAGCTAGGAGGTGTAAATGAACTAGCTGATATTGGGGAGGTAGGCTGTGCAGACGTCGCCCAAGGGAATGTCATGAAGGAAATGGGTGTTCAGAAGGCTTGCGAGAACGACCAGAGCAGTTTTGGTTCAACTAAGAATGGCTAACCCTAATATCCTGCTTCTCACTCGCCTAGTCCTGAGGAAGTATCCAGGTACCTACTGTACAAAACAGTGACATTGGAAAAATCAGTGCCTTGAGAAGCCCAGGAGAGGCAGACGAGCCACCACTAGAGAGAACGGGCCTAGTCCTTGCCTAGAAAAATCGAAGCTACAGACAATAATGCTCGAAGCTGAATAAAGGTGTCCAGGCTCTGTTTCACTTGACCCCAAAGAGCCCATGCTCACTCTCCATGTAGGGAGCAAGCCAGTAAATTTCTAGGTGGACAAAGGGGTCACCTTCTTGGTTTCAGAAAAGACTACAGGTGCCTTGTCAAAAGGAAAGGCTTTCATTACAGGGGCCCCAGGGCAGACCCAAGCACACCCATGGACAACGGCCAGAATAACAGATTTAACACAAGAGACAGTTACACACACTCTCCTTCCTGCTAATGCCTCAATGCCCCTTTCCCCTAATTGATCGTTACTTATTAGGAAAAATGGCAGCCATAATTACTTTCTCATCTGCTACAACCACCTTAACACCTGAACTTGAAAAGCCAAAAGTTTTGCTCACCGCTCCAATGTCAGAGTGATATGTGTTTTATCAAGGAGCAGAAGAGACCTCCTCAAAGGAACTTCTTGATAAATCGCTAAAAGATATTCCTTTTATTTGGGCAGAGAACAACGTGCGAGACCTTTCTGAACTTCAGGTGCCTGGGGTCGTACAACTTCTGAGCTCAGATACACTGGTGTGTCAAGCTAACCCTACTCCCTGTATAGCAAAGGTGGGTATTTCTGTTCCCATTTGCAGACTAAAGAGGACAGGCATTTGGGTCCTCTGCAAGTCCACATGGAATGCTCCCCTGCTGCTCATGCAGAAGCCGGGAACTGAGGACTTCCAACCGGTACAGGTTCTCAGAGAGGCAAATGAGAGGATAGAAACTGGCCACCCCACGTGCCAAACCCCGAGAACCTCCTGAGTACTATCCCGTCAAACTGAATTTGTTATACTGTTTTGGACTTAAAGGATGCTTTGTTCTCCATACCCGTGTCCCCTGCACATCAACCCAGTGAAGACTTACAGGGACACAAGGAGATACACCCCCAAACCACCTTGCTCCAGTATGCAGATGACCTCCTCCTGTACTCCGAAACCCTGGAGGAATGCCAACGGGCTACCAAGGACCTGATAATACTCCTTGGCCCTTTGGGGTACAGGGTATCTGCAAGAAAGGCTCAACTGTGTGTCCATAAAGCTGTATACCTAGGCTACCAACTGGAGGAGGGAAAACGGACCTTGTCCCCCAGCCGCACTGAGGCGATCCTCAAAATCCCAGTCCCTGAGACTAAGAGGCAGTTGCAAGAGTTTCTAGGAGCTGTGGGGTACTGTCCATTGTGGAATTTGGGATTTGCAAAAACAATGAAACCCCTATATGCAAGTACTGGGGAAAGGAAAAAGAACTTAAATGGACTGAAGTAGAACAACAAGCGTTTGAATCCTTTAAAAAGTCGCTCATATGGGCAACCTCTCTTGCCCTACTAAACATAGTAAAGCCCTTCCAATTGTCTATGTGAGGCCAGAGGCACAGCAAAAGAAGTGCTAACTGAGAACTTGCGGCCATGGAAGAGACCTGTGGCCTATCTTTCAAAGAAACTGGACTCTGTAGCTGCAGGATGGCTGAGCTGCATGCGAGCTGAGGCTGCCATGGCCATCCTAGTCATAGAAGCTAGGAAGCTTACACTGGGACAGGATATTGCTGTGGTAGGGGGACCTATGGTTGAACCACTCCTAACCAGTCCCCCGGACCGGTGGATCTCGAATGCCAGGACTATACCACAAATCCCCAAGGTAGTGGCTGTGACCATGCCATCCCCAGTGTTACAGCCACAACCTACATACTCAGAAAATGATCTAAAGATAAGGCAAGAGCTGGCCTGCCAAAAAGACTGGGAGCATCCAGGGTGGCTGCTCCATCCTGATGGAAGAAGATTCATGCCAGAAGCTCTGGGAGAGATCTGATTCAAGGACTACATGAAGGTATGCATTTGGGAACCTCTCTAAACTGCCTCAGTTGCTTCTCAGGCACTTTTACATACCCAGGCTTGGACACTGGGTGGCAGATGTCACCCACCGTTGATTGCACTGTGCTCGGGTAAACAAACCCAGAAAAAAAAGGAGCAACCCCAACCACGAGCTCGAGGTAGTAGTCCTGGAGAATTCTGGGAGGTGGACTTTATGGATATCAAACTTAGAAAGTATGGCTACCGATATTTGCTGGTGTTCGTAGACACCTATTCTGGATGGGTGGAAGCCTTCCCAACCAAGAAGGAAACTGCTGCCACTGTGTGTAAATTATTAGTAACTAAAATCGTCCCTAGATTTGGCCTTCCCACCACCTTGGGGTCCAACAATGGCCCAACATTTATTGCTCAAATTACTAAAGTCTTAGCAATGCTTCTAAATATTAACTGGAAGCTCTTCAGGGCAAGTAGAAAAAATAAACAGAACCCTAAAGGAATTGTTCGTTAAGTTGCATTTAGGACCTGGCGAGAACTGGGTTGATCCTTACTTTACCTTTTGCCCTACTTCAAGTCTGAAGCACTCCCTATGTGAAAAGCATGTCCCCATTTGAATTTATGTTTGGCAGACCTTCCCCAAATCCTCCCAAGATTGAAGGAAGTAGAAATAATGGAAGTCACTAATCGTTCCCTCATCGAGTGCCTGCAGGCTGTGCAACAGGTGAGAGACAAATCATCTGCTCTGACACCTTCATTTTGGGCCTAACCAAGGGAAAGGGAACAGGCAGCCAACAACGTGCAACCAGGAAACTGGACATGGGTAAAGAAGCACCAACCTGACACCTTAGAACATAGGTGGACTGACCCATACCAGGTGATACTTACAACACCAACTGCTGTTAAAATAGTGGGGAGGGGGCCGTGGATTCATCAGTCATAAGTTAAAAAAAAAAAGCCCTCCCTGAGCATATCCTGAAAAGATGGACACCCAGAAAGACGGAAAATCTCTCAAAATTAAGGCTTTACAGAACTTAATTGTTTTTCTCCGAGTATTGCTGACAGTACCCAGTGTTTCCCCCAAGTACAAACACATCTGTGGACTGCTATTCTAACCTCCAGCAGTGAATATGTAACCTCTTATACTGGGTATGACCCCCTGTTTTCATTTTGATTTGTTTGATTTGCTAGGAAAGAATTGGCATTCTGGATCCTTTAAAGGTAAAGGGCACAATGGGACCTATACTGGAATCCCGTCCTATGGGTGCGGAATACCCTCTATAGAAAGAAGGCTCCAAACAAACCATGTCTATATATGCCCGGCTCATGGACTCCCTAACTGCCAAGGGGAGGGACATTACCATTGTGCAGCTTGGGGTTGTGAAACTATCATTTTCAGGGTGGAAACTTGTTAAAGATGACCCTATTATTTTTACAAGAATGAGACTCAAGTCGGAAGGGTTTGATCCCACTACGTGTATGGTTTCCAAATGTAGCCCAATTAGAATTGGATTCAAGCGTTATTGGGTTCACTGGGAAAACATGGGGAATTCAACATTATGTAAATGATAGAGATCCCGGGACAACCTTTTCTATCCAGCAAAGTAAAATATGGCAACCTGCCATCCGTACAAAGGCCCAAACCTCGGGATAAATCCTGAAGAGCCACAGCTGGTGTCATTAAGATTCCTTTGCCGCACCCTCCAGACTCTCCAGTAACTTTCCCGTTTACTGCCAGCCCAAGTCACAGGGCCCTTCTCATTCAGGAGCCACCTCAAGGTTCTGTGTTTGATTCTCGGGATGCTATATTCCAATTTATGAACTCAAATCCTCACCTCACAGCTGATTGTTGGCTTTGTCTGAACCCAGCTTCCCCTTACTATGTAGGCACAAGTACAAATAGCACTATTGGTACAGAGTGTAATCCAATTAGAAATGTTAGTAAAAAGGATTACACGAAGCAGCAGTCTATAGGTGATGTTAGTATGGACTCAAGTCTAAGCTCACTTTAAAAGATTTGCAAGGGCAAGGACTGTGTTTTTATTCATCTAAGTATCCCTTTAATATATCAAGATATCGAGATTTTTGCCTTCAAGCTGTTCCCATTGAACCAAATGTTGATCCTAATTTGTTATCTGCTCCAATGAGTACTTTCTTTACATGTTCCACAGGACGAACACCCTGTCTCTTTTCCCCAGTATTCATAGCGGACCCGGGTATTTGTGTGCTAGTGCATGTTAGTCCTCAAGTGTACCTGTGTTCTGGTGAAGGAGGTGTAGGGATAACTTTGGAATTTCCGGATGAGTTCAAAGAGCCCCAGTATTGGTCCCACTGGTAACAGGGCTTGGGATTATGGGATTAGCTGCAGTCGGGTCAGTTGCTTTAATACAAGGAAACTTAAACTATCAGACTCTTAGTCAGCAAATTGCTTTAGATCTACAGGGATTAAAAAAAACCTGTCTCCCATTTAGAAAGATCCCTAGACTCCCTTGTAGCAGTTGTGTTGCAAACCCGCCGAGGGCTTGACTTGCTCTTTTGGAAACAAGGAATGCTGTGCACAGCATTGGGAGAAACTAATTCTATGCAAAGCATTCGGGAATCAATAAAGATAGATGAGCCCTGGTTAGGAAAGGATTAGAACAAAGAGTCAAGAAAAGAAATGGAGGAACCAATTGGTTTGAAAAGCTACTTAATTGGTCAGCCTCGCTAACACCCTATGAACAGCCCTAGCCGGCCCCTAATCCTCCTCCTGCTAAGCCTCACATTTGGCCCAGTAATAACCAATAAGCTAGTGGCATTCATTACACAGAAAGTACAAGCCACAAAACTCTTAGTGCTGAGCCCACCATACACTGGGCTGGCTACCGAAGATTCAATGATTTGAACTTGGCTAAGAACAGGAGAGAATATAGCAGCTCTGGGCAAAGCTTAAATAGCCTTGACAAGAGAAGTCATTTTGAGCTTTCAGAAGCCATTATGAATGGTAAATAAACTAGCTATGAACTGCCAATGAACTAGCTGATACTGGGGAGTTAGGCTGTGCAGACGTAGCCCAAGGGAACGTACAGAAGGAAATGGATGTTCAGAAGGCTTGCGAGAAGGACCAGAGCAGTTTTGGTTCAGCTAAGAATGGCTAACCACAATACCTCGCTTCTGAGCTCTGCCTGCTTGCACACCTACACATTGCAAAAGTATAAAAACCTTTGGAAAATTAGACTGGGGGGGCCGCTCAGTCTCCCCTCAAGAGAGCAGATGGTCTGGTCCCTGCGCAGGAAATGAAACTTGTTCTGCTGAACTTTCCGGCAGTCTGGGCGGTTTGCTGTCTGGGAATGGAGTGTAGCTACAACAGACACAGGTGGTGCCATTCTGCCTGAGAGTGGAGTCACGTGGCTGGGAAAATGGAGGCCGCAGGTTGCGGCCTAGCCGAAAGCTAGCCTGGAGCCGGCCACCCAGCCAGAGTCCTGCCCAAACCAACAGGGTGGACGCAGGCGCCCCCAGGCCTGCTGCTTGCCGGAGCCGCGGCACAACGCTGTGTCCCAGTCTTGGCACAACAGACTCCATTTTGAGTCCTGCACCTCCATCTTAGCTCTCAAGGCTGAACCCTAACCGACCTCCCCTCCCCTGCTCAACCCCAAATTCCTGGAACCAGCTCGTCCCAAAGCCAGAATGTTTTCTGAAGATATGGTCACTCCATCCTTCCTTGACATATAGATAAGATTAACGACCTTCTCCCTTCTGAAGCACCTGTGCGTGCAGAACCTCCCCAGCTATGATCCTCCCCAGCTGTGCCTGCCAACAGTGGGCATAAAAACGCCGCCAGGATTTTTTCCCCTGGCGCAGCTTCAATAGCTCAATATCCTGAGTTGCTGAACCCGCCCGCAAGCTTCTCAATAAAGCCTGCTTCTAAAACTTCGTTAATTGGGTCTTTCATTCTGTTTTCACATCCAAATAGACCTTGTGTTTTGGTGCCAAAAACCCGGGATAGGTGTGTGGCTCCCCCCCTTCTTTTGGGGTCCCCTAAGAGCCACCCATCTTCCCCAAATCTCCAGGACCTTTAGGCGCGGCGCTTGCCTACGTTCAAAATCAGTCTATGGCTGCCCTGATGAGTCTCTCCCTCTCACTCAGACCTTGTGAAAGAAAAGACTTGTTTTTCTCTCCCAAGTTGCCTGGCCCTAGTCCCAGCTTAACAACCACGCACATTGGCTTCCGACGGGCATTTTTGATTTCAACGTTCTACAGGACCTGGACAATTTCTGCAGGAGGACTGGTAAGGATTCTGAAGTCCCCTATGTGCAGGCTTTTTGGGACTTGCCTTCCCGCCCTGACCTCTGTAGCCATTGTTCCGCCCGCCAAATACGGTTAGCTCTATCTCCTCAGCAGAAAGAACCTGCCATTCAAACCCCAGAAGAGCCAGCCAAGCTCCTCAGCGCGCCTCTTCCGCTGCCCTATCAGTCTCCCCCGCCCGCTGCGCCACCCCATTGCTCTCTCCTGTCCTCCCCGCTTGCCTTTCATACCCGCTCCCACAACCCTCCAGCTGCCCTTTGTCCATTAAGAGAGGTTGCAGGTGTACAGGGACTCGTTCAAGTCCACGTCCCTTTTTCCTTAAAGGACCTGTCGCAGATAGAGACCCGCCTGGGCTCTTTCTCAGCAGACCCCTCTAAGTTTATTAAAGAATTTACCTACATTTCCCAAACGTATGATTTAACCTGGCATGACATCCAAGTGATCCTTGCTTCTACCCTTACTGCCGAGGAACGTACACAGACAAAAACCACGCTATCGACCCAAATGTCCCCTTGGGGGCGCATGCCATCCCAATAGAGGACCCCAGTTGGAGTTACCAGCCCGGCCGGGCGTCTGATCTTCCTTATAGAAACCTCATGCTCAGGTACCTCATTAGAGGTCTGGAAACAGTCTCCAACAAGGTTGTCAACTATGACAAACTGAGAGAAGTTACTGCTCTTTTTCTTAACCGCCTCCAGGAGGCACTCACAAAGTACACTCGTTTAGACCCAGGGTCTAAAAAGTGGGGCCTCTATTTTGGCCTCTCACTTCACCTTCCAGTCAGTCCCTGACATCAGAAAGAAAAGCTAAAGAAGGCTGAGGAGGGCCCTGAAACCCCTATACAGGATCTGGTAAAAATGGCATTTAAAGTTTTCAATGCTTGGGAGGAGCCAGCTGAGGCCACATGCCAGGTGAGGGTCCAACAGATGGTTAGCCTCCATTCCCAAGCCCTGGTAGCAGCCCTAAGGCCGGCAGGCAATCCCGTCCATCGCCACGCTCCCCAGGGGAGCCGGCACCTACCGCCAGGAGCCTGCTTCAAATGTGGCCGGGTAGGCCACTGGGCAAAAGTTTGCCCCAATCCCAAGCCTCCTACCAAGCCCTGCCCACAGTGCAAACAGCCAGGCCACTGGAAGTCGAACTGCCCGACCCTGGCTCTGCCACCGGCTCTGCAAAGCCGAGGTGCCGAGATCCTGGAAACTCCAGACACATAGCTGCAAGGTATGGAGCTGCTGGGGTTCATGGACTGAAGAGGCCCTGGCTCCTCGACTCTGGTAACCCTCGCCGAGCCCAGGGTTGTGCTCCAGGTAGCGGACTACCTTCTCCATTTCGCCCTCTCACTCAGGCCCTACTTCCCCTTCCCTGGTCTCGGTTATGGGAATAGACAGGCCCCCCTCCCACTCTGCAGATCCTGTTACTGACTTAGCCCAACAACTTTCCCGCTCCTAGCTCAGTATGCTTTTTACCTCCCACTTACACTCCAACTTACACTGATCAGGAAAACACCCAGTATTGCTCTCTTCCTCAACAAAAATGGTGGGTACACAAATAGAACTTACTCATTCTCCCAAAGTTACAAGAGGAAACAATCATCACCAATATTCACAATTCTCCACACATCGGGCCAAAAGCTCTCTACACGTTTCTAACCCCATATTTCACCCCACTGGACTATGGAGTACTATCAACACAGTACATGCAAAATGCAACATCGGTGCCCTCTCCAATAGCCAGAAAGCTCAACACCCTCATAAACAGCTCCACCAGATGTAAGGGCACCTACTGGGACAGGACTGGCAGATAAACGTTACCCACATGCCAAAGCATAAGCGGTTTAAATATCTCCTCACTATGGTGAACACATTTTCAGGATGGATCAAAGCCTTTCCCACCTCCTCTGAGAGTGCAAGCATAGTCACCACTCACCTTCTTCAAGACATCATTACTCGTTTTGGCCAGCCTGCTTCAATTCAGTCGGACAACGGTCCAGACTTCATATCTATGGTGCAGCAGGCAGTTTGCGCCTCACTGGGCATCTGCTGGAAACTCCACGCAGCCTACCACCCCCAGTCTTCTGGTAAGGTTGAACGAGCTAACGGTCTCATAAAACAACAGCTCACCAAACTCTCCCTAGAACTGCAACTTTCTTGGCCTCAACTATTACCCTTTGCTCTTATACTCGCCTTGGCGCAGCCCCTCAGGAGCCGTCCGGCCTCAGTCCTTTCAAAATACTCTACAGACAACCTTTCCTTTTCTCGCCTCTTCCTGCAACCGATTGCCCTCTGCTAGGTTTTTACCTTCCATACTTGTGCTTGCTCCACAACCTTCTTAGACAACACGCCAACTCTGCCATCCCTGAACCCTCTCTGACCTCTGCTGATCACCAAAAACCAGTGCATCCTGGAGATGCTGTGTTAATTAAATCCCTTGCACCCAAACCCTTAGCACCCCGGTGGAAAGGCCCTTACACTGTCCCTTACCACTCCCTCAGCAATCAAGGTTCTTAGACTAGATTCCAGTGTACATTTGTCCCAAGTCCAGATGGCAGTATACTCTGACCATGGCTCCCAGTGGTCTGCTCAGTCTACTGGTCCTATGTCTCTCTGCCTCACTCACCTCACCAAGCCAGCCAGCTAAACCTAGTATAATTTCCCCTTTTGCCTGGCGATTTTACTTGACTGAAAACTGTACCAATTACGCCTGCACTAAGTGTTATGATTATTTGCTGGCCACCGCTAACTGCCCACCCACAGGGGGCAGAGCACGCATATACTTAAATTTCACTGATTTTAAAACGCTTCCTGTATGACCAGAAGGCAACTACCCAATGTGCAAAAAAGTGAATGCAGAAAAATGTAGGGTGTCCTTGGTCTTCCTGCCAGATACATTACCTTTCCCTTCGTCCCCAGGGATGATTCTACTACCATCAATCTAAATACACTCTCACAATCCCAGACCCCTGGGATAGCCGGTGGACGTCTCCGGTTCCAGGAGCCTAGTGCACCACTCGCCGAGAGAAATTTCTGGACGCCAAACTGTATGTATGGAGGTCGCTACTGCAGGTCCAATCCACCATCCACCGTAATATTCAGATCCAAGACCTTCAACTCACTAACTAAATTTCTAAACCTTCTGAGTCTCCCTTCTCCTGGCTCACCCTGCTTCAGCAGGGACTGGCCATCGCCACTTTGCTGGACTAGGCAACCTCTCCACCTGCTTCATGTGTGCGGCCCTAGAACGCCCTCCTCTGGTAGCAGTACCAGGTCCTGCCCTGTCATTTTCATCCAACGTAAAGACCACAAAAGCCATAACCATCCCCAACGTCCCTCTGTACATCCAACCAGAAAACACTCAAGTGCCCTTTTGCTACTCCAATCCATCGACACAGACATGTAATGTCACCCAAATCCCCTCCAAACCACTAACAGGGCCAGAAAAAATTTTCTTTTGGTGCAACCATACACTCACTATGCATATAAACATCAGTTCTACCTCTACCCGTCACTCTGGTTCCGCAGCTCCCTATATACACTCCGGCTGAGTTCCAGGACAAATACATCCAAGTATACAGTCGTCAAACTAAAAGAGCAGTTTTTCTCCTGATAGCAGTGAGAATCTCCTTCGCCTCAGCAGCAATTGCAGTAGGACTCAGCGGCGGAGCCCTTGAACACTATCATCACAGCAGACAAGTTAACCGCATGCTTCCAGCTGGCAGTCGATGCCTCTGCCAAGTCTCTAGCCTCCCTGCAAAGACAAATAACCTCTGTTGCCCAAGTTGCCTTGCAGAACCACCGCGCTTTACACCTTATCACGGCTGAAAAAGGAGGAACCTGCCTCTTCCTCCAGGAGGAAGGCTGTTATTATATCAATAAACTGGGGATTGTGGAAACTAGAGTCCAGATCCTCAACAAGCTAAACCGAGAGCTGCAAAACAACAGATTCAGAACAGATGGATCTTCCTCCTGGTGGAACTCTTCTCTGTACTCCTTCCTAGCCCTCATACTAGGACCCATAATTTTAGTTATAATTTTGCTCTTAATTGCTCCTTGTCTCATCCAGCTCCGGCAAAGTCGACTCCGCGAAATTACCCGTATAGCAGTTCACCAGCAATACCAACCTCTCCACCCTGTGCTAGGCCGCAACTGTCAGTACTCTGTCTGAAAAGCCCCTCCCCTTGCTTTTTACCCACTACCCACAGGAAGCAGTTACAGAAACGGTTACATCCCTTTTCCCTATAGGGCACAGTCTAAAATGTCCGGTCTTGGCACAACAGACTCCATTTTGAGTCCTGCACCTCCATCTTAGCTCTCAAGGCTGACCCCTAACCGACCTCCCCTCCCCTGCTCAACCCCAAATTCCTGGAACCAGCTCGTCCCAAAGCCAGAATGTTTTCTGAAGATATGGTCACTCCACGCGTCCCTGACATATAGGTAAGATTAACGACCTTCTCCCTTCTGAAGCACCTGTGTGCGCAGATCCTCCCCAGCTTTGATCCTCCCCAGCTGTGCCTGCCAGCAGTGGGCATAAAAACGCTGCCAGGATTTTTTCCCCCTGCGCGGCTTCAATAGCTCAATATCCTGAGTTGCTGAACCCGCCCGCAAGCTTCTCAATAAAGCCTGATTCTAAAACTTCGTTAATTGCATCTTTGATTCTGTTTTCACGTCCAAATAAACCTTATACACTGAGCCTCGAGAAGGCTTTGGGAGTCAAAATCCTCCCAGCCTCCAGGCAGCAGCGTCCCAGCCCCCTCACAAATGCAGCCCGGGAAGGCAGGCGAGTTCCCGGGAAAGCAGGCACGTCATGTCCCGCACACCAGCAAGAAACGGCGCAAAGACGGACACCAGCAAGAAACGGCGCAAAGACGGACACCAGCAAGAAATGGCGCAAAGACGGACACCAGCAAGAAACGGCGCAAAGACGGACACCGTGAATTCAACCCAACAATTCTCCTGAGGGTGGTGAGGTAAAAGGAGCCCAGAGGGGCCCCCAATCCGTGAGACCAACATGGGAGGGCCCACTCACCTCATAGCTCCAAATCACACAGCACCGCTTCTTTTCGACCTCTCCGGGGACAGGTGTGGCTCGGTCCTCGGCTCCACGCGAGAAACAGCTCACGCTGAGGCCTGGTTTGGGATTCCCGTGAGTTTTATGAGCGGTTAGGGAGGCGTGGTCGATGACGTGGGTCGACCCCATTGGCTGAATTGTTGAATTGAATTCACCTGGCCTAGGTGAGCCAATGCAGGTACAGCCCCACCCAGGCATAGCTCCCCCTCCTGGCTGGAAACCTGAACTTCTGAGCATGCAGTGAGCCACTGCTTCATGAGCCGGTAGCTTGGACCTCTGAGCATGTGTAATAGGCCTGCCAGTCCCTATGCTAGCTCCCTAACAGGTTTTCCAGCCAAAGGTCTGCCTTCTGGAGCTGTTCTACAGAAAGCACTTAGTTCCTGACCCCTATGCATTCGGGGTAATGGATGCCCTCGCTTCCGTGCTTGCTTCTATGTCATTCTGGAATGGTCCTTGTTTCACAGGTCGGCGAGGTCAGGAATTCTGGGCTGGTTGGCTACCAAGCACAAAATAAATAGCCAACAGATTGAAATCTCAACCCCTATATTGGTTTATTATCGACCACACAAACTTGTCTTCTGGAACTTCCCTCCTAAATTTCTGAACCCTTGAACTCCTTGACACATGTACTTGGAAAGCAAGGATTCCAAACTCTGATCACCATATCTGACTACTCCCCCAGTCCCTCTGCACTGTCAACCAGCAAAGTCGGGCCTCTCCATTTCTCAGAAGCTGCAGATTGTTACGTGACATCACCCTGTGTTTAAATGTTAGTGATTATGCCACTTAAAAAACAAATGTGTGAGCCAACTGGGGGCAAACAAGACTCGTTTCAAACACCAGCTCTGTCTCCTCTAAGGGCCCGTGTACAACTGCGACAACACAACAGTGGGTCCTGCTGGGTCTCCATTAGCATCTGGGAGGAAGGTTATTTATTACAGGGAATCCTACCTTTGTCCCTTGGTGTTAATTGCAGACTCACTGGGTGACGGATTGTATCTGACACGCACCACGTTTGCCGCAGAAAACACCAACACTTTGTCAAACTCCGTTTGGTATTGCTCCATCCTTCCATTATTCTCCCTAATGACAAAAATAATTAACACATTCATATAAAAGCACAGGATGAGGATAGCTTTAATTTATGCATCTAGTTCAGGGTCATCCCTCTTATCAATATATGACAATCTAATGAGGCTTAATTAAAAAGTAGCAGTGAAGCAATTTAGGAAACTGAGGGATTGTCACGAGTCCTGGTTGTGACAGCATGTTTTGTGCACCATGGAAGATAACAGATTTGTCTTCTGTGGTATCTCATATCCATCATCCTCAAACTACCTGCTCTTAGGGGTAGAGAGACCGAGCTTGTCTTTGAAAAAAGTGCCTGGGTTTGGTAGCCGCTCACAGGATGGCAGGTGTAATGTATTATGAGAAATTAACAAATTTCTGAGAAGATGGCTATTGGAAGGTCTGGCTGGAGGGCAAGGTCATGGCCCTGAAGGATTCAGGATCCAGAAGTCAAGTCAGAACTGGATGCCAGAGACTTTCTCAATCCAGCCCTCTTTGCCCCTCCCCTAAGGCCAATACATTTCTAAGGGTTATGGATTCTACTTCAGAATCTTTCTCAAACCCAGGGCCCTCTTCACCATTATTGTCTAGACCTGGTCACCTCTTGCCTTATAAATAAAAATATGGGTTTATTGTAAGTCTGGGTCTGTTAGGTTTCTCGGGTGGGAAATGTCTCGGTCCTTGGCTACACACTGGAAAGAAATTCACACCAAAGCCTGGTTGGTAATCCGAGTGGGTTTATATACATGAGAGAAGAAGGTTCCGGCGTTACACTAAACTGAACACGGGCACCCTCATGACACTGCACACTCAGCCCTGCTGAGTGGAAGGCAGAGAAGCAGCTGAAGGGAAGGGGCGGTGGTCTCCAGATTCCAGCCTTTTAAGGGCTTTCAGCTGGGAGGCGTCAAGTAAGCTCTCCTGGCTTGGGCTTAGCCCGCATTGGCTTCCAACCTCCTGTAGGGGGCCCCCTAAGCATGGAGAGGAACAACCCCTTGTCTTGCTACCTAACCGGTCTACATTCCTGCATGGCTACATTGAGATGGAACTAGCCCCTTTAGACAGCCTGAGGGGTTCACCAGGAGACACGGGCCCCAGTGTTCCCTGTGACAACCTTAAACCTTAAACTACTGTTGGAGTTTATATTACCTGTGTGGGTCTGTGGGCATGGGACGTTTCCATGCCAGAGACCTGAAGTTACACAAATAGGCATCCAGAACAGAACTCATACAGGCTCTAATAAGATGCTCAGATGCTTCTCGCTAGGATGAGAATTTAACGAAGTGTGTGAGCAGTTCAGATCTTGTAAGGGAGAACAGGTCAGTAGGGTATCCAGAGAAGAGAGCAAAGGTCAGGGGAAAGGGCGGGGGCCCACAGACATCTGTGCTCTGTGTTTGGCCACAAGACAAGAAACCGGGTCTCCTTGCAAAAGAAAGCAGAACAGCAAGTCCCTCAGAACTACGACATTTTTAAACATGACCTATACAACACTCGGCTCTGGGAGGCGCCTTGGAAAACCATAAAAGCCCTAAAAGAGGGGCAAGGAGGAAGCCCAAGTCTTTGATTTTCCCTGCTGTGCTTTCAGTGTTGAAATGTCTGTGCACGGAGCCTTTGAAATTTCAGAATCAGAGAGTGGATTCATAAGCCAAGCTCCTGCTTTATTCTTCAATGCATTTTGGCCCAGCTTCTCCTTGGTGAGACATGTAACAGAAATTCTGGACTTAGGAGCCACTTGGTCCTTGGACACTAGGAGATTTCAGTGGAATCTGAAACAGGGCTCGAACCACCAGCTGGACTGGCCTAGGAAGCCCAAGTATTCAGTCTCCCAAACACCAACCTCCCGTTGCTCTTCATCTGCCTGCACCTTGTTCAGCTTTAGTTGTCCGTGGAAGCGTTTGGCACCCATCTGATGCTTCGGAACCCAGAAAGGAGTAAAGGTAAAACTGGGATTCAAATGAAACAGACTTAAGCAGGACCATAGCCAAGATGTGCCCAGGGCTCCTCGCAGCATTTGTCACCTTCATTTCCCTCTTCGGACTCAGACGTGGCAAGGTTCAGAAACAAGCTTTACCAGAAAGAACAGCTGTGAACCCAGCCTGCTTCCAAGTGAGAAAAAGCCCTTTACACATGAGTTCCTGAGGTCAGCCCAGCCCTGTGCGTCCCCACCCCTCCCAGAGTCCCTGGCTCTCTGGCGAAGCATTAAAGCAAGTGGAAACAGAGATTTGCTCAGAATAAAAAAATCGTTTTTCACAATAGCACGGCACGTTCTGGATGGCAATCACGGCTGCACAAACCATATCCGTCCTCCAGCCATAATGTTGGCACCTCAGTGACCACGCACATACATTGTGTGGCGAGACTCAGAGCCTATTCTATTTGTGGTCAATTGTTTCCTCCCTCTCCATATTTTGCACTTAGGAGACATGCTCTCTGGAGGTGGTTGAGGCTTGTCTTCTCACCAATAATCATCTCCTACACCTTCCTTTACAGTCACTAATTTGATGTGTTCACTCAAAGAAATGCCAATAATATGAGGTTTCAGAGGAGAGCTCCTAGAGCTCCCCCAGACAACAAGGAGGCCGAGTGTCACCGTCATTATCCTGAGCTGGGAGGGGGCACTAGTGTTCTGGAAGCTGGGGATCCGTCACTGCCTGCCCACCGCACAGACAGAGCAGGTGCTGGTTATAATTGCTTCTAGACGTCCTGCCATGCTGAGTTGAAAGTCAAACCCATAAACGCTGCCCGACTACAATAACACTGGAGTACACAGACATTTCTGCATCATTGCTGGGTGAAAATATACTGAGTGGAGTTGGATGAGATGGCAGCAAGTGCCTAAGGAGGGGATGCTGTGGGAATACCAACAAGATGACTGTCAGTTGCCGTTTCCTCCTCTCGTCTGCTTTCCCCCCCTTTCTTTCAGGACCAAAAGACATGACAAATATGTAAGGAAACAAATTTGTTCATTTTTAGAGGAGTCTCCCACCCCACCCCACCCCACCCCACCCCCATCCAACTCTGGCCTCCTTTGAGCAAGCCAGTAGAACTTTTTTTTTTTTTAACCTGGCTTCTACTATGGCAATTTCCGGAGTTGCTATGTGGCTGTGTTTAAAAGTCGCCTTTGGGATCCAGAGCACAATCCTTGTCACAAAGGCATTCTCCCAGTCCCAAATAGCAATGCGACCTCCTTTCAGAAGGTTGTTCTTGTTTCTGTAGACCCATAAAGGAGTTCAAGCTGTTGATCTTGACCGTGGTTGTCGAGTCAGCCTCTCATGGGCACCTCATGGGAAGCGGAGCAAACTATGCCAGTCTGTGCTATCACCAGGTCTGGGAGGGGAAGCCAACCGTGGCGGGCCAGAGGTCGATGTGTGGATGGAGATGATCAGGTCTTTCGTCCTTATTCTATTTCAGTCTGGAAACATCACATTTGTGAGTGGTGATACTGAGAGGGTTGTGGGAGGGTGGATTGGAAAGAGGGAACTGATTACAAGTATCTACATATGACCTCCTCCCTGGGGGACGGACAACAGAAAAGTGGGTGAAGGGAGACATCGGAGCGGTCAAGATCCTGCCTTTTCAATTCCTCCATAGGGAGGCATGGTTGACGGTCATGGTCAACCCCAATGGCTGGATTGAATTCACCTGGCCCAGATGGGCCAATCCAGGTGTAATGCCCACCTAGGTGTACCACCCCTTCCTGGCCGGAAGTTTGAACCTGAGCATATGTAATGGATGACCCAGTCCCTATGCTAAACCACCTAATAGTATTTGCAAGATGCCAAGCACCGTTCTAAGCTTTTTGTGTATAATAATTCAATTATTCCACTTAACAAGCCTATGTGTGGACTCTATTTGGCCTCCTTTTACAGATGAAAAATCAGTGGCACAGGATGATAAAGTCATGAGCCTAGGACCACACAGTGAGGAAGTGGGAAGGAGAGATTTGGACCCAGGCTGCAGAGCCCATGCCTTGGGTGCCTACAGCTGCCATGTAGGACACAGAAAAGCATGGAGCAGACTCGGCGTAAGACATTAGGGAGTTGGGAGGACTGTAGCATGAATGTATGTGCTATGACTTCATGAGAGTAGCTGCTACTCAGATCCAGAAGAGAATACAAGCCTTTTGCAAAAAATATTTTTGCCAAGAGAGTGGAAAACTGCATCTTGTGCGAAATCCCCCAACCTGCACATGTGCATAGCTATTTCAGAAGGTTCCAAACAATGTGTGCTGTGCGGCAAACCAAACTGAGCTCAGGGGGAGCTGGTCTGTGGGTTATGTTAGCCAGAAAGTGAGCAGTTTGAACTCACCAGCCACCACTCCAAGGGAGAAAGAGGAGGCTTTCTGCTCCCATGGACTTACAGCCTTCAAAGTGGCAGGGAGCATTTCCATGCGTCCTATGATTAGGATCTCCGAGGGTGAGGGTGGAGTTGGTTGAGACCTGTCTTCAGGGCATTTCCCAGAAGGGCTTCCTGCAGTGGCTCTGCCTTCAGGAATGTCTGATGACCTTGAGGGCAGCAAAGTCCTAAACACACTCGGGCAGTGGTTCTCAACCTTACTAATACAGGTCCTCTTGTTGTGGTGATGCCCCCCTCCCCCAACCATTAAATGATTTTCTTGCTACTTCATCACTGTAATTTTTCTACAGTTATGAATTGGGTGAGCCCTGTGAAAGGGTCATATGACTCCCAAAGGGGTCGCAACCCACAGGTTGAGAACCACTGCACTAAGGGTTCCCCTCCCAGGCAGCCCTACCAGTGTCTGGTGTGCATAGTTCTGTGAGGTGAGAGAAATGGACTTAGTGTCTGCTTCTGGTGACAGTTGATGCAGGTGGGCTTTCTCCCTATGTCAAATCCCTCTCAAGCCATTTGTCACCACAACAGAGGGAGCCATGCACAAAAAAGCAAGAAGAGGATGCAGCACAGCAGGACAGCAAGCAGAACAATGATTGAATAAGCACAATTCACTTCAATCATGAATCGGGTGCCCCTGAGATGTGAGGAAGACTCCAGTCTAGTGACATTAGATCAGGTTTAGGGATTGAGTGAAGGGACCCCTCTTGGCTCCCCTCAGCCCCTATTTTGCTTTCCCATTGACCCTGACCCTTGCATCGTGATTGGTCCTTATTCCAGCATGATGGTTGGTTTCATAACCACGGCTTATGGGAATGTGTTAGTCGATAGGTTATACAGGCACAGCCTCTGGAATGGGTAAGTGAGGAGGCGATTTGGGCTCGTTCATGCAGACCACTAGTTGTCCTTGACATGACTGGTAGAATGGATCATGTGAAGTGATTTGAGATCGGCGTTGAGATCTGATAGGTCATGCAGACTTCTAGCTGATCCTGGCAGTACCCTATTTTAAGGAAACAGAATGTTTGGCGTTTAAGTCGTATTTGAGCTTAAATTTTGAGCAATAGGCTGTGGCTCACAGTTAGAGTCTATGTGGAGACCCTACATCCATTTTGAGGGGCCACAGATTCAGCCACCATTGAGTTCTTTCCTACTGCTGACTGGCAGTGGAAAGTTTGTCCCTCAGGCAGTGTGCTTGCGTCCACTCCCCGGGCCAGACTCAACGATATATGGTAGTGTGCACATCCCAATGAATGTCCCGCTCATGCTCTCACAGGCCCTCCTGAAACTCCATGAATTGATCTGTCTTCAGTCACAATTTTGTGACAAAGTTGTTTGTTTTCTATGTCTTATTTAAGTTTTCAGGAGCCCAGGTGGTAATGCTGGATAGTGTTGGACTATTAAGAGCAAGGTCGCTGGTTCAAAGCCACTAGTCATTCCACAGGAGAAAGATGAGGTTATTGCTTCCTGTAAAGGTAGCAACTTCAGGATTCCTACACAGAGTCACTATGAGTCAGAGTCAGCAGGACAGAATGGGTGTCATTTTATTTAAGTCACTGTGGCTGTGGGTCCTTCCGACACCATTGTGGCCTCATGCGGATGCTGTCCTTCATCCAGAACAGCAGTTTGTGCCTTTTTCTTGTGTAAAACTTAGCAAAGGAGTTCCTAATAAAATATAGTTGAATTGGGAGTCATTTTCCCCTAAAAACAAAGTAAATACACAAATAGAAATGAGACTATGGTGCTAATAACCAGTTGGAGAGTTGAGAGAGCTGAACTCTCAATCCTGATAGAAACCCATTGTGACTGAGCACCTGCTCAAGGTCATCCACAGCCTATGAGGTTGAGCCTATGTGTTGGGGAGTACTTGTGTACATAAAGTTAACAATTTATCTTTCTAAAGATTCTGTCTAAAACTTACTTTAAATAATAAGTTTTCCCCTGGGATAGGTAAAGTTCAGGGAGTTTTACACCCTAGCATCCACCCACTCTCAGCAATCATCATGTTAGGCCAGAGGAGGCAAATCACACCCACTACCCAGGGAGCACTGCTTCCAAAAGCACATTGCCTGTGCCGGGGCAGAGGGGAGGTACCCGGACCAGAAATGCTGACAGAGTGGAACCAGAGAGCTCAGCCCCCAGCTTCCCGAGGGAGCAGCTGTGATGGTTCACTTCTGGATGAATATGTTTAAGCAAAGGCCAAGGGCATGACTTGGGCAGCACGAAAAGCAGATGTGCAGAGGTTGTTCACTGCATTCCAGAAGGTCAGACACTCTCCGGAGGCTCCTTGGCTCAATGGCAGGAAGTCATTGGTGGCTTCCACCTTCAATCCCAAAAGGTCACTGCCGTCCAGTGGATTCCAACCACAGTGACCCTATATGGAGTTTTCAAGACTGTAAATCTTCATGGGAGCCAGCAGTCTCATTGTCCCCCTTGGGACAGGGAGCTAGCAGCCCGTTTTGCCACCAGGGCTCCTTCCTCTCTAATTCTGGATCCAGTCCCTCCGAATATCCTGCCCTGCCCTTGTCTAGGCTTCTTAAATGCGTTCCACGCAGCTTATTTTAGTCTGGGTGCATTCGAGAAACAAATCCACAGAAAAACTTATGTATAAGAGAGTTGTGTGTAAAGGGTGAGTGCACATCAAGAAAACATGCTCGTATGTGCTTATGCACCCGCTTTGTCTTCAGCGATCATGTCGGGGTAGGCTGGTGTGCTTTTTCCATGTGGGCTTTGTTGTTTCTTAGCTAGATGGCCCCCTGTTTATCTTCCAGCCTTTAAGACCCCAGACGCTATATCCTTTGATAGCCGGGAACCATGGTGCTTAACTACTACACCACCAGGGTTCATTAGCATGTGACTTATCACCTGTCAAAATAGCAGGAGACCAGGTTTCTCCTTTGTGGCCACACCAGGTACTGACAGAACCAAGAACAGAGACACATTTATATATCTTGATTATCATTTGCATATTATATGCCAGGAATCCTTGGAAGTGTCTTGGAATTGTTCTACTCTGGTTCAAATTTCACACACCCTCCCAGTTTCCATACTTACTCTGCCAAACCCCTAGTAACTGATTTGCACCTCCTATCAACTTGGGGAAAAGACCCTATGCCACATATAGAAGTGGACATACTTGGTACCCAGAAAACCTGTTCAGTGTTTTGAGGGCGGCTCAGCAAACAAAATGGGCACAGTGATTAAGCATTCAGCTGCTAACACAACGGTCAACTCTCTAGTGGTTGTGAAAGAGAAGGGTATGGTAGTTGACCCCCCAAAAGAGTTACAAACTTGGAAACCCTACGGGTATTTGTATAGGGTCGCTATGTGTTCCAATTGAGATGATTGTCATAGGTTGGGTTTGGTTTAACCCGTCTTACTGAGGAGACTCCTTCTTTACACGCGATCAGTTACTTTAGAGGAAAAAGACATGCCTGTCCCAGAACAATCCAAGGACTGGTAAAGGCAACACCCACAAAGACACTCCCTCTGCCTGCCTAACTCTAAAATGCTGCCCATAAAACACTCTGCCTGGTAATATCTGGGCAGCACACTGGGGAGGTGCAGCAAATGTGTGTTGAATGTATGAGGCCATTTCATAGTTTGGTTGCACGATCAGGGTGTCTGTCATAAAGCGCATCTCTTTGACTCCACCTCTCAGCAGAGATGAACACAAGCTTCCCGTTTTTTTCTCGGCAATGTCCTTGTCAAATAAAAGTTCCTTGTAGATCAGTAACTTGCCACAGAGCAAAAGATATGGGAAGAGGCTCATCTTTCTCCTGGCTGTGAAATAGAATGGCAAGCCCCTCCCTTCAACACACACACACACACACACACACACGCACGCACGCACACACGCGCGCGCACACACACCTCTGCCTTACAACTACATTCGGTTGATTAGCAAACAAAGCTCTACAACCCAACTATGTGTTTTTCTTCTCCAGAGGAATGACGGACTTACATACCCTGCATTGTCTTTTTTTAATGGAATTGCCCCAGTTCTCCTCACCTTTCCTTAGATAGTGCAGTGAACTATTAGATGACTGCAGGTATTGAAAACTAGTACTGATTTCCAGTTTGTGTCACCTTTGGCTTTGAGCACCCTCCACTTCTCTAGTAAGCTTTCCATTGCTTTGGGGAAAATTTTCTCTTTCTGAATTTATTATGTGAGGGGGGAAGGGTAATAATTAATGTGCCTATGGAGGACTATCCTTCATGACCTAAACTCATTAAGGGGCAGTGCCTGATGGAGCATCAGGTTGGAGGAAGGCCTATTAACAACCTGCATTATACAGATGACACAATTTTGCTGAAAATGAGAAGGACTTGATTCACTTGCTGATGAAGATGAAGGATTAAAGCCTTCAGTTTGGATTATGACTCAAGGTGGAGAAAGCCCAGACCCTCACAACTGGACCTATTGATAACATCATGATAAATGGAGGAAAGTTCGAAATTGTCAAGGATTTTGTCTTGCTTGAATCCACAATCAATTCTCATGGAAGCAGCAGAGAAGAGAACAAATGACACATTTCACTAGTCAAATCTGCTACACGAGACCTCTTTAAAGTGTTGAAAAGCAAGAGATTACTTTGAGGACTGGGGCGGGTTGACCCAGGCCATGGTATTTTCAACTGTCTCATATTTATGTGAAAGTTGAACACTGAATAAGGAAGACCAAAGAAGAATAGATATATTTGATTAATAGTGATGTAAAAGAGTAATGAATGTACCATGGACTGCCAAAAGAACAAACCCATCTAACTTGGATGAAGGACAGCCAGAATGTTCCTCAGGGCAAGGATAATGTGACTTCGCTTTAACTTTGACATGTTGTCCGGAGAGATCAGTCCCTGGAGCAGGACATCGTGTTCTGGAAAGTAGAGGGGCAATGAAAAAGAGGAAGGCCTTCAACAAATGGGATTGACACAGTGGCTGCAACAATGGGCTCAAACTTAAGAACAACTGTGAGAATGGTACAGTACCTGGCAGTGTATGATTATGTTGTATGTATGGTCACAATGAATCCAAACCCTCCCTATGACACTGAACAACAACAACAACAACATGACTGAATCCTCTGGGAGGACTCTTGAATGTGAGAAAAATGGAACGAAGCCAGCGGAAGGATTGGAGGATGTCTTAAGTTCCTGTCTTAATCTCCTTAACCAAAAATTATCCAACAAGTCAGTAGCCTTAAAACACTTTTCCCACTGCTTTGAAGCTTACAGGTTCAAATTTGGGGTGCGACTCTAGGTCAGGGTCCTTCTTTGTGGATACCAGAAAGTTCCTTGGCATTCCTCGCTATCTTTCTCCCCGTACTGTGTGTTACTGGGTCTATCCTGGCCTTTAACTCAGAAGTGTTTAGGTTTAGGCTCAAGCCTATTCTCATATGGCCTCATTTTTTTTTAACATTTTATTAGGGACTCATACAACTCTTATCACAATCCATACATATACATACATCAATTGTATAAAGCACATCTGTACATTCTTTGCCCTAATCATTTTCTTTTTTTACATTTTATTAGGGGCTCATACAACTTTTATCACAATCCATACATATTCATACATCAAATGTATAAAGCACATCCGCACATTCCCTGCCCCAATCATTCTCAAAGCATTTGCTCTCCACTTAAGCCCTTTGCATCAGGTCCTCTTTTTTTTCCCTCTCCCTCCCCGCTCCCCCCTTGCTCATGTACCCTTGGTAATTTATACATTGTTATTTTGTCATATCTTGCCCTATCCCGAGTCTCCCTTCCCCCCCTTCTCTGCTGTCCATCTCCCAGGGAGGAGGTCACATGTGGATCCTCGTAATCAGTTCCCCCTTTCCAACCCACTCACCCTCCACTCTCCAGCATCGCCCCTCTGACTGACCCATCTCCTCTTCTAAACCCCTCTATGAGGGGATCTCCAGTGGCCATATGGCCTCATTTATATTACAAAAGAACTCCCTTCGTTTCAAACAGGATCATGTCCACCAAGGCTCAAATTTCTCACATATTTTGAGGGGGCTACAGATCAATCCATAATGGTTCTTTTGGGTAGCTGTAACAAATGGCTACCAATCGAGTGACTTAAACAGCAGGCATCTGTTCTCTCACTTTTCTGAAGGGCAAAGGGTTAAAATTAAGGTGTGGGCAAGATTCATTCCTTCTGAGAGCTCTGAAGGAGAATCAAAGTAGCCTCTCTCTGCTTCTGGTCACTGCTGCTAATCCTTGATATTTCTTGGCTTATAGATGCACTGATCCAATCTCTGCCAGTGTCTTCACACGGGGTCTCTGTGTGCCCACTCCTCTTCTTATAAGAACACACCAATCAGTGCATGTAGCATCCATCTGAAATCTAAACCCAGAAAGATGGAGCTCTTGAAATCCTTAACTAAGCACATCTGCCAAGACCTCCTCTCCAAGTAAGGCCATAGCCTCAGGTTCCATGTGAACATGAATGTGTGTTTGTGAATGTGATTTAATGTACTACAGAGGGCACGCTTTGGCCTCATGAGGAGTGTTTCGCCAGTACCGGCTTCACAGCCCTGAGATTTCCCAGGCATTTGCCACATTTTCTTGTCTTCCCACCATTTATCCACCATTAGGCCTTTTCCCCTAAGTTAGTCAAGCATCAGTTTCTGTCACTTGTGATCATGACCCTCCCTCCCGCCCAGGTCACAAATTTAAACTGATACAGGCAGTTTCTTTAATGAGCACTATGTTATCCTGATTAGCAAGCATTGCTAAGGAGGGAGGATGAATCAGTGAGAACCCGCTTGCTTCATCTAGCTTTGGGGGCAGTCCACAGAGGATTGATCCCTGAGCCACTAACGAATTTTGCAACTGTCACAGAACAATGCAAATAAGTAAGATCCACATCTGCTGAACACCATCATGAGGTCAAACTGTGTGTAAATAAATGCCTGTTTCAAAGAGTGAGTAAATCCTAAGGTAAGGAGTGACAGGGCTTTGTTGGCATAAACCCAGCAAGGCATTATGGGTCGGATATTAATGAACTCATGCTCCTGGGCCTCACAGAGCCCCAGCTCAACTGCTTCAGCTTGTTGACAAACAAGCACTACCCGGAGAGAGCACTACCATTTCGATGAACAGGGTTGGTTGGGGATGATGCTTCCTAACTTGCATTTTAATACAAATTTGATGCTTCATCTGAGCAATGTGGAAAGAGCATTCAGATAAAAGAGAGGGACAAACATCAAGTGCCCAGAGGATGAAACTTCTATCTAATCTGTGCCCACTGGAATTGCTTCGTGGGAAGGTATTTTTTGGTGGTGTTGGGTTGTTCCCCTACCTTGCTCCAAGCCTTCCTCCTCATGCCCACCCCCACCCCAGCATACATCCTACTGGGAGAATGTCTCTGAATAATGAAGTTTTAATAAATGAAGCTTTAATGAGCCTGATAGTCTGCCTAAGACCCCTTCAAACTGTAGTCTTTCATTTGTATTCTTCCATCCTTTTTGAAGAAATGAACCTGATGGCAGGTAGTATGTTTCCTTTCCAGGATGAGCTGATAGAGCCTCTCGCTGCTGCAGTGGGAGGTGAAACATTAAAAGGCCCTCTGTGGCCATGAGACATGCCCACTCTCCAAGAGACCCTGGGCAGGTTTGCTGAAGCTCCTCCTCAGAATTGACTAGTGGCCCTGGTCCACCCATCTCAACCAACCCAGTCTTCATTTGCACTCCATGCCCTCTCTGAGCTCCAAATGCATGCTTCATTTGAGGATGACAAAGCCTCTATTTTCTGAGAAGATGCGCAGACATGTGAACTAATCAATGCTCCCCCTGTCCCCGGGGAGTGTGAAATTCTCCCATCATGACCCACCAGCTTCCCTGGAAATTCCTGTCTTAACTCAGGCACTTAATATCATTGGTGTCTCGGCTTCCTTCCTTCTTGCACATCCCCCAGGCATTAACTGTCATCCTTCCTCTCCCTAAAATATACTTTGAATCTATTCACTTCATGCCATCCCTACTGCCCCAAGGTGTGTCTTGCATTGACTATGAAACTAGATTCTGTATCCATTTTCCAGGGCTGTCAAAACAAAGCATCGTAAATCAGGTGGCTTTTAAGAACAGTCCACCACCTGTCTATCAGTTCGTGGTGCAGTGGTAGCTAGAGTGTTGCTGTGAAATTGGAAGCCGTGCCACCGATATGACAAACCCCAGAAGGGTCAGCAACGATGGGCAGGCTTCAGTTGAACCTCGAGCCCTGTGGTGCTCAACCTTCCTTTAATACAATTCCTCATGTTGTGGTGACCCCCAACCATAAAATCATTTTCCTTGCTACTTCATAACTGTAATTTTGCTACTGCCATGAATCGGGTGACTCCTGTTAAAAGGTCGCTGGACCCCAAAAGGGGTCACAACCCACAGATTGAGAACCACTGCTCTAGCCTAAGGCAGACTAGGAAGAAAGACCTGGTGATCTACTTCCAAATATTAACAAATGAAAGCCTTATGGGTCACAACAAAATATGGTCCTATAGAGTGCTGGAAGATGAGCCACTGACCTGCACACAACAGCTACAAAAATAGACTCAAACACACCAACAAAGGCCTGCTGAACTCCAAAGCCCTAACAAACCCACTGCCCTCAAGTCCATGCCAACTCATAGCGGCCCTATAGGCCAGGGGCGAACTGTGTATTAGTCTGGGTATGCTAGAGAAAACTCGAGGGAGACTCATGTGTATGACAGAGAGTTGGTGGTTTTTAAAAATCATTTCCCTATTATTTAATCATTTTATTAGGGATTCATACAACTCTTATCACAATCCATCCATCCATCCATTATAAAGCACATTTATACATTCATTGCCCTCATCATTGTCAAAACATTTGCTCTCCACATAAGCCCCTGGCACCTGCTCCTCGTTTTTCTCCTCCCTCCCCACTCCCCCCACCTTATGAACCCTTGATAATTTTATTGGGGGCTCATACAACTCTTATCACAGTCATTCCATCCATCCATCCATCCATCCACCCATTGTGTGTCAAGTACATTTGTACATGTGTTGCCCTCATCATTCTCAAAACATTTGCTTTCTACTTGAGCCCTTGGTATCAGCTCCTCATTTCCCCACTTCCATCCTCCCCCCCCTCATAAATTCTTGATAATATATAAATTATTTTGTCATCTCTTACACATCAAACATCTCACTTCCCCCACTTTTCTCTTGTCCGTCCCCCAGGGCAGAGGTTTTATGTAGATCCTTGTAATCGGTTCACCCTTTCTACCCCACCTTCCCTCCACCCTCCTGGTATTGCCACTCTCACCACTGGTCCTGATGGGATCACCTCTCGTGGATTCCCTGTGTTTCCAGCTCCTGTCTGTACCAGAGTACATGTTCTGGTCTAATTCTACCTTATAAATCAAGAGAGAGAGTTTTATATCAAACAGTAATTTTACATTAAGCAAACGTCCCAGCCCAGTGCAGATCAAATCCATAAGTCTGATATTAGCCCATATGTCTGATACCAATCTATACATTCCTTTTCAGACCCATAAAACATGTGCAGTGATGCTGAATGCAGGATAATCACAGGCCAATGGGTGGAAAGTCTTGTGGATCCAGTGGCATTGTAAGCATCTCAGTGCTGGCAGCGATCTCTCTGAGGCTTCTTTGGCTTCAGAGGTCTGGTCGCATCCATTTGGCTTGCCTTGTGCAATGTCTCCCAGGAGTAGCAGAGAGAGAGAGAGAGAGGTGTCTTCCACCTCCAAGGAGGAAGTACCAGATTTCTCAGAGTTCTCAAGAGAAGGCTATGCCCACATAAAAATCTCACTGACTATCTCCAGATTGGCAGCCTAGACTCCACGCCTACACTCCTAATCCTTATCGTGAAACAAGATTAGGTGACTACCACAGGCTCCTAATCCATAACAAGCCCATTTATTTTTTCCCTGCATACCGACGCCAATCCAATACCCAAAGCTTTACCCAAAGGGTGGAGATCTACTTCTAAAACATGAATATAGAAAAATCGTTTTTGCTTGAAGGCTCTCAAGGAAATGCTCACCGAAAACTCCATTCCTATTATCTCACCTCCCCCAAATTAGTCTTCTTCTGGGCTTTTAGTCACACCAAGGTCTCTCCTGCCCCAAGGACTTTACATGCACTGTCATCTCTTCCAAGCCCTGAAGTGCCAAGTTCAAAGTTCCAGTTAATCTCCCTGATCCTGAATTTTAAGAACTGTGTGTGTGGGAGGGAAGGGGTTGGGCTGTTTGTTGAACTGCTGGGTTTTGGAGCCATTTGCTATGCAACCTCATTTTGTCAATGACTGGTTAATTAATGCAGCATTCATTTGCCCTTCTTCCACATACAGCACATGGCTTGTATCTTTGGGATCACTCTTCCACCATGCTCCATCTCCATGCTTCTGCTGGCATTGACCCAATCTGCCAGCTCCAGGCCTGGCTAGTCAGGGCATGACTTTCCTCTGTCCAAAGGGACTTGGTCAGACTCAGTATGTGACTCATGCTAGGTTAATGATATCTAACCCTAAAAAATGCCCCAGAAACAATTGCCCCATTGCCAATGAGTCCATTTTGAATCATAGAAGGTCCCTGTGGGGTTTCTCAGACTGTAAATATTTATGTGAGCAGAAAGTTCCATCTTTTTCCCTATGAGGTAGCTGGTAGGGTAGCACTGCCAACCTTGCAGTTAGCAATCCAATGCTTACCTGATAGTACCACCAATGATTAGAAAGGAAAAGAGCCTCTCTCTAATAGAATTCCTGAGCTTCTAGATAAAACTACAGCTGTCATCAGGAAGCCTGCGTGAAACTCAAAAGGAAACAGCTCTGAAAGGAAAAGGTTCAAACTCTGATGGTATCAACTGAGTGCCAGAACCCAGCTATTCCTGATGCTCTGTCCCCAGACCTACAAATTCCATAAACCTACCCATTAATTCCTTCTTCTGTTCCTTCCCTTCTCATGCCCCAAGGTACTTTGACTTAGCTTTGAAGGCACTCACAACTTCACGGGTTCTGCCTTGCACAGGTGTCTGCTTGCTTCCAGTTCAGTCCTGACATTGTCCCTATCTTTAGCCATGTTAGGCTTGAGTCCTAGAGCTTTCCTTTGCTTGTCTCTATTGCTCTTGTCCTATGAAGTCTGTGGCTTTATCTTTAAGTCTAAGTCCTGCCCTTTCGCTTTCGTAGAAATCTGTCTCTGTATCTTGGCTCGTGGCAGGTTGTGTCCTTCAAAGATGACTGTCCTAATGTTTCACATCACACATTCTCTTGTTACGAGTTTGTGTTCACTTTTCCAGAAACAGGGCCCGCTTTCCCTCTTCCTTGCATCTTGGCAGGCCTTTGACTATGGCAGAAGTGTTGCTCTGTGACTTCCACCTGGTCGTATTGGGTTGTTCACCATTGGGACCCTGTCAGGATGTTGCAAGGAAGACCAGGCCAAATGAAAATGTCACATATAGGGTTCTTCTTGAGCTCCAACCAATAGAAGTATCAGTCGTGTGAAGGAGTGAGTCTTAAGAGAGCTGCAGCCTCTGTCCTTTGAGCTACCCCAGCTAATGCTTGATGAAGCCAAAACTAGTGTTCTCACTGTGCTCTGCCCAGATTGCAGATTTGTGAGCAAAATTGATATCATCATTACTTTAAGATGTTATTTGTGGGGATACTTTCTGTTAGCAGCAGATCATCAGAATACTGCCTAATCAGACTGCATTGCCAGTTTTACTCTCTGTCTCCATATATATACATACATATATATCTATATATCTATATACAGATATATATATATGTATATGTATATATATCTCCTCCACTCTTCTGTCAGTTGGTTGTCCTATAATGGTTTGTGTATTGTTATGATGCTGGAAGCTCTGTTACCAGAATTTCAAATACCAGCAAGATTGCCCATGGTGGACAGGTTTCAGTGAAGCTTCTAGACTAAGACAGACAAGGAAGAGGAGCCTGCCAGTCCACTTCCAAAAATTACTGAAAGAAAACCTTATGGAGCACAAGAGAACACTGACTGACTAATGTGTTTTGGACACACTATCAGTGGACAATTGCTAGAGGAAGACATCATATTTGATGAAATAGAGGGACATGGAAGATCTTTATTGAGGCAGATTGACCTAATCGCTGCAACAATGGACTTCAACATTCAGGAATGTGTGACAATGGTGCAAGATCAGACAGCACTCCATTCCATTTCATATAAGGTCTCCATGGATCACAGTAGACTTGATGGCACTCTCTATATGTTTGTCTTCAGTGACTTCCCATAGGGCTGCTCTGCCTGGCAGCCTCTATTCTTCATGCTTCCAAATGGGGAGCACAACAGGTCCATAGTCACTGATATTCCCCTCAATCCCCAGGTCAAGTAAGGAGGCATGAAAATATGTTGTTCTCTTTGCCTTGTCTCTCTTCCTTTTCCCCTCCTCCAACAGGGCTAGAGGGGGTAAATACTTACCTTGCAGTCTAGAAGAGAATTTCTTCCACACCAAAATCTTCTCCTTCCTCAAAAGGCACATACATGCTTTTCTCCTTGTTTTGAATTAAAATGGCAGATGGGATGGTAGGAAAGAAAATGAACTAGTCTAACAGAATGGCCAAACAGATTTACCTTCCACATAAGAATGTAAATAACTCCTCAATCTTGTTATAGAGTCATGATATGATGAGCTCCATCAAAGCAGAGTAGAACACCACGGAGGTCAGACCAGAAAGACCATATTGAGTTGATTTTGTATGAGAGATTCTAGTTGCTAATTATACTTTTCATAACAGACAGATGGCAGGTATAGAAGCCCAGACTTAAAATGTATTTATCTAATTGCCTGCCTAAATATATGTTTGCAATATGGTCTTCAAAGGGAATACTTTCTTTACCTTAAATTCCATTTCTTTTTCCCCTCTTTTATGTAATTTTATTGAAGTATCATTGATGTACAATAAACCATAGTGTGTTTTGCTCTTTGAGGTTTTTAAAAAGAATCATTTTATTGGGGGCTCCTACAACTCTTATCACAATCTATACATACATCCACTGCATACATTTGTTGCCATCATCATTCTCAAAACATTTGCTTTCTACTTGAGCCCTTGGTAGTAGCTCCTCATTTCCCCTCCTTCCCCCTCCCCCTCCCTCATGGACCCTTGATAATTTATAAATTATTATTCTGTCCTATCTTACACTGTCCGACATCTACCTTCACCCACTTTTTTGTTGTCCCTCCCTCATGGAGGAGGTTATATGTAGATCCTTGTATTCAGATCCCTCTTTCTACCCCACCTTTCCTCCACCCTCCTGTTATTGCTACTCTCAGCACTGGTCCTGAAGGGGTCATCTTTCCTGGTTTCCCTGTGTTTCCAGTTCCTATATGGACCAGTGTATATTCTCTGGTCTAGCCAGGTTTGTAAGGTAGAATTGGGATCATGATAGTGGGCGCGGTAGAATTTAGGAACGAGAAGAAAGTTATATGTTTCATCGTTGCTACACTGCATCCTGATTGGCTCATCTCCTCCCAGCGACCCTTCTGTAAGGGGTTGTCCAGTTGCCTACAGATAGATCTTGGATCCCCTAACTGTACCCCCCTCATTCACAATGATATGATTTTTTTTGTTCTTTCATGCCTGATACCTGATCCCTTCTGCATCTTGTGATCACACAGGCTGGTGTGCTTCTTTCATGTGCACTTTATTGGTTCTGAGTTAGATGGCCACTTGTTAACCTTCTAGTCTTTAAAACCCTAGACTCTTTATCTTTTGATAGCTGGCTCCATAAGCTTTCTTCACCTCATTTATTTATACACCCACCTTTTGTCTTGAGTGATTGTGTCGGGAAGGTGACCATCATGGAATACCAGTTCCTTAAATTCCATATCTATAGGCTTAAGTCTTACCCACAGGAAGCTTATTTTTATTTTATCCCTTGAACAAAATCTTGCAATAATTTTCTCTTTTTGGGTAAGTCCATCCTCAATCACATATCCTTTAACATTTACAAGAATTTATCTGTAACCAACCCCATTTACATAGTCTCATTCATGCTATTTCCACAATAATTGTAATAACCCTATTTTTTAGAATCGGCAGAAAGCATCAGCATTAATATCCCATTGCCACTGAGTTGATTTCAACTCATGGGTACCTTATAGGACAGAATAGTATTGCCTCATGGGTTTCCAAGGCTGAAAAAAAATCTCTTTATTGTGAGTTGGGTGAAGGTTTACAGAATACATCCGTTTTCCATTTGACAGTTCACACATATTTTGCTTCATGATATTGACTGCAATCTGCTCAACGTAATATCACTTATCGCACTTCCTCCTTGTATTTCCTGTTTCCATTCCCCTTCTTTCCTGACCCTTCTGAACTTTATCTTTGAATAAATTATATCCTTTTGATTCAAATAGTTGATTAGTGTTACTTTTTATCTTATAGATCTACCTATTGTTTGGCTGAAGATTGAGCCAAGGGAGTGAGTTCAGTTCCAGAACTGAAGGTGCCTAAGGACAACATTCTTGTGGGTTCCAAGAATCTCTCTCTGAGCAATACCCCTGAACTTTTAAAATAAGTTTAAACTTTGTTGCACATATTTCTCCTATTCTATCCCAAAATTCCAAAGCAAACTCATTATCATTGTGTTGAAGCTGACTCAAAGAGACCCTACAAGATGGAATAGAACTTCACCCTTTGATTTTCCAAGGCTTAAAACTTTACCAGAGTAGACAAACTCATATTTCTCACATGGAGCAACTGATAGGGTAGAACCACTTACTTTGTGGTTAGGAGCTCAATGAGGAGTCCACTCTGCCATTAGAGCTCGTTTAGAATGCTAACCAGGATTCCCTAATGCTATCCCTCTCAGATCAGTTGGTAGTGGTAATAAATGTAAATCTTAAGGGGGTCAGACTTCCACATCGTAACTCTTCCTTGGGGAAGATGGTGGGTTTGAACTGCTGATTGATTAGCCCTTAAGTGCTTAATTACTGCCTCGCCAGGGTTCTCCTTAACATCAGAACAGTGGACACTTATTGGTTTATCTTTCTGGTCTCTGTTCCCTAAAAATTGCACTTCATCCACAGGGTTTTCTTCCACAACACACAGCTGCTAGTGTTTTTGGTTTGTTTTTCCACATGACTCACCTTCCTGGTCAAAGCTGATTTGTCCAGGGGTAAACACACAATGAAAACATAGCCATATTTGCACACTACAAAATTTGAAGTGAGACAGCAAGCTATTTGTTGAGTTTTTTGAATGACAGAAGTCTAAAAGGAAGTGTTGTGATACAGGAAACAGTGAGTTTTGATGTCCAGGATTTATACTGGGGACCCAGTTGGCACTCTGAATGACTATTCAAAGTGATGGTATGAATCCTCCTCTTCCATGACCTACACATATAATAGATATAACCACTAAGTCCATGATTTGACAAATGTCTTATGTGATTGAGTTTGGGTTCCCCAAAGGATTAGATCCTGAGACAAAGGTTTTAATTAAGCCATTTTGGGGGAGATATCAATAAGGAAATGGGAAATAGAAAAGGGAAAGAAGGCAGCCAATGAAAAGTACATTATCAAACAATTTAAAATTGTGAGCAACTGGAGGTTAATCTTACTGGAGACACTGTAGAAAATCCACTAGTTATTCTGCCCAGAATGGGAGGGAGTGTGGCTATTTGTCCAACAACTCCTATGGGTCATTGGTTAAGGGTTACTCCAGGAAGCAAGAATTAACTCCACAACCTCCTAAGCCATGCATGCTCAGGTACAGTGGTCTACAGAAACTAGAGAAAGCAAGAAGAGAGATGTGCTGGCCATTCAGAATTAGGCTAGTATGCCAAGTTGTCAGACATGTCAGGTTCTTGCACTATCATAACTTGTGAGATATACCACTGGTATTTCAAACACAAGCATAGTTACCCGTGGTGGAAAATTTTCAGAAAAGCTTACAAGCTAAATAGACTAGAAAGAATAACCTGCCAATCTACATCTGAAAAAAATAGTGGTGTTTGTGGAGCACATTGATAGCAGTGGAATATTGTTTCATATAGTGCAGGATGATGAACCCCTCAAGTTGGAAGACACTCAAAATATAATTGGGGAAGAATTGTCTCCTCAAATAGAGTTGACCTTAGTGATATAAAGTTTTCAGGACCTATATTTGTTGATGTGGCAATGACTCAAAATGAGAAGAAACAGCAGTACTGCAATAACCACTAACAAGAAGATGGGATGCATGAAATATGGATCTAGAAAAATTGGAAGGCATGAAAAAATGGAACACATAAAGATCAAACACTCTAGGTGTTATTGAACTGAAATAGACTGCTATTGGCCATTTTAAATGTCATAATAATATGGTTTACATACCAGAGTAACAAATTTGAAAGGAATGGATGACTTTCATGTTAAAAAAGAGAATGATTCAACATCGATTCCAATATTCACCATTGTTAGGTGTAGGATATATTACACCTACAAGGATGAATAATTAATAAAGTTATTATTCAAATTTACACACCAACCACTAATGCTAACAATAAAGCCATTGAGGATTTTTACCAACCTTTTCAGTCTGAAATTGATGAGACATGCAATCAAGATTACTGATGACTTGAATGCAAAAATTGGACACTAAGGAGGAGGATCACTAGTTAGAAAATATGGCCATGGGGATGGAAGCCACATGGGAGATCTCATGATAGAATTTTCCAATAAGGATGGCTTATTGATTGAACATTTATTTTTCAGTGATGTAAACAGTAACCATAGACATGGATCATGTATATTGGATAGAAATACACAGGAATTAAATCAACTACATCTGTTGAAATAAACTACTATATATACTCGAGTATAACCCAAGGCAACTAATTTTACCCCCCAAAGCTGGGGTGCTTTTTCAGCATAAAAAATGTGCTGAAAAAAACTCGGATTATACTCAAGTATTTACGGTATAAAAAAGTTTAATATCATCAGTCACGAGACTGGAGACCAACTGTGGAACAAACCATCAATGGCAAATTCAACTCGAATTCAAATAAAATTAAAACAAGTCCCCAAGAGTCAAAGTATGAATTTGAGTATATCTCATCTAAATTAGAGGATATTTCAAGAAGAAAGTTGACACATTGAACACAAATCACCTGAGATGATAGGAGTTCTGCAATAATATCAAGAACATCATAAATAAAGAAATTCAAAGATAATTAAAAAGATAGAAACTAAAGAAAAGACAAAATGGATGTCACGTTGAATGTGGAGTAGCTGAAGCCAATGAAAGAAATGATGAAGTACGAAAAAGAGAGAGAGAGAAATATAGAAATAATTGATGAAGTAAAGACGCTGAATAAAGAAGCTGAACACAAAATTTCAAAGGGGAATTCAAAAAGATGGAATAAAGAATTATATGAAAAGGTGCAAAGACCTGGAATTAGGACAGCAAAAATGAAAAGCATGTGCATTTCACTAGCTGAAAAAATGGAAGAGAAATTCAAAATACAGAATTACACAGATAGCATCAAAAGAAGATGAAAGGGATTCACTGACCACATGAAGCCCCGGCTCCACAGCGCTGAGTCCAGAAGACCAAGATAGCATAGGGTTCTCACTGCAGATTGCTCTGAAAGTGCTCACAGTAGTAGGCCCTGGATCAACTGGGGAAAATGTAGAACTCAAAATAAGAAGACTAACCTTAGGATATGAAAGGCACTAGTGGAATTCCCATTTGACACCTGACCTCACCTCCATGGCTCAACTTTCAGCCCCCAAATAGGAGACCTATACTGTCAACGATGTACAATTCAGAGCCCAGCATTTGTCAGGGAGTTACTCAGAAGGCAGGAAGGAATGAGAATGAAAGACCAATGGAAACGGCAAACAAAGGGAGGCAATAGGAAAAGTAGTATTGCATTGTAGGTATTGCAATCAATATCATAAAACATTGCATGAATTGTAAGGAAAATCAATTTACTCTGTAGATTTTCCCTCACATGACAATCAAGACAGTGTAAAAAGAAAATAAGTCACATGACCGAGTACACTGGTAGATCTTGCTGAAGACCAATTTCCAGTGTTAAAAGATGTCACTTTGAGGAATAAGGCACAGCTGAGCCCTAGTGGTATAGTGGTTACAAACATAATGCGTCAGAACCAACCCAGTTGGGTTGCTCAACACAAGATCAGCAGTTCTGCTCCCATACAAAGTTCCAGTATTGGAAACCCACAGGGATATCTCTCCCCTGTCCTATAGAGTTGCTAAGGGTTGGAATCAACTTGATGGCAGTGAACTGGATGTAAGCCAGGCTGACTAGAGACACAAATCTAGTGCCACTCATATATGTGCAATAAATAGTTTTCTATCAAGAAGTCACTATAGTATTTCTATTTCAAGGAAATATCCCAGGCCAGTCCAACTCAAGTCCATAAGTCCAACACTAGCCCATAAGTTCCTTTCCAACTTACGCAGTTACATGCAATGATGTACTGCTTGTTTTATGGAAACTAGGCATGGTTTTATATTTCTCGTTCCTCTCACTGACTGTTGTATAGTGTAGGCTGATCCACATCAGGCCCGCAGTATAGGGTCCAAGCGTCGCTGTGAGTGGCTGAGGCTGTAACTGTTGATAACAGGGACTCTGGTGGCCTCGTGGTTAGCCGTTGGCTGCCATCCGCAAGGTCAGCAGGGGAAATTGTCAGCAAATCTGCAGAGGAACGATGAGGCTGTCTACTCCCGTCGCGGTCTTGGAAACTCCCGCGAGAGTTCTGTGCTGTCCTACAGGCTGGCTGTGACTCAGCATCACCTTGAAGGCAGGGATGGGCAGTTTAAGGGAGTAGAAAGCCCCGTCTTTCTCCCTCAGAGTGGTTAGTGATTTCAAACCGCTGACACTGTGAATCACAGCCCAACGTGTAACCACTACGCCGCCAGTGTTCCTGACTCATGGATCACAAAATTCTTAACACACGGCCTTGGTGGCCCTGCCCGTTTTTTCATTACTGCCTTACAGTCTGTATTTACTTTGGTCAAAATGCTGGTGCCAGTGACCGAGCACTGAAGTGGCAGTTACGGCGAATGTATATAAGGACTCTACCCTGTGATGATCTGGAGTGGATCAGTGCATTGTGGGAAGACCAGAACAAGCAGTGCAAGGGGAGGGAGAAGACGACCTCCTTACAGGAAACATGGACAATAAGGTGGAATCTTGGTTTCAGAAGGACCACACATAAGCTTCCCGCCCTGATCATACACAGGTCCCAGTGCAAAGAGCCCTTTGTGTCCCTATCTTTCTGTTCTCACCCAAGGATCTCAGCTGATGAACAGCGATCAGTCACAAGGAAAGAGCTTATCTATTCTCTGAGATAAGAGGAGCCGCGCCTGATGGAGGGGCAGGGACCACAGATAGCAACGAATTAACGCGAGCAAAGCAGCAGACATAATGCTTACCTGCAAGTCAGGCCACCTCTCTAAAAGTTGGAGAAAAACTAAAGCTCCCCCCACTGCTCATAATGGAGAATTCCTAAGATAATATTTTGTTTTTGTTGGTCCTTGTAAACCTAAAATCTTATAAAACTAAAAAAAAAAATCAAACGCACTGCCATGGAGTCAATGCCAGCCCAGAGCCCCCTGTGGGTTTGCTGTGGGAGCAGAGAGCCCATTCTTTCTCCCCGACTTGTGGGAGAGCTCGTGGGGGAGTTCGGAAAATCTTCTGAAAGGAGGCTATTCGAATGCGGACGCCTAGACAGTGCGAACATATGCCCTGTTCACTCACCAAACCATTGATGTAAAAACACGTCCCGTGGCACTGCCCGCACAGGCCCTGTGACCTGCTCCTTGGAGTGAAGACAAGCAAGACACCCCCCGGAGCAGTTTGCTTTGTAACATGCAGGGTTGCCAGGAGGCAGAGCCCAACGAAAGTCAGATAAATCACTGCCCTGGCACTGGGCTCACACTGGCCCTGCAGGCAGCCAGGACCACCCTCACGGCTTCCGAGGCGGGAAATCTCTGCAGGAGTAGAAAGTACCGTCTTTCTTCCTTGGAGCGGCTGGTGGTTTCCCACGGCTGACCTTGCAGGCAGCCCGGCGACAGGGTCCCACCACGCGGCCAGGGCTCCCAAAGAATCGGAACGAATGCATTCAGTGACGGTTACTGTTCATACTTCACCATTAAAAATCACATCGTCAGTATGTTAATGAGAGTTCACCCAACATCAATAACAATCCCCATATTGATGCCCTGGGGGATTCAAAGTAAGCAGAGGGTAACTCTGAACAGTGTCAGGTATGAAATAGGCATTCTGTCATATGACTCTGATGACGTGAGTTATTGGTAATTATACCGCTATGCTCTAAATAAGGGAACTAAGGAACCTTCTTTAGAAGAACAATTCCATTGTGATCACCAGTGTCGATGACACTGGAGGCAGAAACCTTTACCCACCGCAGTCGTCCCCAAAGTGTGGCCGTTGGGGGCAACGACAACTGGTATTTCCACATGCCTCCAAGTCCCGTCCCATCTACTGATCCAGGAAGTCTAGGAGTGGGGGGCGGCGCAGAATCAAGCAAGTCCTGGTAATTCTGAGATGACTTCACGTTTAAGGAACATTGGCTATGGGCATAACGTTGTTGCACATACTCATTGCAGGGAGTACTGGAGTCTGACTGTTGTTTTCTCAAACGATTTTTAAGTAAGCATATATTATTGCCACGTGATTATTTTATATACCATCACAGAATTGACTAAGACAACGTGGCAGGCTGAGGATGGAACTTGAGCTACACCACTTACGATGGTATAATCTTGGCAAATGACGTAATCCTTGTGGGCTTTTAATTTAGTAATCTGCAAAATGACATAAAATGATGAGATCTTGCACAGTCATTTCTATAAACAACTGATTGGAATAAACACTACAAAATCAAAACCTAGAGAGTAACGTTTATAAATAAAAAGAACACATGAATACATATGAGCCAAAATTCACTGCCTTCAGTCAACACATGCATGGGCCAACAATCTTTTGATGAATCTTCATCTTTTCTCTGCCAAAGCAGTTTTCAACATTAAACCCACTGCCGTTTAGTCGACCGTAGCTTCTCACAACACTATTTCGGGTTTCTGAGTCTGTCACTTTTGTGGGGGCAGGTCGCCTTACCTTTCTGCCGTGAAGTGGCCAGTAGGTTTGAAATGCCAACCTTGCAGTTGGAAACCCAATACCAGAGTCTTGGACTAGAGTCAGCATCTACTCTAGTTCTCTTTGCTTTTAAACTGTAACACCTCTTTTCCCTAATTACCCAATGGACAGGGAGCTGGTGATGCACTGGACTGCTAAGTGAAAGGTCCAGTTTCCAAAAGCACCGGGAAGCGAGGCCTAGTGCTGCCCTTGAGAAACTAAGTCACTGGAAACCTCCTGGACCACAACTCTACTCTCACACCTCTAAGGTCCTCATGAGGTGAAATAGAGTCGACTCAATTGGATAATTACAAGCTACCAGGTACTATGCTGTTTCAGAGTACTTTTTACAAATAGAGTGAAGATACCAGTCATCAATTTCTGGGATAGGTGATCTATATTACTCTCCGTTAATTCTTTATATTTAATAGGCTTCAGGTTTTAAACTGTGCCTTTTAAAATTATTTTTAAAATAATACATTAGTACAAAATTAAAAGTCTGTGTTTTAGACAGGCATTTAATTTCAGGTTAAATTTATTATTCATCGAAAACCACATATTATCATATTGTGATTTCTATGTGGTTAATTGTACATCCCAATAGCATTCTAATTCAGAGATTTTACATTATAATGCATCTGCTGTAATAATGTTTCCCTATATTTTACCCAGCAATACTTAGGGCTATTATTTCTTGTTAATTTGCACCAACCAGTGAAAGAAACCAATTATTGTACCTTTTGTTATGCTTTTTGTACATATAAAAATGGATATCGTCTTTTCTATGCCTTTAACATTTATTTTAGAGTGAAATTTTCAGGGCTCACCAGCTCCTCTCATAGCTCATGTTTTCAAGATCTTTTTATCATTTGTATTGTTCTCCACTGTGTGCTTGGCACTCTGTCTCGTTTCTGAAATGTGGCATTCTGCTGAACTTCATGTCCAAATCAGAGCCTAACCAGACCTGGATGTAACACAATCCATTTTCATGCATGGCATCGCCATTACAATTCCACACACTGTAACATTTGAATATTTTAACACGGATAAGAATGCTGGCTCATTCAATTTATCATCCACTGTACATCTTAAATTTTTCTCTCACATTTTCTCTCATTGCACTTTTGGGTGTCATTAGCCTCTCCTGAACTACTTTTTTTTTTTTTGACACCATCAATTTTCTGGAGTTTCATACCAGGGATTATACACCTGTCCCAATATATCCAGATTATGCTTCTTTGTAATGTAATGTCCACTCCACTGTCATGCAATTAATTTCAACACATAATAATCCTATAGGACAGAGTAGAACTTCCCGGTAAGACTTTCTTGTTTGTAATTGTTGTGGAAGTATATCAGCAAGTCTTTCTCCTACAGAGACCCTGACCCTGACCCTGAACCTAACCCTAACTACCCACTTCTCAGTTATTAGTAGAAAATATACCTGTATAGTATTCCTAACTTTTATGATTATGCTTTTTTACTTGTTACTTAAAAAAATAGAATTAAACAAGAAAAAATAGAGCTGACTGATGTTTTGCTTCAGGTTCATTTAAAAAGAAACTATGCCATCCCCTTCATTGATTCAATTTAAGAAAGTTGAACTCAGCATCAGCAACCAGATTCTAGTATTGCTTTACTATTAAGCTGTCATCTGAAAAACACAGATTAAACCTCTGATCTTCACTCAGAGGTGGCTCAGTGGCGCCAGTGCCCTCACTGCAGGAGGTTACCTGTATATGCTGAGATCTGTCATCTGGTCGGTTGAGCAAATCTTAGTAAACACAGTTAGTTCCACTTAGCAGGTTTACTTGCCGACTTGCAAAAGCAAGCGATGCAAGAAGATATAAAAGTGATGAAGGAAATGACAAAATCACCTTCATGCATTGGGTCCAAATTTAATTATTTCATTATGAATAAATGACAGAGTTATCAAAACTGAAATGAACTGACATGTCAGAAGTGATGGTTTTTCACGTTCCCAACTGAGAAATCACCAGGATTATCCAGCTAAATGTCAACTCAGGTGTATTCCACCTGCAGCCCCCAACCACCTACCTCTACCACCCCCTAGTCACGCTCATGCGTCAGAGAGCAAGTCCTCTAAAGAAGGAAGGCATTTTACACCTTGTCTCTTGCTTAGTACTTGCTTTACTCATGTAGGAAAATTCTTTACTTGGAGCACTGCCTCTCTTTTTAATTTGAACTTCACTTTTTTCTTTGCTTTCCCACCTGGCACTAAGAGGTGCTCAGTACAATATTATAAAACAGTACATTAAGAACCTGTATCTTTAAATGTAGGAAATGGTAATAGACTTAATTGTTTTCATAGAAACAGTAAAAGCAATGGTACAAGCCCAATTTTTGGTTTAAGGTAAAACTATATGATAATGTGAGTATATTCATTGAAGGGTCAAAAAGTAACCAACTCACAAGTTTTTTATAAGCTTAAAATTATATCAAGAATCTTTTTAAAAAATGAAAGTTTAAACTACAACTATCAACTCTAATAAAAGGCATGTATTGATTTTAAGTAGCTCTACTCTACATTTTATTTTTATAACCTAGTAATATGTAGTTGAATTGAAGGGCATGATAAGAAATACGGAGGAAAAAACTTCATTTAACATGTTCAGGTCAAATATAATAGTTTCCAGAGACTTAGCAAAAGGATTATCACTAGGAAAATATTTTTTAAATGAAGATTTTTTTTTTAGTTCTTCAGAAGACTGATGAAGCATTTAATCACTGTCATCAATTATATGATGGATCAATTGAGAGATATAATGATAAAATATTTTCCCTCATAGCTTAGTACAAGGCTCAAAATGATTAACTTAACTTAAAGGGCAAACAGAAAAATGCTAGGGGATATGAAATATTATGACAAATTACTAAATATTGCAGTGAAATATTTCCCTCAGCAACCTTTAAAACAGGATAGTTACCCTTTGAACTGGAGCCATTTAGATACTAAATTTAAACATAAGTAACTCCTGACAAGGAAAATGCCAGTTTGTTCCATAGCAGCTTATAGAGACTCTGCTGTTCTCTGTGCTCATCTGGAACGAGACCTTGCCTCTGCTGTCCATGATGGTCATCCCTGACTCACCTATGAGGCACAGGCGTCATCTCGATAAAGTCCTCTGACTCCCTATCCTGCCCTTCCCTTCTGACATTAATAAACACAGAGGCCAATGACTGGAGTGGGGCATGCGTTTGTAGTTCAATGTATGAAAAAAAGGAGTATGAAAATCTTTACAAATATGCTTACAGAAAGTTTAAACACTAGAGTAAGAAGATAAATGGATTTTTCTTTTATGCTTAATATTTCTTTCATTAATATTCAATTTTTTCTGTAAACAATTACATTAAATTACTTTAACCACATATTATGCACTAGTGACCTGTTGGACTGTGAAATTTTCAGATAAGATACAAGTTCAAGGTCGCTGCCAGGGATCACTGAAAGAATAAAGATCTCCTTTCCATTTGTATTTTTTAATATTCATGTTTGTTGTGCTACTTTGCTTATAACATATGCAGATAAATGTTTCTGAAAGAATAACATGGTTTTATCAAGAGCCTTAATGAGATTCCCCCAATTTAATGATTTCCTTTCATGGAATGACGGCCAAGCTATCACAACTAGAAACAAGCCGGTGCTTTGCACAAGGGTAAATAAAAATGACTGCTATAAAACCATATAAATCTCATAAAACAAAAATATCAAAATGAAATCTTTATTAATAAAATATCAAAGTATAAGGCAGTTGTTGGTTCTTGACATAGTTCTACACACTCGTAAATCCAGTGTTTCCATCTCTCTAATTCTAAGGCTTTCCCAGTCCTTTGATTTACAGCCAGTCCAAACAGCATGCTAGGTAACCTGATGGGCTCAAATCATGCCCTTTTACATTCCCTTTGAAATTTGGGGACAAAGTGAAATCTCAAGGAGCAAAATCATGGCTGTTTGCTGGAAGGGGTAAATTTTCCCAAGAAAATTCTCATAATAGCCTCCTCCACCTCCAAAGAATTAGCAGGTGCATCATTCGGATGGAAAAATAATTCCTTGGGGCAAATTTCCTGGTCTTTTTTTTCACAGATGCTGTTTCCATTTTTTTTCCAGCTTCTTCCTAATAAGTCTTTGTAATTGTTCAGTGCCCTTCAAGAAAATCTATCAGAATTACTCTTTTGGGATAAAAAGTATGAATAAACAGTTGCCATAACCTTCTGGCTGATCGCTCTGTCTTGAATTTCAATGGGTTAATAGGGCCCCGCAAAAGCCACTGCCTTGACTGGACATTTTTCTTGACTGCACCTGACTGTCCTAATGAAGGAGCCTGGTGGCCTCGTAAGGTTTGCATTGAGCAGTAGTGTAAAGGCACGGGCTACTTTGAGGGAGAATGGTCTGATGAGGCTGTCTGCTTCCATAAACATCGACCGCTGGAAAACCCAGAGTCAATTCAGCCCCAGTGACCTTGTTAGTCAGAGCAGAACTGCCCCTGTAGGTTTCCAAGACTTTAACTCTTTATAGGAATAGGAAACCCCATCTCTCTTCCACCTATAAGCTTGCTAAACGTCAGAATTGACCGATGGCAGCGAGATGTGGTTGTTATCGTTTTTGTCTTCAGTCTAATGCCTTCATGAGACTAGGGTGAGTATTCAACTTAGAGAACTCCTCTATAGCACTGATGGCAGGGACATGTTGTTTTGGATGGACCCAAGTATGCATGAGCTGAAACACTAGGAACAATACTTGTTGACTTAGCTTCATACCTGAAACATAAGGGCATAAATTAAGAAAGATAGCCTAAAACTTGAAATATATTGTTATTTTCAAGCCATTGTATTTGAAACTATGAACCAGAACAAACATCCCTTTGCTTTCTCTCTAATACTTCAGCATTGAAAGTGGAATGCATCAACTGAGACTCTGAAAGCAGTTTGAAATCATCTGAGCAACACAGGACTGTTTTCAATTTACCTGTTCCTGTTGCTGGAAATCCAATCTGATATAAGTGTTGATGTCTATTGGTGACAGTGCTTGTTACCAAAACTGCACGCCAGCATTATAACCTCTCTGCGTAGTTCTCTAGACGGCATTAAAAGGAAGAAAAATGAAATGAAACAGCAGTGTTACTGTCTGAAGAGAAAGTCGGGGCAACATTAAATAAACAGTTGGTTAGTAAAGAATGAACATAAAGATAGATGCTTTTTAGATTATGAAATTACAAACTACTGGTGAAGAGACAATTAAGCAGAGATCTATAAAAGTCAGATCTGGAATCAGTACACAGAGGAGGGTATAAGTCCATCTCACTACTTCATTAAGGCAGAGCTCACATTAAACATGGCAAGGACACCTGGGTCCTCGTGTCAAGCAATGGACCTGCTGCCCCGTAGCGATCCTCCCAGAAAACGGAAATGAAAGATCAAGCGTGAAAGAAAGATCATCTCATGCAGCTAAAACCACAATGCCACTAGTACGATTTTATTGTATAGCTCATGGAGAAACTGAAAGAATAATCAAATAATACAGTACTCGTGTTGGTAAGATGCTTGAACAAGAGATCCATTAAAATTATTTTTGGGCCATCCAAGTTTGAGATATGTTGTTGCCACTTGCTCCAAAATATATTCCTAAATGGAACAAGGAAGGTAGAAAGATGGTGTCAGCTTGAAACATCTCTATTCTGACCACTAAAATGTTATAATAACAAGAACACACTTTCTAAATATAGCTGCTTTCAAATAACAGTGAAATTATGAGCACAATAACTTCCCAATTACAATGTTACTTAACTTAGCAATTCAAATACAGGACACACAGATCTAATACTATCAAAATTTGGAAGTCTACTTTTCCTATTGGACAAAAGAATGATTTATAACATTGACAATGTTTACAACCAAATGAATAAATAGTAACGTTGATGATACTTGGACTTGATATTCTATAAGAAATACTATATATCTATAAGATTTACTATAGATATGCTATAAGAACGTGAGCACATAACATTTATTTTCTACCAGTAGAATATACTTAAAGTATTATGTAGGCCCAGCCAGCCTACAGACTATTATTGTTGAACTGAAAGCCACAGAATGATCTTCAGTATAATTACATGGTATTTCAGAATCAACAATCGATTCAGCTAATGATATATTCAAAGCAATTTTTAACTTTTATTGAAAATGAAATGTCTGGCATCACACACTATTTAAAACTAAAAATTACACAAAAATGTGTGTTACTTTTACAAAAATTTCATTACAGTGTGTTTTGTTAAGGAAAAAAGAAAAGTATATGTCTTTCTCTAGTAGATATTATTTGTACCACAATGGAAACGCCACATTTCTTTGAGCATCAGATGTAATAGTTGAGACAAAGCTAATGATAGCCATGGCATGATTGTCCCTGTCCACAAGTAACTAACCGGGGGCTTTCAATTTAGCTTAGGGTAAGAAAGAAGGACCTTTGATGGCTCTCTGACATTTAGAATGGCTTGAATAGCCAGTTTCATGACGTGGAAATATAGTTTCCAAATACGTAAGTTAGTCAGTATAGCCAATATGTCACAAGACGATTTTATAAGACAGAAACAGGCTCTTTGAAGGAGAGCAAAACAGTGAGCAAAGATAATAGACGGCACAGAAACGTATTGTCATATGCAAAGCCTCACAACTGATAGAAAATTTGGAAATCAAAAGCTTATTAACAGTCTTTAATCTGAATCTTATTTAAAGTGATGATTAAATTAGATTAGTTGGTGTTAGCAGTGCAATTTGGTTTCCCAGGCTTCAGCTCTGGAAATCTGGTCAGGCTGTTGGAATGTGTGTCATGTCCTCACGTCTATTTGGATTATCTGTTGTTTGCTCTCCTGTGTCCCCTTGGACCCAATTATGAATGGGCTTTGGCCTCAATGTTGATCTTATCCTCGTTAATTAAGGAAGTGAATTGAATTCACTCTGCCCTTTTGGATAAAAATAATGACTAAGAAGCCTTGCTGAAACTGTCTATATTCTGCTAGATTTTTGGACCCTCTCTAACCAGGGGAAGTCCTTTGTGAACACGGCGTCCTTTACTATCGGGAAGTCGGTTGAACTTTAAGGATTTGCTCTGTATATTTGTTCTTAAATTCCGAAGCATTCATTGAAGATTAATTGACACTTTGAGGCAGGAAAAAAACGTCGCTTGTAATAAATTTCTTCGAATAATTTTCATCAGTGTGGAAAAGAAAAATCAGGACAAAAGTAATCACGCAAATTAGAAGAAAGAACGAAAATAACGTAGAGTCAATGGTGAATAGCAAATAGGAAAATAACAGCTTATCTTATGAGAGTAAGAGAATATATATGATTACATTGAAGACATTATAGTTCTCCATGCGGTCCAGCAATTTATCCAGAGGATAAAGAGCCCGGCTGGCAGCATGCCAAGGAAGAAAATCCTTTTCCTCAGATAGGTATCTGATCATCTCCAGGGGAATATTCTGAGGCAAGTAGCCGGCTCTGCACAAACAAAGAACAGAATGTTAATGATGTGTGTAACAGATACATGATAAGGCAAAAAGGAAGGTTTTACATATACAAATAACAGACTACCAGCATGATTTGTCACAGAATAAAGAAGCCATTCTTAGTGTTTAAAAACACAATGATTCACCTTTTAAATATATCAAAAGATGGCAACGTCCCTTAATACATATAGTAAGTTAAAAATTTAACGAACACACAGAAAAACTAGATGCTGTATGTTTAAAAAGGAAAGATTGTTGAATTTGGATAAAAATCAACCCTTTTTATTTTCATTCACAGAAATGGTTCAGAGGTAAAAAGTAAAAAATAATTGCTTATTGACTTGAAATTTTGGTTTCTCCATGTATTCTTGTTGCTTTTCATGTAGTTCTGTGTCATGATTGCTTTAAAAAGCAGGGTTAGATAATAGAAAGCAACTCAAGAGTTTTGACTGCTACCTTGCAGTGTAAGCATTTCGTATCTGCTTTTAAAAATTGCACTGCTTTCTTTAACACTTATAAAAAAATCAGAGTACGATTCTAAAAGAATTCAAAAACAAAACATTTTAAATATTATCATCTTTGGATTTCTTTGGATTTCCAAGATGATTTCATATTCCTTTGGGGACCAATGTCAGATTTCTTGGAAGATATTAAAATGTATCTCTTGAGAATTATCTAAATATATACGGTTTGTATTTAAAAAGCCAATCCTTACCCCCTGCCCCTGACCTCTCCCCACCAAAAAAAAGCCACAGTAAGTATCTCTCCTCGCTGGTGGACTGCATACACAAGTCTTACAGAACCAAGGCAGCATAAACGGCACTTCTCAAGAAGGCACACCCATTTCTCAACCATCAACCGCTGAGAGATCCAAAGGGCAGTGTTTACCCAAGGACAACATTGACAAGTGGAAATACCGGCAGGGATTGGGATACGTGGTGTTACATGGAGGGAAACGCAATCAGTGATGTGAAACAAAATGTTTGTGGGTTGCTGCATGAGCAAACGCTCACCCAATTCATCAATTTTAAAAATCTGAAATGAACACATAATGGCGAACTATACATTTTAAGACTTGAGAACCATGATCATAACCTATTAGATTAACAAAGGAACATTATTTAGTTTGCCACATTATTGAGTCCAAATTTGATGTGTCAAGCAAAAATTATTCTATAAATGAACATTAGCTTCCAGATACATTTATCATATTCAAGATAAAATCCAGATATGAAGACAGACTTCGTGGGGCAAGTTCATCCTCAGTAAAAGGAACTGTGAAAAGTACCCCAAATTCTTAGATAATTTCCAAATTTCCTAGAGCTAATATAGCTTATATATGGTTATATGTGTAACACTCTTCTTGCACAATTTCCATTATACACATCCTGTCAGGAACAGCATGAAAGTTGACCATGGCAACAAAAATAAAGAGCTTTATGTCTTCCCTGGAGTCACATTTCAATCATATTTAAAATTTTCTTTCAAGAGTAACTTCCTAATGAAAATTGTATACAATTTTTATAGAAATAATTACTAGATTTTCTTTCCCAAAAGAGCCATGTCGTCCAATATTTTGTGCTTTTAAATCATTTGTCTCCCTGAGTTTTTAATTATAAACATCAATTAGTATGTTGGTCATAAAATTGCCTCCACTTAACATATGCCATGGATTATGTTATATTGGCATTGAAAAAAGTATTAAAAATCCATTATTCTATGCTAAAGAAAAATATTTCTAAAAATAAAATTGTTTAGCAATTAGATACATTATTTGGAGTTTTCAAATTCAGTTCCATATGCAAAAATTTTTATCTGCATTTCTACAGATTGTCATGAGTTTGAAAATAAGTAAAGAAGTATTCCTTTATTATAGAAAATATTATTATTGTAACTTAATAATATTAAGTTATTGATAAAAGTTATTATTCCTTGACATATCTTCCATCTAGGTCTATACACTCCTGAAAGAAATGTTCCTATCGCTATAACACTTCCTGAAAGAATTCTGCACTCTGCTTTACACAATATCAAACTGGCAGTTTTGGTAATTTTGAGGGACTCAATTTGTATTCCTTTTCAAAGTTCTCTGAGTTTTGGAAATAAAATGAAATCTAAAATATCAAGATCAGGCCTATAGAGTGGATAGGGTAAGGGCTCCCAGATGAAATTCACATAGGGCAGACCCTGATGTCATTGAAAACAAACAATAATAATATTACTGACATGGAAAAAATTACTTCGTGCACCTTTTTCTTGGATGTTTTCTTATCAATTAAGTTTTTCATCATTTTGGACTATCTTCATAATAAGTACCTATGCTTATCCTGCATGTTTTGGGAAAGCTTATCAAGACAATCCTTTAGGACTGCCAAAGTAGCAGTGATTTCCTATGGAGCTGACTACACTGACTTGAAGTTAACGGACTCAACAGATCCCCTGGGAAGCCACTGCTTTCACTGGATCTTGCTCTCTGGATCACACTGTTCAATGATCTTCATGAACTATTGGTGGATTTTGAAGTCTTCTTGATATTCCTAAAAATGATTGATCCATGTGAAAAAATTGTTTTTGTCGGGGTTCATTCCCACGAATGTGTTGCACAGATTCAATGATTTGGGAAGATATCTATATAAACTTTATTAAATATTTGCTATTAGTCGATTTCAAAGTCATGACTTTCCATGGCACCTGTCTCCTATTTTTGAAGACACTAATAAAACTATCGCAAGTGCATTACTGAGAGAACTTGTCTGCAGCTCTCCACCGATTACAGAAATGTGTGCTGTTTGGAATAAACTCAGGCATATATGGGCTAATTCCTTGTAGGAATACTTTTTGATTTATCCGGTGTTATGTCAATTATATTTCATTGGTTTTGCATCATTTCTATAAACAGATTCACAGTGTTTAATAACTTATGCTCTGTGGGAAATATAACCACAAATCAAAAGTGCATAAATCCTGTACAAAAAGAAACATTCACTTGAAGAGTATAGACCACATCTCCCACCTATACTCTGTAAAATAAAACAAATAAATCTCATCCTAATTTTTGTTAAGATTGAAATAAGAATATAGAACTGCAAGATATCCTTTTGGCTTCCCCATTTTCCTCTAAGTAACATATTCATGTGACAGTGCTTCGAATCTGTGGGGAGATGACCAGTTCTTTGTTGTCTGTTCTTAGTCTGGAAGTTCCTCTGAAACCCTTTCCCATTGAGTGATTGCTGGCATCTGAAATGCCAGTGACACAGCACCCAACATCACAGCAACCCAAGCACCACCTCGATATGACACACTGATAGCCAAACTGGACAATCTGAAGAAGAGTGTGGCATCAAGAGTGGAGGAAGGTACTAACACCCGGGGGTATGTAGCCATCACAACCTTGCTGACAGTGGAAAGGACTTGGAACACGTGTGGAGAAAGAGCGAGGAGTGCAATCTTCACCCTCTATGGAAGCAAGCCCCAAATCCTCATCGCTGGACCCACAGAGAGCATCATGATAAAGGCAGAAAAGATTGAAGTGGTCAAGGATTTTGTCTTACTTGGATCCACAATGAATACTCCTGGAAGCAGCAGTCAAGAGATCAAAAGACATATTGCATTCGGTAAATCTGCGGCACAGACCTCCTTAGAGTACTCACAAATGTGGATGTTACTTTGAGGTCAAAGGTACATCTAAGCCGAGATATGGCATTCTCCATGGCATCATTTGCATGTCAAAGTTGGACGTTGAGTAAGGAAGAAAGAAGAAGACACGATGCACTTGAGTTGTGGAGCTGGAGAAGAATATTGAAAGTACCAAGTGCTGCTAGAAGCACAAACCGATCTGTACTGCAAGACAGCCAGAGTGGGCCTTGGGAGCACGGAGGGCAAGACTTCGCTTTACATACGTCGAACATTTTGTCAGGACAGACCTAGCCCCGGAGAAGGACATCATGCTTGGTAAGGTGCAAGGGCAGCAAAAGGAGGAAGGCCCTCAAGTAGATGGACTGACACAGTGCCTGCTCCCATGGGCTCAGGCACAGGAACAACTGGGCGGCGGGTGCAGGACCGTGCAGTGCTTCGTTGTGTTGTGCGTAGGGTTGCTATGCGTCAGAGCTAGACTGACGGCACCTAACAACATCATATCTATAATGTAGTAGGCTGAGAAATTCTGAGGACACACAAGCTCGTTGTTTGTTGTTAGTACTTGCACTTGAGTTGGTTTTGACAGATCACGACCCTCTGTCCATCAGTACAAAACACCTCCCGGACCTGTGCTAGTCTAATGGTTGTTGCTTTGTTTAACCTCATGCTGCATCCATTGTGTCATTCCATCCTACTAAGGGTCTTCTCCTTTACCGAGCATGCGCTCCTCCTGCGGGGGCAAGCCTCTGCTTAAAATAGTCTAAAGTATGTGAGGCAAAGCCTTGCCAGCCTTGGCTCTAATACGCATTCTAGCTTTCCTTCCTCCAAGACAGACTGGCTTCTCTTTTTGGCCATCCGTGAAACTCTCAGTATTCTTCACCAACACCATAATTCCAATGCATCGATTTCTTCGGTGTTTTTTATTCCGTGTGCAACTTTCACATGGATATGACGTAACAGAAAATACCATAGGTTAGGTGAGACCGACCTTAGTCCTGAAAGTAACATCCTTGCTTTTCAACACTTTAAAGATGTCTTGTGCAGCAGAGTTATCCAAAGCAATACCTTAACGGCTGCTAAGATGAGAATGGATTTTGGATCCAAACAAGATGGAAATCTTTGACAACTTCAATCTTTCCTTCATTTCTCATGATGTTATTTCTTGGTCAGGTTGTTAGGATTTGGGTTTCCTTTATAATGAATTGTAATCCACAATGGAGATTGCAATCCTTCTTCATCAGGAAGTGCCTCAAGTCCTCCTCACTTTCAGCAAGCAAGATTGTGACATCTGTGTATTGCAGGTTATTAATAAGTCTCCCTACAGCCCTAATGTATAACATAATGATAAATTCTACTGTTACCCAGAGGTTTTAATTGGCCAATGTTAAGATTTCCAGGTCTTTCTTTATTGTCTTAGCCTGAAAGATCTGTCCAAACCTGTCATGCTCATATATTCCTTTTGGTGTTTGAAATGGTGTTGACATAGCTTCTAGCTTTGTAACAATGTACAAGTCATCAAAGCAGGGCAACTGACAGGTGATGGCCCCTGGTAGTCATGTGTGGTCTCATGTCGAAGATTTAGCAAGTAGAACATAACTGTGCCTTACCCCTAGTTTATCTCATAGAAAACTTCAAGAGTGTCTCTAAGTTGTTTTTCCCTGGAATGAACCTTCCACGGTGACCTTGGAAATTTTATCTCGAAGGTTCCAGGGAGTCTACTGCCTTGGGTCCTGGTTGCATGGCCGAGTACCAGTTAGTACACTCCATTCTGCTATGAGAGCGGGGCATATACTTCTGTGATGTTTGCTCCACATACATGTTTGGGTCTATTTTTAAAAGCAGTTAACCTTCCCGAGTGCAGTTCTCAAATAGAATCAGAAACAGATTACACTCAAATTGCCCTCATTTGGCCTTGTTACAAACATATGCAAGTAATTACCCACTACATAATTCAATATACTTGCATTTAAGCCTACTCGATGAAACTATGTAGTTACACTTAATTGGACAAGGAGATGATCAGCTTCATTACAAAATTAAGAATCGTAAGAGATTATGTTAGTGAATAAGTCACCTAGCTTAGATATGTGTATGTGTAATTGGTTGGTAATGGTATCTGTGATTACTACTACTGATAATGTAATCAATATAAGCAAACTGTGGGTTCCACTGAATGGAGCACTCCATTAGCTCAAGTCATTAGCACGGTAGGGAGTACACTTAAGGTCCGGATGTGGAAATGCAGTTTTCCTAAATTTTCATCATTACAGGAAAACGTTGCTAACAAAATGAAAAACAAACAAACAACAAACTTAAAGAATATTTCATGTACTATTAAATGTGTTATTAATATATTATGAAAAGGTTGTAGATGATATCTCCTATTTTCTATACTGTTCAGGTGGGATGAGCAGAAGAATTATTTAGGAATTAAAGAAAATACAATAATGAAGGGAAGCAAATGTAGACTGTTAAAGAAACAGAGAAAAACTGTCAAATACAACTGTATCTCTTCCCAAGCCAATGTTCCATCACTTACCTTCTTTCTTCCCTAATTCACCAGAACTTGCAAAGAAATATATATTTAATGGTTAAAATATATATATTTCAAAAGATGATTTAAATTAGATGATATATGCTGATATTGAAATACATTAATCTTATGAGCTTTGTTTTCATCTCAGATCCCAAACCACTGTTTTAAAACCATTATGAAATTCTGCAAATGTGAACACTTGAATCTCCTGAGATCCACGGCTTATAAACAAATAAGTATATTTTCTGTACTATTTTTTAAACAATTGATTTCTGAGTGCATGAAACTTGGGGAGAAAAATAATAATCCTTATACTTTTCTGACCAGACTCTTTCCAGTTTTCATTAATTGATTGTACATTTAAAAACTAATGAACATCCTATTAAATATTGTACAATATATGCAGAAAACATTATCATTGTCCCTTAGGGTACAGCTTTTTTTTTAAGCATTTGCTAAATGTTTAATTAAAGGCTTACCAACTTTTATCTGTAAATCGTTATTATTCATTATTAAAAGCTATTTATAGGTTCTTTATGGAAAAATACTACGCTATAGGATGGAAACCCAAATAGTTCTCTGAAAACCATAGAACAAAAAAGAAAATACAGCAAGGATGTATTGTTGCCAGCCATCCACACGGCAATTTTCTAGATAAAGAAGAATCTGACCGGCAGTGCTGAGCTGTCAAAGGCTCCTGTCCCCTGAAGCTGGCCGCGTGCACGCTGCAGAGGCCACGCAGCTTCCCCTCTTTCTCCTCCACTATTGGGCCTCCCCATTTCTTTTCGTTTGTTTCTCCTCCAGAAACATTTTATGGAGAAACAGACTTGGTGCTTCTTTTATGGACTCAGATAATAACTTTATAACACATTTACTCATGATGTTTAACAATCATAATTCTATCATAATATTAACTTTCCACCTCATTGGATGCAGGGTCTTGAAGAGAATGATGCAAACTTTATCTCTTTATCCTCAAAGTTTAAAGCAGAATCTAGCACAAAATAGGCACCTCATGCATGGGTTTCAATCTAAATTAAACTGTGGATATAATCTCAAAGTTATTTTAAAACAAAGTACATTTGCTAGGTATATTAAACATAGAAATAATGACTTTTTAAAATGTTGAGCATTTTGTAAGGTTAAAAGACAACAGCAGGATTGAAAAAAATTATTAGAGCTATATTCATAACATTTTTTCTAATTTCATTTATTCATCAGAGTGTAAAAGAAAAGGTTAATGCTGCGTAATCAATAGTTTTGAATAGCCAGGTGGCTGCCAAAAAGAAATAGTTGTAAAGTGAGTAAGATAGTAGGGACATTATCCAAACATCTCTGTTCTTTATTCTCTGACTGGTAAAAGACCTACCTAAAAGTAATACTGTGGTTTCCTTTGATACTAGAAGGCAAGAATAGTGTCAGTTGCTCTACCTCCAACAGTCTTCTCCTTGGAGTTTTTGCCCATCTAATTTTCTCCTTTTTTCCCTCACGTTTCATCAAATTTTTTACTTTCTTCATTTGGTGGTTACATAATTTAGTGTCAACTTTAGACTCTTAAGCGTGAAGGGGTGGAGTTTAGCCTGTCAAACAGGTCACATCTTGATGACCTCATTTGAAGGCGCTATGGAGATAAATAGCTCCATGGAGGAGGACCCACACTCCTGGCGAGACATGCCTGTTGGCAAGCCAGATGGAGCTACACTGATGCAGCCATAGCCCTGGAGCTGCAGTAACCATGTGGAGGCCCACACCAGCATTGAGATGCTTCCACTGCCACTGGATCCACAAGACTTCCCACCTACTGACCTGTGACCTTCCTTCATTTGGTGTCAGTGCATGTGTCGCATGAGTCAGAAGAGGAATTTATAGACTGGTATTGGAAATATAGGCTAATATTGGACGTATGGACTTGATCTGGACTGGGATGGGATGTTTTCTTAATATATAATTACTCTATTATATAAAGCTCTTTCTTACCTCTATATGAGTGTCCATGGATTTGTTTCTCTAGTCAACCCAGACTAACACATTATGATACCAGGAGTGGGGTACTAGAGAAACGAATTGTAAAGATGGAGAGTGGATGCTTGTTTGACCTTTGCCTCATGGTAGTGTTTCTTCTTTGTGCTTTTCTTCTTTATGCTTTCATTTTATTTTTTCTTCTTTTCTACTTCTATTTTCTTTTCCCCTTACTTTTCTTTACTATTCTATTTTCTTTTTCCTACCTTCCCTAGTTTAACAATGACCCACACCAGCCAAATCCACCATCAAGCAGATATACAAGCAGAAAACAGAGGGGCCTGGACACATTCCTATTATCTGTTATTCCCACAGAGATACTGGTGCTGAGTGCTTAAGAGCACACTAGCACACAATCACCAGTTAAATAGGCGGTCACCAGCATCACAATTTCTCAAAAGCAAACAACAACAAGACAAACACATTCTTTCAATTCACAATATTAAATAGCTTAAGCAAACAAAACAAAACAAAAATAGCTTAAATATGTGCCCAAAATATAGAACTAAGGAACATTTCTAAGAAGAACTGTCAATGAAGCTAACTAAGAAGGAATTCAAATAACATGACATTTAGGTATTTACAAAGGCTTGAGGGGAAAAAATCAATAAAGCTGAAGAAGAAATCAAATAAAACATAAAATATTAGAAGAATGCAGGAAAACACAAAATCAAACTTGAAAAATATAAAAAGTGAGCAAACATACGAAAATAGTAAATGGAAATTGAGAATTGCATTATGATTTCTGAAAAAGTAGACTGAAAGGATAAGTAAGATGCAGCAATAGAAGGCTGTATTTGTAAGCATAAATAAACATTTCTCCATACTAATATGTTAGAAAAATAGTCAGAGAAGAAAAAGAAAGTAGAAAGAAAAAAACTAAAGAAAGCCAAAGAATTATGCAGGATACCATCAAAAGGAATAACTTTGTAAGATCAGAATTTCAGAGCAAGCAGATACAACAAAAAGCACAGAGAAAAGTGTTAAAGAGTTATGGGAAGAAAATGTCCCCAGTAGCTGAGAGAACAAAAAGGTATGCCTTCAAGAAGCTGACTGAACTCCAATCAGATAGATTGCTGCAGGGCCAGTGAATTTCTTAACATGACTTTTCTAATGAAAGCTATTGTACCTCCCCTAAAACCTTTCCCTGCCTTGGACAGGGTCAGAAAAGGGGGATGCACTGAGTGGATGCATCTTTGAGAAACTGCTGAAAGGATACTTTCGCTAACCATCCTGTTGGGTATAAGATATGACCCCTTAGGTCAAGCAGGAAAGGGGAACTCATTAGCTGTAAGAGCCGGGAGTGGAGTGCCCTCTGGACGCCGGGATCTCTGCATAGTGAAGCTCCTTGTTTCAGAAGGAGGTTGTCCCATCGAGGAGAAGCAGTACCACCAGAAGCTAGAGCAGAGAGCAGCGTGGCAGATTTCCCAGGCCCCGGAGAAACTAACACGGAAGGCTTTGAGGCTGGAGCCTGGTTGTGAAGTGGGTTCCCTCTGGGTCCTTAATGTGGGAAGGTGGATTTGCTGAACCAGGGAATTGAGCTGAAGGCCTGTGAGTTGAGGCTTACAGGAGAGTAGCGTGCCTTTGGGGTATTTATTAGAAGACCTGAAAGAACTGTGTAATGTGTCCTGATGAACAACTCTCTCCTGAACATTTCTTGTATTGCAACCTGTTAACTTGCATTATATACCCTTTAATCATGAAAAAGTTTTGTGAGTCCTGTGTAGCCACTGCAACAAATATTAGAACCCAGATATAAACGTAGATAATGCTGTCTGAATGCCAAACCTACTGCTAAATAAAATTACCAAATATATTATAATCAAACTTGGTTAAACCAAAGATAAGGAAAGAATCTGGAAAGAAACTCAGGGGAACTGAAAACTTAACTAAAAGAAAAATCATGAAATTAAGCTCTGATTTCTTGGTAGATACTGCACAAGCATGAAGGCATTGCTATAATGTATATAAAACTTTAAAAGAAAAAAAATCAAATTGCCAACCAATAATTTCAAATACAACAGCAAAACTGGGACACTTACAGAAAAACAGAAATGAAAAGAATGTGCAAAACCCATTTTACAGGAAATACTAAAGGGACTTCTTTGGAAAGAGCTAACCATGCCAGGCAACGACCGGATGTCAGCACACAAGTCAGCATACCCGCAGGGCAATACAGGAGTGTCCTGGGTAAGGCAAACAGCCAAGACTAAAATTAGGGAGCCCTGGGTATCAATTTAAATGAGAGAATTATAAAGTAAAAGAGAAGGAATATATTTTGTACTTATAGAAAGTCCAACTGGAGATGGCATGTCTATTTTAAATTATATTGCTCTAAACTTGGAAAAATTAATTAATAACAAGATAACATAAAGAAAATTAATAAAAATTAATAAACTTCCTCAAAACAATGGCAAAAGGAAAACCATAACAATAGAAGTGAAGAAAGATCAACAATTTAAAAATTAACAAAGTCCAGAAAATTATATGCAAGAAACTAGTAGCATCACATACACACAATAACAGCAATAAATTAATACCCATTGTTAATTACACTCTACAGAAATAGATTAAATGCAATATGTAAGGGATAAAGAGTAACTAAATAGATAAGAAAACGGGGCCTATCAGATACTGTCTTCAAGGAACACACGTTGGATACAAAGACAAAAATAGATTAAAAATCAAGAGTTAAAAATTTCAAGCTAATAAGAATAAAAAAGAACAGGGGATGGGCAATATTAATTTCTGATAAAACATACAAGGGACAAAGCAGCATAAGAGGCAAGCCATTGATTGTATGATGATGAAAGAATCAATTGAACAAGAAGATATTGTCATAATAATTGTCTAGGTCATAAAAAAGTCAATGAAAAAGCCTCAAGAGACATAAATCAAACTCTAACAGAATTGAAGAGATAAACAGAAAACTTGCAAGTAGTAGCAAGAGACTTTAATACACTACTTTTAATGAAGACTAGAACAGCTACATAGGAACTCAACAAAGACGCAACAAAACTGAATGCATCAATCAACATGATTTCATACACACATACAGATCACTTCACTCAACAACATACTATACATTCTTTTCCAACACATATGGATCATTCTACAGAATAGATCACATGCTAGGCCACAAAGCTAAATCACAATAATTTAAGAAAAACATCAAATACTATAATGCATCTTTTAAGAGCAAAGTGCTCTAAAATTAGAAATCAGCAATAGAAAGATCAATAAACAATCAACTACACCAAAGTTAAATAATAGCTTTAAATAAAAAACTATCAAATAATAGATATTTTTTAAAACTCCTTAAAGCAAACAAGAATAAAACCTCAATACTCACAGAAAAAGTACTGCTCAGAAAAACAATCTAGCAATAAACACACACACACACACACACACACAAATAACAAAGAACCCAATCACCACTTTAACCCAACATCTCTAATAATTAGAAAAGGAGCTCTATAAAAGGCCTACAATCAACAGAAGAACAGAAGCAACAGATCAGAGCAGATACTAATGAAACATTAAAATAATAGACAGACTCAACAATGTAGACCTTGTTTCTTTGAGAAGATACACAAATCATTGGAAATGTAACAAAGAAAAAGAAGGAAAAAGACTAGTGAAATGGATAACACCACAAGAGTCAGGTAAAATAAAAGGGATACCCAAAATATGCACAACTGTGCTCCAAAAATGTTTTAAACTATAAAATGTACATATTTATAGAAACACACAACTTACCTAAAGTAATAAAGAATGAAGTAGATATTTTGAACAGAGCCATCATTAAGCAGAAATGAATCCTATTATTAAACTCACAACAGCAGCAGAACAAAAGTCTGTGCACACAAAGTTTCATTGTAGAATCTTACCAACTCTTCAAAGAAGAGCTGACTCTAATCCTACTTGGGCTATTCCAGAGTACAGAAAAAGATGAAATACTTGCAAACACACTTAATGAAGCAAACATACCCATGATATTAAAACCAGGCAAAAGCATCACTAAAGAGGGAAAATCATAGACACATATCCTTGATAAGCATAGATATTAACATTCTCAACAAAGTTTATTCAACAGTACACAAGAACATATTTAAAAATACATCAAGACCAAGTGGGATCCATAATGTTTATTTAAGAATGGTTCAATATTAGGGGGGGGGGGAAATCAGTTCAATAACTACATTAAAAAATTTTAATTTCCAGAAAATTAATTTTCCTAAATATAACACACACTCTTGATAAAATAGTAATAGATGGGTAATTCCCATCAAAATCTAGGACACATATACAAATCAATGGCCAACATTAGTCACAATGAAGAATCACTGTAAGTATCACACTGTGCACAGGTACTGCACAAGAATGCCCTGAAGGGTCACTTCTATTCACTGTTGTGCTGGGAGTCTTAGTTAGAGCTCCGGTGCAAAAAAGGGAAAATTTAAATCATCCAAATTGAAAAAGTATAAATAAACTCTATTTTCAGATGTTATTATCAATTTGCAACAATAAGTCAAGATTCGTTTCCACCAATAAGCAGAAATCTGAAAAGAAACTCAGGAAAACACTGATCATTTACAATGCTGTTCTTCGTTGCTCTGAGACCATTCTGACACATAGGGAGCCGACGCACAACAGAACGAAACCCTGAGAGTCCTGCGCCGTCCTTACAAGTGTCCCCATGCCTGAGCCCATTCTTGTAGACACGTGCCAATGCCTCGTTGATGTGCCTTCTTGTTTGCTGGTCTTCCATTTTACCAAGAATGATGTCCTTCTTCAAGGACTGGTCTCTCCTGATAATACGTCCGAAGTATGAGAGACAAAGTCTTGCCATCCTTGTCTAGAAGAAGCGCTCTGGCTAAACTTCTTTCATTGTACCAGTCAGTCATCAGCTGCAGTCATCATTGTACCAGTTTTTCATTGTACCAGTCATCAGTACTTTCAATATTTTTCTTTAGTACCACAACTCATTTGGATTAATTCTTCTTCGTTCATCCTTATTCAGTGTCCAACAGTCATATGTTTGTAAGGCAACTGAAAATACTATGGCTTGTAACATCAAAGCCTTTCAAAACTCCAGAAGCCTCGTGCAACAAATTTACCCAAAGTATTATGCCTTCTGATCTCTTGACAGCAGCTTCCATGAGCATTAATTGTGGATCAAAGCAAGACAGATTTTTGACAAATTCAATCTTTTCTCCCTTTACCACGATGGTCCAGTTGTGAAGATTTTCGTTGTCTTGAATTGACTCATAATCCAGAATGAAGACCGCAATCCTTGTTCTTCAAGTGCATCGAGACCTCCTCATCTTCACCAAGCAAGGTTGTGTCATCTTCATACACTAGGTTGTTAATAAGCCTACCTCCAAACCTGATGCTACATTCTCCTTCATAAAAGCCAGCCTCTCTGATTCTTTCCTTAGCATACGGACTGCACCAGTACAGTGAGAGGCTACAACCATTTACAAGAACTACTCAAAGGAAATACTTAAGAGTAAATCTAACCAGAGAAACAAAAGGCCTATACAAAGAAAACTAAGAACACAAATAAAATCAACCCAAAGAAAAATAAATAAATGATAGAGTGCACCATGTTCATTATACAGAAAGACACAGCATTGTGGAAATATCAATAACACCCCAAAAGATCAATAGATATAATGCAAACCTGACCTAGTTTCCAATATAACTCTTTAAAGAGAGGTAAAAACCAATTACCAGCTTTATATGGAAAGAAAAGAGACACTCTAGAGTAAGAACAATACTAAGGAAAAACAAGGTAGGATACATTATACTTCTCAATCTCAAAACCTACTGAACAGCCACTGGAGTGGAAAAAAAACAGAAGGGGAAGAAGAAAAGAAAAAGCCTTTTAGTGTTTCAATAGACTCATAATCAATGGAATGGAATAAAAAAATCCAGAGGTAAATCCATCCGACTATGGATAGCTGGTCCTTGTAAAGGGTCAAATGCATTATCTAGGAAAAAATAATATTAAAGTGGTACTGACCATGCTGGATACTCATTTATAGAAAAATTAAACTGGGTATATATCTCATATCATACATAAAAGAAATTCAAGATGAATTACAGATGTGAAACCTAGAGCTAGAGAGGTTATCACTGATACCACAGGGACACACATGAGAGCCGTAACACAGAGCTAAATACACGATCAAATGTAAGTGAGAACACTTCAAGAGCAGGAGACACGCTGGATCACTGGGGTCTTCCTAAGAGCAGGCACTGCTGTGCACCCAAGGTGCCACCCAAACATGGAAAGGGAAGCCACAGCCCGGGGAAATGTGTTTGCCAGTACCAACGCAGCAAGGGAACTGATCTATAGAATTTATAGAGAACTTGAACACAAGAAAAAGATAAATAATCCAATAAAAATTGAGAAACCATAAACGGAATTTCATAATGTCAACCAGGAGGCCAACAACCATATGAAGTAATTCTTATGATTATAAGATATTTAAGAAATTAAATCAACACAACAAAGGGATGACTATACTTCAGCATTAATAGCAAAGTTTATAGAAAAAAATGTAAAACAGCATACAAAAAAGGCTAGCAAGACTCCATATAAATCTGGTGGCACGGTAAAGTGATGCTGTCACTGTGAAAAATGGCGTAGCACTTCCTTAAATGTGGAAATAGAAATACCATGCGACCCAGCAAGCCATCTCCTTGGAAAATAAAAGCTGTCACACAATAAGAGCTGTGACACACACAGATACATGCACACTCGTGTTCCTGTAGCCCTCTTCAAAATAGCAAAAGCGATGGAGACAATCTAATGGTCAGCAACGGGAGAAAGGCTTCTCTAAGGTACATGCGCACAGTTGAATACTACACAAACTAAACCGTGAACTTGTAAAACACCTGGAGCATGAATAAACCTAGAGGATATTTTGCTGAGTAAAATTAATCAGTTGTAACAGGGCAGGTAAAGTATGAAACCACTACTCTAAAAAGTAAAAAAAATCCACATTGAAAGAAATATTCTTTGATAATGATCAGAGGTTGAGGGCAAGGGAAGGTAGATTACGGACCAGAGGCAGGCATATTAACTACAGTAGAGAGGAAGGCAATGCATAAGAGCAGGGAGAGCAAAAATGACGAACGCTAGCCGGAGTCCCACAGCCAAAGTGAGCAGGTGTAAATACTGTTAATACCCAACCTTGCAATTAGGATGATTTCCAAGTAGATTCAGGATAAGCATGACGGCTGTAAGGTGTGGAAGGGAGACTGGGAGTATACCCGTTAAGTATACTTGTTTGAAAACTGATTACTTGTACAGGCATGTTTACTATTGCCAAAAATACATCCATGAATGTAGTCAAGCATATAGGGGCCATGTTCTGAAACCTTCTTAGATATAACCAAAAACCTTGAGGGAAGACGTTGCTAGAGCTGCGGGCTCAGGGTCATGGTCAACTGTCACACCAGAGTCCACGAAGGCAATGCTGTACATCCCACCTAAAGGAGTAGTGTCTTGTTCTTAAACGCTTTTGAGGGGTCATCCAAGTGAACTACTGGCTCTCCCCCTCTGGAAGAGTGAGGAAGAAATTTGAAGCCATATGGGAATAATTGGATCAATGAACTAGGGGTCACGCAAACACCTGTCTCTGTCACGCTGAGACCAGAAGAACTAGGCCGGCTCTACTACCACTATCGGCTGCTCTGAAAGGGGTCGCATCAGAATATTCCCAATAGAGCAGACGTATGAGGAACACTCAAAATAACAGAAACCACCAGGCTTCCTAATCAGACACAGGTGATTCTGATCATGGCCCTCGGTCACCTGTTAGATCCGGAAATGAACTCACTCCCATGGCGCTCAAGTTTCAGCCAGGCAAGAGACTGTTTTTTTTAAGGAGTACAATAATCCTAGAGATATACGTCCACCTTGAGACTCTAAAAGAGCAGCATCTTCCCAAGGACAACAGCCAGTGGGATTAGGAATGAGGTAGGAATGGGAACAGGCAACAGAGGGAGGAAGTAATCTTAGATCGTGGAAAACGCAATGAATGACATAAAATGTGTACGAACTCTTTAATGAAAAACTGATTTGCTCCGTAAACAATGGCAAAGTAAAAGGCTGAAGTTAAAAGAATTACAATTGTATAAAGAATTGTTAGCAGCAGGGCCTAGTCCTTAAAGAAGGACTTCAGACTTGATAAAACAGTCAGCATAGAGGAAACACACCCTCAGGGTGATGGAGTGAACCAGTCGCTGCAAAACTTGCCTGAGCCACTGCAGTGATTGTAAAGGAGCGCCCTGCTGGGCAGCATTTCATTCAGTTCTACCTGATGACACGAGGAGCTGGAAGCGATGCAACAGCACCTACCCACTGACTACTCCCTGTATGGCCGCTATGTTGTTAGGTACCCTCACACTGGTTTCACCATCCCTATGCATAACAGAGTAAAGCACCTCCCATCCTGCTCCATCCTCACACTTGGTCTTCTGTTTGAGCCCTTTGCCGCAGTCACTTCACTGTGTCAATACATCTCATCAAGGGCCTTCCTCTTTTTCACCGCCCCCCTACTTTACCAAGCATTCTGCCCTTCTCCAGGGTCTGGTCTTTCCTGACAACATGCCCAAGGTACATGAGATGAAGTCTTGCCAGCCTTGCCTCTAAGGTGCTCTCTAGCGGCACTTCTTCCAGGACAGATCAGTCTGGTTGCTTTTTGAGAAGGGTATGTCACGTCCAATATTCTTCACCAACACCACAGTCAGAATACATGGATTCCCCCCCTTACTCATTGTCCAACTTTACACGCATAGGAGGCAATTGAAAACACCATGGCTTAACTGGAGATCCCCTCATAGAGGGGCTTAGGAGAGGAGATGGGTCAGTCAGGGTGCAAGGCAGTACCGACGAAGAGCACAGCTTTCCCCCAGATCCTGGATGCTTCCTCCCCCCAACTACCATGATCCGAATTCTACCTTGCAGGGCTGGATAGGGCAGAGGTTGTACACTGGTACATATGAGGGCTGGAGGCACAGGGAACCCAGGGTGGATGATACCTTCAGGACCAGGGGTGTGAGGGGCGAGGCTGGGAGAGTGGAGGGTGAGTGGGTTGGAAAGGGGGAACTAATTACAAGGATCTACATGTGACCTCCTCCCTGGGAGAGGGACGGCAGAGAAGGGGGGGAAGGGAGACTCCGGATAGAGCAAGATATGACAAAATAACGATGTATAAATTACCAAGGGCACATGAGGGAGGGGGTAGTAGGGAGGGAAGTGGGGAAAAAAAGAGGACCTGATGCAAAGGGCTTAAGTGGAGAGCAAATGCTTTGAGAATGATTGGTGCGGGGAATGTATGGATGTGCTTTATACAATTGATGTATGTATATGTATGGATTGTGATAAGAGTTGTATGATTCCCTAATAAAATGTAAAAAAAGAAAAGGGAAAAGAAAGAAAGAAAAGAAAATGATTAGGGCAAAGAATGTACAGATGTGCTTTATACAATTGATGTATGTATATGTATGGACTGTGATAAGAGTTGTATGAGCCCCTAATAAAACGTTTAAAACAAAACAAAAACAAACAAACAAAACAACAACAACAAAAAAGAAAACACCACGGCTTGGGTCGAGCACACCTTAGTCCTCACAGCGACATTTTATAGTTATTGTGTTACCTAGAGATGTGTTAATTCATTTCAGACTACTATCTTTAAGAAACTTCAAGGTTAATACTAGTACGACAATTTTAGAAATAGACATAGGTTTATTACAATTAAACAAATTGCCAAACTCGCCTTGTTAAAAAGTCAAAGAATGAAAGCCAGGATAGGCGAGAAAGCCCTTATAATATTGCCAAGAAAGCTCCCACACACTGGCCTCCTCTAGTATCACTCGTACCATTCCCTAACACCTGTCCACATGTCACTGTCTTAGAACTTACGACACTCTATTCCACACGCAACTAAACATAGAGCATAATTCCAGATGCTGTGAAATTAAAGCAAGTAAGTTTAGGGAAGGAGAATTATGAGAGAATAGCTTGAATCCTCACTAAACAAAACTGTATTAAGTTAAGGAACAGGTTGAACAACCATAGCAGAACACATCTCAGAATATGGCTGAGAAGAGCAGTAACCTCAGAAGTCCTGAGCAGGAACACATGCGGGAGTTGGAAAAGTAGCAAGAAGACCTTCCTGGGTGGAATGGGAATGAGGTAGGACAGAGGGTGATGGCTACAGAACAAAGAACCTTAAGTAATAAGGCTCGAGTTTGCTTTCTACGTGGGACACAAGGCCACTGCAAGTCTTGTTGGAGAAGGGCATGGTCAGATTTATTACTGGGAAGGGTGACTCTGGCTGCTGCAGAAAACACACTCAAGTCTGTCACACAGTGTTTCAAGATGAGAGCAAAATGAAATATGATTCCAACTTGATCTCCTCTCTCACTATATGGACTATGCTCATGAGAAAAATAGATAACTAGTGAATGAAGTGGATGTCATGAAAACACAGAACACGATATTTTAAGATAGACATTGCATGATATATCTTTTTGAAATCTTTTTTTAAAGGTGCAGACATTAAACATTTTCCAAAAGCTTATCTACACATTATTTATTGTTGTTCAACTGTGTAATCTAACAAGATACTGAGAAGGTTACCTAGAAGTTGTTTAATAGTGAAGATATTTTAAAAGCATACCCTTAGAAAATTATATATTCTACCTTTAGTTAATCAGCAGAGCTATCCGATGGTTTAAATATGGGAAAATATTTAAAAGAAACTGGGGAAATTATCCATGCAGTGTACTATTCCCAGGCAAAGGTGATGGAATTCTGCTTATTGGTGAATTTACTGGTGTTCTACAAAGCTACCTGGATAAAAAATGGACAAAAAATTCCAGCAGGATTTTGCGGAGGTTGAGTTTAATGCCATCCAGATTCAAATCATTAACCTAAAGATCCATAAGTCATAGGAGACTTTAATTTCCTTTTAAAAACTGCTTTATAGAGAAATGTGTGGAAAACATGAAACTAAAGGAGGGAAAGATATTACTCAAACCAAACCAGTTAAAAATAACTAGGAATATTTCTCCTTGTATAACATTTGAGTGTTGCATTTTTATAGAGATTTTGTTATACTATATATAAAAAATTATATATCATATTAACATCCTAATTTTTTTACATTACTATGAGCTGTTCAAAATTCCCTCATGGATTGAATCTTGGCTACATAAGTTTCCATGAAAAAAAGTAACAGGGCTATTGGCATCTTTATTACTCTTCTACATGTTCTAAATAAATTTCTATGCATGAAATCTCCAAGTTGAGTTTTGAAAATTGGCATTTGGCTTCTGTGATCCCTGAAAAAATCTCTAAGTTTGTGTTTTCAGTCTTTGTCCACCATCATGCGGTGGGGATAGTCACAGTGATGGCCCACAGGAATTCAACCCTCGGTGTGTGTCGAGTTGGAATGAAGTCCTTGAAATCTGAACTTGTAAGCGTTAAGAATTAGGATCAGCATAAATGTGTTTCCCATACACAGGTTATTAGTTGACCCTCTTCCATGGTTTCTCTGACAGCAGTCATTCCTTAATGGAAATCTTTACTTCTCTACTGGATTTGATCAGAAATAAATAACATGATAAGTAAAGGTGTAAGCACAGGCTCATGGAATCAACAAAACGGGTAGCAGATGTCCAAAGCATATAACATGTGCAAGCCAAGCAGATAAGATATAGGGAAAAGAGAACATCAGAGTGGAAGGGAACTGGGAGCGACTAAATGAAACTAACATTTAAAAAAATGTTGAATGCAATAACAGTTATATTTTCTGGTTCATTTTGGACCCATCAGTTATAACTTCACAATCAGCTCTTATTGACCACATGAGAATGGTAGTCATCTGCACTACAATCAGGTGGCTCATGACATTATCCGATCCTGTACAAAGTTAACTTACACTTAGCGTCATGTTGAGCATACCCTTGAAATTGTACTATGGTATTTAGAACAGCCCTCGCTCCAGCTGGGAACCAACAGCAGTGGTTCAATGAACTAAGAAGATGCAGGATCACAGGACAGAAAGTGAATATGGACATTTTAAAGTATGATTTTAAGAAACAAGGATCATGGATATCTGGGAAGGGCTCACCACCAAACATTACAAAACAAAATAGTGAAATCTTTCCAAGTGACTTAAAAGTACTATTTCTTTTGACTACCTCAGGCCTTAATTTTTTTAGCTACCAATTTCCAAATAAAATGTTTGTGCTAATGCCTAAATTCAAAGGTAAATTGCATTTGACAAATGCTAGTTTTTAATAAATTGCCTTTATTTTCAATTATTCAAATGCACTTGCTATGATAAAACCAAATTTTAAAAGCAACATAATTTAGCATCTTGGTAAATGAAATGAAAACAACTAAGTGGAGTACAAAGATAAAAGTTCACAGAATATAAAACAAAAAGGATTTGTGAACCCTTATAAAAAAACAATTCCAAAATTAAGTTCCTTCTTCAAATTAAATGAAGAGATTTATTTCATTATACACTCAGGCTTAATGGGTTCAAATCATTGGACTAGTATAGCTAGTGCTAAAGTTATTAATAGAAATACATCATAATCTGTTCCAAATGCTACATACAGTCCTGGCTGTAGTAAAATAATAGTAATAATGTTGAAGAAAGTGCAACTATTTCAGTATCTGAAATAGCCACCTCTGCAGATTCCATTAGAACAGAAACACGGCTCCTACTTGTGGAATCATTTTCCTTCTAATGATGCAAACTATTTGACTGATCAAGGGCCAACTTATGGCAGTATCACAGTGAGCCATTGAAAATGTGTCCGAAACTTCTGGATAATAAACAAACAAGTTTCACTAGTCAGGATCTATTTTTAGAGACAAAGCAAATGGTAAAAATGATAAGGCATGGCTACTGTATTCTCCATGGCTTTGCATATTGTTTTATTTGCAAAGCAGTCAGTTTTAAGCCATCCAATTCTCAATTTTCTATGGGCAGATTTAGCAATCGGTGAGACTCAAATAGGAATGAGAAACAGGGGAAGAGTTCAATGAACAGAGATCATATTTTGGGTCTTAGCATAACTCACAAACTGAAAACATGGGGTGGGGGTGTCATGAAGTACATATTTATTTTAGAAATATATATATAGTGAAAATTGCTCTGATGGAATGAATGATGCCTCAAATGGGCTTCCACACAGAAGGAATGGGTACAGAGGGTGGTGGATTAAAGGAGGCACACCTGAGTTAACTATTACTGATGCAGAGGGATGGATGCAAAAGAGTTCATTACATCTTCTGTCAGCTTTTTCATATATTTGAAATTCTTCATAATAAAATGTTAGACTGTCGAGTGGGAAGTAGTTCTAAGCTTTCTGTGTATGCCGGGAGTAGGCATCATGATGTCATCCTAAGGCATATGTTTAAAAGCATTTGATGAATATTATCTTCAAGAAAGTCAATCATTTCAATCTTGCTTTCCTCCTTGACAAAATGGGCAAATGATATTTAGCTCTCATGGTCATTCTAAGGGTTAAAAAATCACAAACAGAGGAGTATTTCTTATATAAACTGTACAGCGCCTTAAGGCTGAAGGAGCAGAACTAGAACTTCTGCGACCATGTGCTCTCCATCTGCATTCTGACCTTGATTTGTTCCCTGCACTGAGCTACTAAACTCGTGGGTAGATCCCAGCACATCCATTCCCTGCTTAGGGACAAATTACCAAATGGTAGTGTAATTGCCATGGGAAAATTATGACTCTGTTCTGAATTATCTCCATCATAAATCCAAAACCAGTCAAACAAGCTCTGTCACCAGAGCGACAGGCCTGCTCTATAGTGACAAGAGTCCCACATACAAGTGCCCATAAATCCGTGAGTACCACCGCCCTCCAACGTCATCCTGAAGCAGGCGTTCACATCAGATGCGGAAAGCCAGGCTGGCAGCATGTTGGGCACCACTGTGGAAACAATGCAAATGAGGTGATAGACAGCTGTCAGCAAGAGAAAGCCCCTTCATCTGCCTCTTGTCGACTGTACACGTGGCTGCAGGAAGCTGTTTGTTTGCTTCTGCATATTTTTCTACTGCACTGAAGGGGGAGGGGAGAGGGCGTATTGCAATTAAGAAGCTTAATAGGCACTCGGGTCTCTTTCTTTTAACTTGAATCATTTCTGTTACTAGAGGTATAAAAGCCTGTCGAAGAAATAAACTTCTCTCAAGCAATCACAGTGAGGGACATGACAAGGACCAGAGAAGGACACATCTTTGTGCGAGTCCTTATTTTCTTCTCTAGTCTTGGGGGAATGTTCATCTTGACTTAACAGAGAGATGAAACATCGACTATAATTCCTCATGATGTACAGAGGTATTTTCCTGCCTCTCAGAATGTTATACTCTATTTCAAATTAGAGTTAAAAGCCACCCAGTCCCATTGCAGATGAAATGTGGGCAGTAAAAAAGATTTTTTCTATGGGAGAGCGAGGCGGGACATCAACTAAAAGGCGGGTTCTGTTGAAAAGCTAGCTGGCCTACCCTGAATTCAGCGGTGAGGAGGAAGGTATGCTGGGTAGTTTTTGTTTGTTTTGACACTTTGCTCTCTTTCTTCAGGGGTTCAAGTACAGAGAAAGGGTAAAGGTACACCCATGGCTGAGCTGTGACATGTACACAGTAGACGCTGCACTGAAACAATGCTATGAAGTTACTTGAGAACTTACACCTGCAAAGGACTTTGTATTTATACCTCACCATTTTATATTCTTAGAATTATTATACACTGGAATAGTGTTTAAATCAAATCAAATTAAGCAAAAAATACATGAAGTTTCTCTATCACCTGGAGATTTTTTTTCTAGGTAACAGTAACTAAGAGACAATTTATAAATCTCTCCAGGCAAAGAGGGATGAAGGGAAATTGCTTTCTCTAGCAAGAGTTTGCACTAGACTACAAAACTAACGGTTGATATTTCAACCCACTCAGCACAGCCATGAAGAAAACTACGGCGACCTGTTTTTGTACCATCGATGGAGGTGAGAAAATTGCTCTCTGACCAGCGGAATGGCAACATCTCTACTGTATCTCAATTTAACATACAATTTTGTTTCTGAAAATACACTATTTATATAGAAATTTTATTAAATTGGGGATCTTTAGGTTAGGAATATAAACCATAAGCTTTCTTTGATTTTTCTTTAATGCTGATGATATTCAAATAAAGTTTAGGAAAGAGTAATGATTATGATGTTCTAACTCAATGATGAATAACAATTCAAGGACATTAATGGTATGGATTTACTATTTTCTATCAGTGACACTCATTAATTAAAATAATCATCCTTCGTTACTATCTGAAAATTATCCCTCATTACCATTTGTAAGAGGTAATTTTCTAAAGTAGAAGCATCAATAAAATAACAAAGAATGACAAAAATACAATCTAACAACAGTGATATGTGCTCATATTCTAAATATGAAAATCCAAATAAGTATATATCTTTTTAAAATTATCAAAATATCTTATATTTTCCTGAAATAATGGTATATAATTCAAGATTATTAATGAAGTTGCAAGTCACATGAAATTGAAAAGATGAGGGGGTGTAGGGAGGGAGGGGAAAAACGAGGACATGATGCCAGGGGCTTAAGTGGAGAGCAAATATTTTAAGAATGATGAGGGCAATGAATGTACAAATGTGCTTTACCAATTGATGTATGCATGGATTTTGATAAGAAATTTATGAGTCCCTAATAAAACGATTAATAAAAAAAAGAAATTGAAAAGGTGAGAAAATACAGTCAAGTTAACTGAATCATATTTATAAAAGGTCTAAAATATAAATTTAAAACAAAACAATATCATTATTATTTAACACACAACACTGGAAAAACAATAATTTTTATAAGACTCTTATAGTAATAAGAAAAAAGATGACTGATAAAATAGTTCATTAAAAATTATAGTTTTAAGAAAAAAATGCAAAATTCATAGAACCTAAGTGGCTAAAAATCACCATAACACGTAGACTCACTGTTATTTTGTTCTAAAAGAAAATATCTCAATTAAAATATTATAAAAGAATCAATTTATTCTTTCTTACCTGATTTATCAGTAGTTTAACCAGTATCCACTGAATCCTACAAGCATTATGAATAAGCCAGGTATTTACACTTTCTATAATATCTCTTGTCTTTATGGAGCTTTATTTATTGACTTTTAAATTTCTTTCTTGGTATAAAATTTTATTTTCATTGTTCCAAAGGACAGCATTGATTCTGCAGCTCCGGGAGATGCACATATCTGATCAGAGCACACAGGAGCAGATGAAGGGGCAGGAGGAGAGAGTGGAACACAGCCTGGCCCACCAGGCCGTGAGGATGATATTCCTGAGTAGAGCAGCCAATCCACAGAGAGGACAACATGGCTAGCCCCACTACGAGACATAATGCCCCTCAGTGACCAAGGGTGATACAGGGGACAGCACCGGAGACACAGTGTGTGAATTGCACCTGACCTGATCCCACCACACTGAGGCAAAGCACTGGGGGAGTGCAGCAGAACAGCAAGAGAATGGAGAGGCAAGGTCCCCAGGGAATGCTGAAAGTGGACTTTGGGGCCAGGGCGTGGTGCCCCAACAGACTGGACTGGAAAACGCTCCTAAGGGCCAGCAAATGATCCCTGAACTAACTACAACCTTTTCTCTTCAGAACTGTTTTGTTCTGTTCTTTGTCAGTGTTTTTTTTTGTTGTTTGTTGTTTTGTCTGGTTGTATACTGTTGCTCTGTTTTCCTCTTTCTTGTTTTCGTGCACGTTAGAGTCTCCACAGGTCTGTCTGAATAGGACAGGCAGGATGAACTATCTGGAGGAAAAACAACGGGACCGACAGTTCCGGGGGGACTTGGGGTGGGGGGGTAGGGGGGTAAGGAAGTGGTGTTCACAAACACAGGGACAAGGGAACAACATGGGACCCAAAATGGTAGCGGGGGGGGGGGAGTGGCAGGCCTGGTGGGTAATGATCAAGGGTAAGGTTGCGTAGAGAAGAGGTATACTCTAACCCAGGTGGTGACGAAGCATGGTAGTAGGGCAGGAGGAAAGTCAAGGGAGATGGAGGAAAGAGCTAGGAGTCAAAGGGCATTTATGGAGGTCTAGACAAAGACATGTACATGCAAATATATATAGGAGGATAGGGAAATAGATCTATGTGTCTATATTTATAGGTTAAGTATTAAGGTGGCGGAAGGACCTTGGGCCTCTACTCAAACACTCCCTCAATGCATGAATATTTTCTTTTATTAAATTGGAACTCTATGATGCTCACTCTCCCGACACAACTCCTGGAGCCAAAGTCGGTGAACAAGTAAATGTGGTGAAGAAAGCTGATGGTACCCGGCTATCAAAAGAGATAGTGGCTGGGGTCTTAAAGGCTTGAAGATAAACAAGCGGCCATCTAGCTCAGAAGTAACAAAGTCCACATGGAAGAACACACCAGCCTGTGTGATCAAGTGGTCCCAAGGGATCAGTTAACAGGCATCAAAGAACAAAAAATCATATCATTGGCTGCACACCTCCATGATAGGATCGCTGAAGACAAATGGGTGCATAAGCAAATGTGGTGAAGAAAGCGGATGGTGCCCAGCTATCAAAAGAGATAGTGTCTGGGGTCTTAAAGGCTTGAAGGTGAACAAGCGGCCATCTAGCTCAGAAGCAAAAAAGCCCACATGGAAGAAGCACACCAGCCAGTGCAATCACAAGGTGCCAAAGGGACGAGGTCTAAGGCATCATGCAAAAAAAAAATGATGTGTGTGTATATGTATATATATATGTGTGTGTATGTATGTATGTATATACATACCATATTGAATGAAGGGGGAAGTGGAGACCCAATGCCCAAGTGTCGGCCAATGGAGATCCCCTCATAGAGGGGTTTAGGAGAGTAGATGGGTCAATCAGGATGCGAGGTAGTACCGATGAAGAACACAGCTTTCCCCCAGATCCTGGGTGCTTCTTCCCCCCAACTACCATGATCTGAATTCTACCTTGCAGGGCTGGATAGGGCAGAGGTTGTACACAGGTACATATGAGGGCTGGAGGCACAGGGAATCCAGGGTGGATGATACCTTCAGGACCAAGGGTGTGAGGGGCGATGCTGGGAGAGTGGAGGGTGAGTGGGTTGGAAAGGGGGAACTTATTACAAGGATCCACATGTGACCTCCTCCCTGGGAGAGGGACGGCAGAGAAGGGGGGTAAGGGAGACTCCGGACAGGGCAATATATGACAAAATAACAATGTATAAATTACCAAGGGCACATTAGGGAAGGGGGAGCGGGGAGGGAGGGGAAAAAAAAAAAGGACCTGATGCAAAGGGCTTAAGTGGAGAGCAAATGCTTTGAGAATGATTGGGGCAGGGAATGTATGGATGTGCTTTATACAATTGTATGTATATGTATGGATTGTGATAAGAATTGTATGAGCCCCTAATAAAATGTAAAAATAAATAAAGACTTAAAGAAATAAATTTTAAAAATTTATTTTCATTGTAAGCTTTAAATTGGAGTTTCATAATTCAATGACTCAAGGATGCCATCAGTTTTTCTGATATGTGATAATGTGATTACATGTATGATCATGTATCTACTGGAATTTTTTTGCTAATAAACATCTGAGTAAGCCTGAATGTTCCTTTTTCTTCATCCTAAAATCCAGTGTGTTCAACAGAAAATATCTTAATTTTAATCCTCTTATTTTGTTTTCTAAAACACCTGGTACCCTTTCAATATACATATGTACATACTTATTGTAAGAACACTGAGCTTCCAGGTATTAAATGTCTTTACCATTTGTATCTCCTCTTCATCTGACATTTCCAGAATTATCAAGTGTGTTGCACACACACAAATGATGCCTGTTTACATAGTCATTGCATAATGATGATTACCTATTTCCTATTTAATTTATCTCAACTATCGGAGACATACTCTATATATCCTTTTGGTGTTCCTTGTGCTTATAGTATTCTTAGATTTTATATGATTCTCTTCTAATGCTAGATCAATTTTATTCTCCTTATCAGAGTATTTAATTTTTCTATCCTTGCTTCAAACTCTCATTTTTGCTTTTTTAAATAGTTTTATTAGGGGCTCATACAACTCTTATCTCAATCCATACATACATCAATTGTGTAAAGCACATTTGTACATTCATTGCCCTCATCATTCTCAAAACATTTGCTCTCCACTTAAGCCCCTGGCATCAGGTCATCTTTTCCCACCCTCCCCACTACCCCCTCCCTCATGAACACTTGATAATTTATAAATTATTATTTTCTCATATCTTGCCCTGTCTGACGTTTCCCTTCACCCACTTTTCTGTTGTCTATCCCCCAGGGAGGAGGTCACATGTAGATCCTTGAAATCGGTTCCCCCTTTACAACCCACCCTCCCTCTACGGTCCCAGTATTACCACTCATACCACTGGTCCTGCAGGGATCATTTGCCCTGAATTCCCTGTGCTTCCAGTTCCTATCTGTGCCAGTGTACAACCTCTGGTCTAGCCAGACAGACTTGCAAGGGAGAATTTGGATCATGATAGTTAGCGGGGGGGGGGGGGGGGGGCAGGGAGGGAGGAAGTATTTAGGAACTAGAGGAAAGTTGTATTTTTCATCAGTTCTACATTACACCTTGACTGGCTCGTCTTCCCCCCTCCCCCCAGACTCCTCTGCAAGTGGATGTCCAGTGGCCGACAAATGGGCTTTGGGTCTCCACTCCGTGCTCCCCACCTCATTCACTATGGTAAAATTTTTGTTCTGATGATGCCTGATCCCTTCAACACCTCGTGATTGCACAGGCTGGTGTGCTTCTTCCATGTGGGCTTTGTTGCTTCTGAGTTAGATGGCCACTTGTTTACCTTCAAGCCTTTAAGACACCAGATGCTATATCTTTTGATAGCTGGGCACCATCAGCTTTCTTGCCACATTTGCTTATGCACCCATTTTTCTTCAGCGATGGTACCATGGAGGTGAGCACACAATGATATGATTGTTTGTTCTTTGATGCCTGATACCTGATCCCTTCAGCACCTCGTGATCACACAGGCTGGTGTGCTTTTCCATGTGGGTTTTTTTTGCTTTTGAGCTAGATGGCCCCATGTTTACCTTCAAGCTTTTAAGACCCCAGACGCTATATCTTTTGATAGCTGGGCACCACAAACTCTCATTTTAATCTCTTAGAATTAAGAGAGGGATACATTTAACATGTTCTGCATGACATTTGTAGTTGTGCTGAATCATGATTTTAGCTCTCCTTGTTAATAATTTTCCCCATAGTTGCTAGGTTTTTATGCTAGTTTATGCTTAAATATCCTTTGTATTTGACGGGGAAAGTCTTATTCAATAGAAGTGGTTGCTGAACAATTATGGCTAAAGAGCAATCATGTAGAATAGTTTGAAGCCAATGCAGTTTACATCAAGGGTGTTATTTCAGACCTAGTTCTAATCAAATCAACGGTTCCATCTGTTTAGAGGCATATTTCTGCTCCATAGTCCCATTTCAGAATATGCTGGAAAGCTGTGTGATTCACAGTTCAACCCTGTGTATTGCAGGTTATCACGGTGGTGATTTAGCATGTAATTGTTTCTCTCCAGCTGTCTCAATTAATGGTTGCCAAGTCAATTGCCATATACACACTTCTTCCACATTCCACCATTTTTGCACCCTTTTTCTTGTAAAAATATGGGGTTTGTAAATCTCTTACAGGCTTGACTGCTTCCTGCTCTTCCATGTGTAGAAAGATTTCACCATGTAGTCCATCAAGATTTCATTCTTCCACACAAGGCCTTCTACTCCTGGAGACCTCGGTGCTCAGTAAACTATAGAGAGGAGACCCATAGATTCTTGTATCTATTCTCAGAATCCTTTTGACATTTTGACTAGAATTCACTGTATTTTCAGTCGTTCTCTTTTTTTTGGTCTGTTTTGATAGCTTATAGTTTTTGGTGCCTGTGTATGAGCGTAGCAAAAATATTTGTTTTATCTTTTCCATTTATTTTGTCACTAACGGTGAGTCATGGGGTAAGTAGAAGAGAACAAAATCATGTAGCATTTCACTTCCCATAACTGAAGTCCTTAAAAGGCAAATAATCAAACCACTACATATATTTTAAAAGTGAAGCTAATAATAATTCTATGAAATTTGTACCAAAATTAGCACACTCATATATTCTTGTAGCACATTCAGTTGGTATGAATCAGCTGACTCTTTACCAAAAATCATTTCTCTTTTCATCGGGAGGAAATAATGAAACTTCAGTTTTAAAACTTCCTTTAAAATAAATGATACCATGTGATTATTGCCTACATGAGTCTTTACCATGTGATTTCTGTGTATTGTTTTTTGTTTTGTTTTAACTACATGACTGTTCTCATGTGAGACTTTGGGTCTCTGCTCAAGCCCTGCCTCAACACAAGAACACTTTGTTCTAACAACCTGGAATTCTGTGAGGCTCACCCTCCTGGTGTAATGCTGAAGTCAAAATGGGTGCATAAGCAAATATGGTGAAAAAAAGCTGACGGTGATCAGCTATCAAAAGATACAGCATCTGTGGTCTTAAAGGCTTGAAGTTAAACAAGCAGCCATCTAGCAGAGAAGTAACCAATCCACATGGAAAAAGCACACCAGCCTGTGTGATCACGAGGTGTCAATAGGATCAGGTAACAAGTATCAAAAGACCCAAAATAAGCAACAAAAAATGTGTTGAGAACAAAGGGGGTCAGAGCAGAGAACCAAAACCTATCTGTAGACAATAGGACAGATCCTCACAATAGGGTCCCAAGAAAGGGAGGAGTCAACAAGGGGGTAGGAGAGCACTGGTGAAACACACAATATTCCTCTGGTTCCTTGAGGCTTACTTATCCCCAACTATCATGACCCCAGTCCTGCCTTTCACTGTGGGCCAGATCACAGCATGAACACAGGTACAGATAAGACCTCATGACACACTGGATCCAGGTCAGATGAAACCATCAGAGACAGAAATGAGAGTAGCGATACCAGGGTGGTAGGGAGAACATGAGGAGAGGTGGGAGGTAGGGGGGACCAGTCACAATGATTGATACATAAACCCTCACCCCCAGGGGAATAAACAGCAGAAACCATTGGTGTAAGATATAAAAATAATAATTATTTATAATTTATCAAGGGTCATGAGAGGGGAAGAGGGGGAAGGAGGGAAAAAAGAGGAGCTGATACCAAGGGTTGTAATAGAAACTAAATGTTTAGAAAATGATGATGGCAACATACGTACAAATATGCTTGATACAATTCATGTACGGATTGTTATAAGAGCTGTGAGAGCTTCCAATAAAATGATCTTAAAACAACAACAGCATAAAAACCCCACATGCTTGTTCTCATGTGAGTCTCTTTTAAGCTGCTGTATTAACAACTACCAGATGTTTCTTCGTGTCTGATGTCCTTCTAGCTGGTTGGAATGGAGACAATACATCCCAACGAACTTTTGGAGTGACTTGTTAGCAGTCATTCCTGGAAGAAAGTCTACATGATCCATAAATAGATCCAAGAATGGATATGGAGCTCCCCCTTAATCCTAGCTCTAATCTAAGATCAATTAGTTCTCATGACATGACCCTGTAAGTTACTTGTCCTAAAGAAGAAAGCAAAGAAGATATGGTGCTATACCAAAGTGTGGTGAAGAAATTTGATAGTGCCTGGCTATCAGCTAGAATGGCATCTGGGGTCTTAAAGGCTTGTTTCCAAACAAGCAGCCATCTAAGTGAGATGTCAACTAAATCCACAAGGACGAAGCACACCAACACCCGTGCCCTAAGGACTGTAAATTATATAATCCAAAGCAAAAGGAGGGAATGATATCAGAACTTACATTGTGAGATTCAGGTTTGCAGAAGGCGACAGATGACAACATATTTTTTAGATCTATAACTAAGCCTGCAGTGAATTCCCTCTAACCATAATAAACTGGATACAAAGAGAGAGTACTGGAGAGGTGACATAGCAGATTAAACTGACAAACCTCACTTGAATGATTAAAACCTTATCACTTGATCTGACATGGCTTCTATTTCCTACCACAATGGTTAATGGAATCTGCCACAGGTAGCTGCAAAATAGAAGAGTAGCTTTAAAAATACAAATTGGTGTTCATTTGAAAAACATGCATCTTCAGAGGGATTTTTATTAATGCTTTTTAGGGAAGCTACCAAAAACAACAATAAAAAAAGCACTCAGACATCAAAGTCAATTCTAATTCATTGTTTCTATCTCACCAAGAAGACTGTGCACTCAGAAGTTTTCTGTCAATGTAGAAGAGATCTCCTAATAATATACTTTGCCAAAAAAAACCCAAAATGTTTGCATTAGGAGTTAAAAGTGGCTAAATACTACAGTATATATTGATTTGAATCTTAAAATAATTCATTTCTATTGTTTTAATATTAAACACTAGTGATTTTATGTATTCACATTTCACCAATTTCTCCTTATTTATTTTATAACTGTTCAGAGAGATATTTTATTATATTTCCATAAGGTTAATATGGCACACATAAGGTGATTCAGGCAAAGAGAATAAAACAAGACTGACAAGATCCCCCTAAAATCCATATAAACACAATGCACCCGACAGGGCACACCTAATGTCCTGCTGATTTAAATGAAATTTCCAAATGGATTGGCCAAGTACCACCGATACTTAATGTTCAAATGTGGGTCAGAGTTATAAAAGAGAAACATTTGATAAGGTTTGCCTTTTATAGTAATAAAAATCAAGGCCTATATGTTTACATAAAGTATCTATTTAATCTGAAAGGCTAACCAGTTAATGATAGATGATTTTACATTGCGTTCAAGCATTATATTTTATTTTCTTGAAATATAACCTGATTCCTTCAACTAATCATTGTGCTATTGCTAAACAGCTGGAAGTTCAAAGCTAAGAACTGTCCCACGGGAGGAAAGTGGGGCAATCAGCAACTGTACACGTTTACAGGGTCAGTAACCCTATGCAGGGTCATGACGAGTCAGAATGGACTTGCTGACGTGGGCCTGTCTTGTTGTTTTAGTTTGCTTTTATCATTGTGTCATTGGCAAGACTTCACAACAAGCGAGCAATGAGTATTAAAGTCATATATTTTGTTTGTGATATAAGAAGCTATACTGTGTCAGCTTCATAACTGGAGAGCGACTGAAGAACTGAGAACCAGGGGAGACGCCGAGTGACTGATCATAAAATGGGCGTCTTTCTGGAGATTTGGGAAGAGCAGTGCTGAATCGGTCCCTCGACACATAATTGTTTTACGTGTCACAGAGTTCATTTCTCACACTCACAATTAATACATGGGAATTCATCAAGAGTAATATGTCAGATGGAAAAGAGGAAAATTCATTATGTCATAACAACTGCTATCCCCAAAGTCAAAAGTCAAAAGGCCATCCTTGACATTCTGAATTTTAAATGATAAGCTGAACTTAATCAGAGAAACATTTCTGAGTGCCAACCATGTGAAGGTACCCTGTTACACTGTAATTGACTCCACATAATCCATCATGAAAGAACCAATTTATTGTTGCCTAACCTGGTTCTTTGGATAGAAGTTAGTGAACAAAACAATTTATGTTCCTTAAGAGAGGCCTCGACGCATGCAATGAAAAACATGTGATAAATATATGACAATGGACACACCGTGGGAACATCACAGCCAGATTATTTTATTATTTTTTAAACAGCATCCCTCACCAAAGATAATTAATCTATTTTGGTTAATTGGAAAAATAAGTTAAGAGGCAATAGTACCTGGATCTAATCTAAATGCTGGATCTAATTTTCAATTTAAAACACAAGTTTATTTTTTGTGTGTACTTGCAAACAATAGATATTGGAGACATTCAATTAATTACTCTCTGTAATTAGACCAAAAGGAACTGGGTGGAGTATAAGTAAAATGAAAGACCAAATCAATTTCTCTGTAAGACATAGACTAACTTTATGAACAAGACTTTATAGGTGTATATCTTCCACATTGAATTGACGATCTAAATTGTGAAGCCAAACAGATATTAATTAAAAAGCAAACAATATATACGACTAAAAACATCTAAAGACCCTCTAAATAAGTCTAAGACTCTAGTAGTATGTAATATTTTAAAAAGTGATTAGAAAAAATTAATGTGTGTAGTTAGATTATGTTCTTGTTGTTTCTGTTTAACTGATCATATGGATATCATATTTTAAGTAACAATAGAAAATTTTCAAAAAATATATCCCTTTCTTCAGTAGTTCTTAAGAATTCTGATTGTACTAACATGGAAAAGAATTGGTATGTTTTAAAAAGTGGAATGAGAAAAATCACACCCAGGAGTTGCTACTAACATTCACGAAGCATTGATGCACACAGGGAAACCCTCCGGAGACTGCTGCAGGTGGGGCCCATAAGGAAAGGGTGAGTGTGCGGACACACAGAATGCCCTGTCGCCCAAGACTCCCAGGAGGTGCCCCATGCTTCAGGTGGTATTAGTTAACAGTGAAATGTATTAAATTTATAATGAAATGAAGGAAAAACAAACTACGAAAATTCACAACTTCCTGTGTACCAAAGTCCTACCAAGGATTTTATGCACTTAAACACATTACTAAATATATGCAATTGTTAGAAATAGCAAAGATTCATTCTTCCTCTACTTAACAGCTAGGATGTACATTTATTACATATGGAAAAATAATTACATTACACATTTAAAATGTTCCAGGTAAGAGGTAATGATAATTGTCCCACAGAACAGTCATGGCAAAGCGAAAGTCATGATCAGTAAAGCTGGGTGCTTTGGGACCTACGGCTGACCTGTAGAGTGGGGGGCCTTTGGCCACTTAACTGGGTTTGCTGATGCACAGAGCTGGAGCTAAGTGCTTTGGGCTGAACCTTACACAGGAGTGCCATGCTTGCTGGGTCTTTGTTATCACCTGGAAGAGAACTTGGTGACTTCTCCTGACAGGACAACCATGTCCTATGTATTTTTCACCTTGATTGTATGTAACCTGTAAACTTCCTTAAATAAAACCCTTTAATCTCAAATATTGTCTGTGAGTTCCCAGTTGCCCCTCCAATGAACGATCCAAGTCAGTAGCTGAAAAGTCGAGAGCCGTGGGAAACATTTATTTTAGCACGTCAGCAATGTCTCTTCTAGAGACCTCGGAAGGCTTGTACAAGGAGCACACAGACTTGATTTTCAAGCTTTAACTGAACATTAATATAAATTAAGCAATAATCTAAGTGGGAATAGTAAATTCTCATCTAGAGATGGATTCTGTCCTACTAGGAAAATTATTTTAAATAATAGAATGTCATGTATATATTTTTTTTGCTCTGTTTGCCATTAAATGGATTCTGACGCATGGTCCTCCAACAGGTCGGGGTACAACTGCCTTAGGGTTGTCCCGGTCTGCTGTCTTAATGGGAGCACACTGCTCCCCCTTTCTGCCAGGGAGTGGCTGGCAGCTTCGACATGCCATCTTTGCTGGCGGCTGAGCACTTTAACACTACGCCACCAAGGGGATTTTAATTTTCCTCAACATTTTTATATACCAATTTCTCAGATTCAGAACCATCCAGGTGGTTTTATAATGCCAGCAGAAGCTAAGCGCTCTGTGCTAAAACTGCTTACTCATGCTGAGAGACTTTCCCCCGTGAAGAGCCAGGCTCCTGGCTGACACCTCTGATGCAGGTTATGGGCTGGCAGAGTATTTTTGTTCAATATTTGTTCTGTCATCTGGGTGTCCTTTCTGTTTTTCTGCATCGGGGAGGCCTGTGTCAGACTGTTCATTCTCAAAGGCATGGCCCCAATCTGGCTTCGCCACAGTCAAGTCGTTTTTGTGTACTTCGTGGTCCAAGCCGAAGCGTGTTTCGCCTGGGGCCAGACGGTGGGTGATCAGGGCAGCCTTTGACAGCTGTGGGGACCCAGAGAAGGGGACGAAGCAGTGACAGGCAGATCCCGACAGGGTGAAGGGAGGAGTGTTATTCTGCGTGTTCGAGGAGTTTAATTGCAAAAGGCAACTCCTCATACCTGGTGAAGGCCTCTCTCTACTTGAGCCTTTAACCTCCATGTGCCCCCATCTTGACGAGAGTAGAACAAACTGCAAAGTCAGCAGTTTGAAGCCTCCAGCTCTTCCGCTGGAGAAAGAAGGGGGTCCTACTCCCAGCCCCAGCCACAGTCTCAGAAACTCCCAGGCTAGTTCAACCCTGTGTTTAGGGGGGCTAGGAGTCGCCATCAACCTGATGGCGCAGAATTGGGTTTTCATCTGTATGGCAGCAGACCTGCAAGTTTGTCCCCGGCAGCATGGCTGGGTGAGAACCCAGGGCCAATCTTTCCATTCTAACTGCTGTGGAGCCCAGCTCCTTCCTACACCTATAGTATCGTATCGTATACTATAGTATCGTATCGTATTGTATAGTATAGCTGCTGTACCAGTATTTATCTCAATACAACAGTGAAGACTTCATGTTTTCTTAAATGGAGTTCCAATATCAGCCACCAGAAAATGTTCATGAATCTCCCTAACACTTTTATTCACATCAAGCTAACTTGGAGATGCTATCCATTCATGTAAGTTTAAAATATTCCCCACCAATCCTACATAATAATGGATGATGAAGTCCAGCATCCTAATTTCCCAAGGTGATAGGACACAGCATGAGTAAACTAATATGAGCACTTCTATTTACTTATTACTTTTGATCTCTATACTTGCCCTCCCTTCACCCCTCCAATCCCTTACCAGGGCATTCTATATATAAATTAAAAAACTGCCTGATTTGAAGTGTACTTTCTTACATTGACTCAGTCTTTACTGAAACAAAGTAGTAAAAATAAACTAGAAAAATTGGATAGAATGTTTATATTCTGAATTTTAAGTAATTAAATGGGTTCCCCAATGTTAAATTTATAGCAAATCAAAATTCAGGTGTGTTTTCTATAGTTTTAAACACCACATTTGAGGGAAAGAGAATATATTTTCATATTGCCACTTCTACTTAAGATCACCTTAAGGTATTTATTTAGTTTTTGAGTTTTGTTAACTAGGATAATATTTATTATCTAAATACTTTTGATTTGGTTTTCTAGATTGATCCCATTCAATTCACAACACACCTTAACTTTCTTAAAGATGATTAAAAAATATTATAACAAAAAGTAAAATATCATATCTCACATTTAAAATGATTAGAATAATTTAAAATAGTCTTCAATGAAATACCATAAGTGTGCTCATCAATCAGGGGTTAAAATATGTAAGGTATCGGCAGTAAAAGGAATCAAAAATACCATATGGAAATAAAGAAATAAAAAGAGTCTTAACTTATATTTCAGAATTATGTTGTCAAAATTATCTTAAAATATTAAAATTAAAAGGTGAATGGAAAAAAGAAAAGTTCCTATATTCATGTTAAATTAAAAGAGAGTCAGTGGTACCTGCTGTTTCGATGTTCAAAGGTTTTGGTCTTAGCACTTATATCATAAATGAAGCGTTGCTGGGTAATGGTTACCCTCTTTTCGGCTGTTGCATTTCCCAAGATGGTGATAACAGGATAGCCCTTCTGGAGCGTCCACTGATCCATGACTTCTTGTATATTTACATATTTTCCATTCCTCTTCAAAGCCTTTAGAACCCAAATTGGATAAATGAGCTTTATAAGCATGAATTATACATATAATTATATTAAATCATTTTCACTTTTACCTTTAATATTTACCTAAATATGAAACGTTTCAAGATCAGTGAAGCTAATATAATGTGTTACTAAAATTAATTTTCTCACCTTAAGTTAGGCTTCATGCATATATATATGGAAGTTTCATTAGCATTAATTTTTTTTACATAATGGAGAATAAAATACATTTTACTGGTAAAGTAAATACATGCAGCATCATTAAATATCCCCAGTGTGTCTAGTTGGTATATTTAAATATTTGTCATGCACACAAGAAAACATATTTCCTTAAAAACTTGCAGTATTTCTCACTTTAGCATGACTCACTTCCCAAATATATTAAAATTGTATTCCATAATTATTATCTTTTTAAAGTATGAAAGGCATCAATAACATTAAGTACATTTAAATCCCATTGTATTTTTATTACATTTTATATAGCTCATTACTATACATTTATAAATAATATGCGACAAAGGAAATAAAAGCTCAAAATGAAAACATACTGTCAGCGTCAATAAAAGTTACCAATGGTTTGGGTTCTTTTTCTTCCTATACTTTACCTCTGAGAAGGCATTCCAGAGATCATTTCTGGCTGCGTTGCCATACTTATGAATGGTTAAATAATCCTACAAAGAAAATAAGATTTGAATTACAATTTAACTGCTACGCAATTACCAGTTAATATAATCATTTCTCAAATCAAATAAACAATTCTATTTGCTGTGCTTATATTGATACAAAGAGAAATACTCATAAAGGTTTATAAGAATTAAATTTTAAACTATTCAAAAAAACTTAAGCATAGCATATTTTCTAATTAAGTATCAAATAACTTTAATCTTTAAAAATTATTTTTGAGAGTTGAATCATTTATAGATTTGGGGGGGGTCAAAAAACATCCCTTCATTTATCATGTCAACCTTGGCTTTTTTAATTAAATTACCTCCCCAGTGTAATATTTTGGGAAACCTTGCCCATCAGGATTTTAGACTGGAATCTAAAAAAATATTTCATGGGATAAGAACAACTCTGACAATAACAAATCTTTACTGCGGTGGATGTCTTTCGAGTTCAGATTCCATGGAAGAGTATAAAATGAAAGCAATGTGTGGTTTTGTGTGACCCTTATCAGAAGGCCTAACTAAGAAAGATTTGGTCAAGTGGGACTGGCTGATTTTTGTCTACGTAGCCAGTGTAAATGAGTCCCAATGGCCTTCTGTTAGTCAAACAGGTAAGAGGTATCACTTTGCCCAAAGAGGACTGTTGTCACAGGCTTTCTAGTGCGAAGGTGCCTATTATCACAGAGATAAACATTGCTTTTCATTGACTTGATGAAAAAGTATTATTAAAAAGAAATTTTATCCTGGTCTAATATTTTTTTAATTTAGGAATTCCCAACTATTAGTTAAACCTACACACTCTCTTTCTAATTTAAGCCTTCCTCCTCTCTGGGAGGCATGGATGCATCGCGGTGAATGCGTCCTCAGTTATGACGACTGGGCACTTAGTTTTCCGATGTCGAAGTGGGAGAAGGAGAAGAACATAGATGATGTTAAGCAAAGTGTCTCATTTGAGATCCTTTCAGCCCTAGAACTTGGAGGTAACAGGCAAATGCTTAATTTACATGCCAGTTCTGAAACTGGGGGAAAAATGCTGACTCCATTGAGAACTTTATGTAAAGTGGGATGCTTTGGAGATAATTAAAGTTGTAGAAGCAGATTTTCTGAAATACAAATTGTAGCACCTGTGACAGATTGAGCTTTTGTGGGCAACTCACATGTTCAGATGGCACCTCCCACTTAATCAGACGCCTGGAGAAGTAACATCCACACTGACTTAGCAATGACAGATTTCTCATCAAGATGCTCTGGACAACTTTACTGCGAATTTAGATCTCCAAAGAACTAATCTGAACCTGGAGTTTAGCTTTGGGTAGGAGAGCTATATGAAGCACTCTCTATTTGAACCCTGGGACTAGGTCTGATTAGGTGTTAAAATTTTTAGAAATTTTGCTTTTAATTTGTTTGTGTGTGTATCTTGGGGGAATCTCTTGAATACACTGAAAAACAATGGACATTGAAACTTATAAATGTATGTGAAACATCTATTTAAATGAGAACTATTATTGTTGAGTTCTGTTTATGCAGAGGTATTGGGATAATAAAAGAGAGGCAGCAAAGGGACACCGATAGATCTGGAAAGGACCGATGCAGGAATACAGGTTTCCCCTTGGGGTGGATCAGAATATCTACAGTCAGTCTACCATGAGATCGGTTGGATCTTAGCTTGATTTTGATCATTAGCTCAATGTCTTTTTTACTCTCCCAATTCTGTATAAGGCTCCAATTTGTTTCTAACAAGCTGAAATGGGAATCAGTCAGGATTAAGAAGGGGGTCTTCATATGCCAGGCTGGATATTCAGGATAGAAATGGTATGTTTTTGTTGGAATCCCATCAGCTTCAATATTCATGGCATTGGAATTCTTCAGATTTCAACTGTCTTTCCTCCCCAAACACATATTCTTTAGTTATCCCAGCCTTTCTCTTATACAACAATGATATACATATGGAAATATATTCTTAGTCTTTGGAGAATTACAAAGAAAATGTGAGGATCATGCCTATTAAAAACCATATAATCTATTTATTCTTTTATTTCCATGAATTGTATAATGCACTTAGTATAGACCAGGAAGGTTTCGTGGGAATGGAGGAACAGTGATGGGCAAAAGGTCGTTGAGAAAAAAATGTAAATAACAAGATGCAATTTGAGTAGGTCCCTGTGACTGAAGCTGTGAAAGTCTTGGACCAAAAATTACAGAGCCAAAGCAATTCCAATGGTTGGTGCATGTTTACATCGAACGACTTTAACTTCTATTCTAACCTACCAGTAAATGAATATGACAATGATTGGATAAGAAATTTATTAATAAATATAGACACATATATGAAAATCCAACATTAGATATGACATTACAATATAAATGTATAAAGTATAATGCTTTGACATCCACTGTAAGAACAGTGATGGGCTGTCTATACTAGATATTTCAGAAATGAAAGAAGTTGAAAATAATGAAGATGATTAGTTGAATATACTTATGAGACCTATCTAGCAATATAAACTGATTACAAGTTAAAAAGGGATTAACCGAAAGCATATTCTGATATATCTACCTATGGGAAAGCAAACATGCATAGTAGTTAAAAGTGAAGTGAACTACTTTAAAATGTAGTTAAAAGGAAGGTTCAATATTATATAACCCAAACCTCTCTGCCATCAAGTCAATGCTGACTCATAGTGACCCTCCGAGGGTTTCTGAACTGTAACTGTTTGCGGGAGTAGATAGCCCTGTCTTCCTCCCATGTACCTGCTGGTGGGTTTGAACTGCCAGCCATGTGGATCACAGTCCCACACGTAAATACTACACCACCAATAGTGATTGAGGTGATATTAGCTACAATAATCTTCTTAATAAGCTCAGGCTACTGAATAGGAAACTGAATTACGTAACCAACCAAAGGGTAGCATCACTAATAATTAAGGAATGTTTCACATAAAAAACTATAATGTCATTTGCCTCTCTTAACACTGAATTGCTTTATATTCCTTCACTTAATTCACATAACATTGGGATAGGTAATATAATCATTTAAGATATCAGGAAATTTGAAATCACAGACCCTGGTCCATATCCAAACCCCATACATATGTCTACAGCCCAATATCCACTAGATTCCCCAAAGATAATTAAGGGTCATATTCAAAGAAAGCTAAACTCACTCTCCTCCCCCAAACTGTCTCTTCTTGAGGGCTTTTCCCCAATGATGAATGTGAACCAAAGAGTCATCTTTCACGCCTTCCTGTCCTTCCCGTCACAATACTGCTCTGATATCCTGAATCTTCCTCTAAGGTGCCACGCTACACATTACAGCTTCTCACCTGGACACAGCGCCTGCCACTGCTTCTTATCTCTTTCAACCCTACCACACACCACTGTGCTAGCCAGCCAATACGGTGTGCTCAGAAAACACTACACCTTGAGCTCCCTCATGGACTAGCCCCGCTGTACTTCCTCAAGCCTCTTAGCACTTGTTGCCCAGTCTCAGATTAGCTACTTTATTTGAAGATGCCTAATACAATATTTTCTCTATTTCCTAGTTCTCCACTCAAACTTTACCTTTCTCCTTTACTGTGCAAATTCACTTTAATAGTCAAGTCTCAATTTTAATGCATTTTCCCTGAGAATCTTTGCCCACTTCTGCCTCCTTTCTAATTCTGAGCCAAGTACCTTGTACCCTATCAGAAGACATATTACTCTGTGTTTCAATTGCCTGCTCATTAATTTAACTGCCCACATAATCTAAAAACTCCCTAAGTAAATCTCACCCAAACCATTGGCATCCAGCTGTTTCCACTGCATGGTCGTCCTGTAGGAGGGAGTCACACTTCCGGTAGCATTTCCTAGAATTTTGCTTCTTTTGTTTTACAGAGATCTGCCATGTTTGGTTAAAACTACTTTGCTTTTGGTTAGCACAGAACACTTCCCCACTGCAGGACTAGCGCCTCTCGCCATAAGGTCAAAAACAAAATGGTACTGGTATCCAATTGATTATGATGTATACCACAAAGTAGAATTGCCCCCTTTGGGTGTCTAAAGTTATAAATCTTTACAGGAGCAGAAATCATATAGAGCAGCTGGTACTTTTGAACTATTGACCTTGCACTTAGCAGTTCAATAAGTGATCTAATATACCACCAGGGCTCTATTGTGTAAGGTAAGGACCTGGTTGTTTTGGCTTATCACTGTTTAACCAAACTGTGTTCCCAATATAGTACGCAATAAATGCTCAATCTGCGTGTGTTTTCTGAGGTTCCTTAGTCAATATGCTTTTCTATTACTAATTTGCAATGAAGTAAAAGATTTATTACACTGATAAAAGCAAGAAAACCAAACCCAGTGCCACTGAGTTCATTCTGACTCATAGCAACTCTGTATAGGCTTTCCCAACCACATCTGGACAGGCATTCACAGGCTCATCTTTCTTCTGTGGCTGTTGGGTTTGAACAACTGACCTTGAGATTAGCAGCTCACACACCAACAGTGCTCCTTACTATTCACACCAGATTCGCTCAAATACTCAAACTCATTTTTCTCAGTGTTTATTTGTTATATATAATTTACATTAATACATATGCAGTTCCATATCAAAAGATTTTGAATGATTGAATATAATACCATTTTTGGTTTTCCACTTTTGGCTAACAAGTAGTACAGTTCATAACGTTTCATATATAAAAGCCAGTGGGACTAAGAAAGGCCAGAGGGAAAGTAAAATGTTGAGCTGAGGAAGTAAAGGCCTATTATCTTTCAAGGTTTACATGCAAATAGTTATGGAATGCTTACTCTCTTATTAATGAGTCTTTCCGTGTGTTAGGGCAGCAGATTAGCTGCATGAGTAGTCTATCCCTCAGGTTACAGAGGGACCATTCAATAAAAACCAAAGATGCATGACGTACTTTAGATGTGTTTAGCTGAAAGTAAAACGAAAATTTACCCTATGATGACTTTTCTTTATTTTTTTCCCCAGGATGACTTTCAAAGTGATAAAAACGTGTCCCGTCCTCTAAGAAAAGGAAGATTACAGTAGAGGTGCAGCCCCTCCCTCCGGAGCACTTCACTGAGCCCCCTTAGTGGAATCTTTCCTCCAGTTTGGGCTCTTAGCAGCTGAGGCCCAAGCACAAGATTCAGATATCACAGTCGGCAGAGACAGAATTGTTCCTTCCATCAGATGTTAAAGACTCAAGAGACCTTTACTTCAGATCCTGCAGCCAATACCTCAAATTTCTCCTTTATCAGAATTTTATGATGTCATGAATTATACATATTAGGATTATTTAGTATATAATTTAACCAACCTAGCTAAAACATGCTTCTGATGCACTAAGCAGTACCATTTGGATCTTGCAAAAGGCAGAATCCAGTCCTTAGCAGGATATGGCTGCCTAGAGTAGGTGAAGGTGAGACGTTGAACAAAGTCAGAATTCAGTTCATGAGTAAAAGGGAAGACTCGCTCATGAGCACACCACGAACAATGCTTTCTACAGTGAGACCAGGCCCCATGTTGCACGCAGTGACTCTGCTATGAGGATGTCATCTACTTGCACGACTAGTTTGAGAAATGATAAATAAATTCAGGCATTGATTTTTTTTTCCTGACTGTATGGCAGGAAGGTTGAAACAGGTTTAAAACATTATTTCTTTCTATCACGATAAAATGTGCCTTGAACAATTGATACCAAAATATGTCAGTGTTTGGCTTTCCGACATTTAAACAGCACTTTTCGATGGGGGCAATAATTCAATACGGACTTTTATAAGAGAGCAAGGAAAGGGACACAATACTACAGGCACACTTGCCACTCTCTCTGGTAAGAGAGGATGGGCGTGCCCCCTGTCCTCAGACAACCCCATGCTCCCTTCGAGGTCTGTGGATGCCCGTGGAGTAGAGCAAAGAAGGGAAGGAAGATCATTGAAATGTATGTCCTGTCTTGGTGACAGGAGCTGGGTGGGGGCCATGTCAGCAACTGGATCTGAGAGTTCTGTAGCTCGACTCTGGCTGCCTCTCTGTATTTCACAGAACCCTTTAGTTACTACTCTATTTCCAAAGCCCAGCTATTTAGACTTTCTTTTGACCCAATGAGCTACCTTTGAACCCTGCACTAAATTTGTTCTGGATAATACAGCTGGAATTTGCTTCTGTGGCTTGCAACTCCAAACCCTAACTGATAGAATACTAAAAGGTGTCGTAAGCTGAACAAACAAAACAAAGATATGGCTAAATTTCCCTAATAACCCACCAGCTTTTGTGTGTGTTATAAAATGGACTCACTGTCAACGAGTGGATGACTCCTCACAGTAACCCAGTAGCACGGGGGACCTGCCCCTGTGAGTCTCTGAGACTGTAACTCTGTGAGTCACAGCCAACACAGAACCCCTCCACCACCAGGGCTCCGCATAATAAGTATCGGGGAAAGTTTTCAAAAGAGGCAGACCAGAAGGTTAAAGTCCACACACACAAACCTGTACACACACAGAAACTGAAAGGGATGCAGCCTGTGCAGAAGCTCTTAGACGGAGGTGCACATAAAGCGACAGCGACGACAGTGCATAATTATAATAAGCTACTTTCTTGTCTTTACAAAAGCTTCCACAGCCGGGGTCCATAAGCAGAGGAAGGACCACGAGCTCCGGACTCCAATCTGTGCCAGTGTGTGCACTGTGAGAGTGTGGTAACCTGAAGGGGTCCATGAACACCACCACCACAGATTACAAACTGCCAGGTCACAGCAATGTCACCGAGAGTGGGATAAAATCTATTGGAATGCTGGCCTGTGCCAGCATTCAGAGGATGTCTCTACAATCCCTGACCTTGAACGAAAGCAGCAAGGAGACTCACACAGTGACAGATGACAAAGTAAAATACCACAAAGCTGGAGTATAGACCAGATGCTATTTTAGGTAATATGAGAAGACTAGTTAGAGATTATGAGATTATGTAAAATGAGCATCAAAGCAGTGACAAAGCATAAAACAAAATAAAAGCAGTAAAGTTCACATTTTCATTATCAGAGAGAAGAACAAAGGAGGAAACAGAGGCACAGGTATTAATTGTACCTATTTACCATTCAACTGTGGTCAAGCTTCCCAGAAGAACATTTGATCTCTTGGAACCCTTACTCACTTGTCAAGATCTGGAGGTTTCCAGCCACCATAAAACAGCAAGGTGCCATTTAAGAACAAAGCTATTTAAATATGCAGAACAATCGCTGAAAAGTACTTTATTGTTGATATGTCATTCTGATTCTGTGGGTTTTTTTTAATGTGTGTTTATGCCAAAAGTTATCTCCCTAAGTAGTTTGATTGGCTATAGGAGGATCCAGATATTTCTCCAGGAGCAAAATGCAATTTTGCACGTTTAAAAATTTCATCATTCTACTTAATGAGTTTTTTAAAACTCATACTTTCATGATAAGCTACTCAGTATGGCAGACGATTTTCACTCAAAATAAACTGTAAGTCCATGAAGATTTTTAGTTGTCTATTCATTTGATTTTTAATTAAAGACAGCGAAACATTCTTATACCAGGTTTGTTTTTATATGTATTTTATGTATTAATTATAGATCACACTCCAACATGCAGGCACACCAGCAGAAAGGCAGTTATTTCTATTTTGGGATGTGTACTGTGTTCCAGAACAACCTGACAGGGTCCTACACCTGTAAGTGAAATAGTGTGAAAGTAATAGTCTGTTGGGGTGCTCTGGAGTACTAAAATAGCCCTACTTCTCACTTTCACTGCGAGAGTGAAATATTACTCAGACATAAAATGTATCTATTGGTAAAACTGAAGTTTGGGAACTGCCTTTGCTGAATGCCCTGGTAAAGGACTTAGACCACTACAAGCTTACCAAACAGACATATTTGGTCTTGGCTGGCAAAATGCACTATTTCCTAGGAAACAAGAGGGCACTGACGTTAAGTCACGTCTATGACCATCACCGCCCCCACCCTACTCTTGCTCAGCACCCAGTGCAGGAGACTACAGGAAACGAAAATGCATTTTAATTGAGAGATATTGGATGTGCACAGCAAGGAAATCCTTGGTAAGATAAATATATATGGTGGCACAAATATAACAATTGTGAGTTTATCTCAGGACTAAGCAGTGTGGTGTTTGTTTGTTTGTCAGTTTCACAAAGACTCACTACGAGTCAAATTCAACTCAATGACAACACACTCAGAAGAACTGGGTAAGGAATTTGGCCCTTACCAGTCATCTGATAATATTAATGTATACCTTACAAGCATGTGCTCAGAAAACAGTATAAATCTTTAGAAAAATATACATGATGCAAAAAAGATCAGGATACATTAGAAACTTTATGAGCAAGCTCAAAAAAATACTATCTGGTTTGAACCTCTCTCTGTTCAACTTTACTTCCAAGAAAAGTCAAAATGTTCCAGAGGGCCAATGAAAGGAAATTATATGAATTAACCTAAAGGAGAAAAATGCTTGGATAAAAAAAAATCACATCAATGTCAATGAGGGGAAGGGCAGAGTTGAGACCCAAAGCCCGTCTGTAGACAATTGGACTTCCCCTCACAGAAGGGTCACGAGGAAGAGATGAGCCAGTCAGTGTGCACATACTTTTTCTCTAGTTCTTTAATGCTTCCTCCGTGACCCCCACTCCCCACTATTATGACCCCAATTCTACCTTACAAATCTGGCTAGACCAGAGCATGTACACTGGTACAGATAGGAGCTTGCAACACAGGGAAATCAGGACAGCTAACCCCCTCAGGACCAATAATGAGAGTAGTGATACCAGGAAGGCAAGGGGAAGGTGGGGGAGAAAGGGGGAACCGATCACAATGGTCAACATATAACCCTCTCCCAGGGGGACAGACAACAAACAGAAAAGCAGGTGAAAGGAGATTGGTGTAAGACCTGAAAAAAAATGACAAATTATCAAAGGTTCATGAGGTAGGGCGCATGGGAGAGGGAGGGAGGAAAATGAGCTGTTACCAAGGGCTCAAGTAGAAAGATAATGTTTTGAAAATGATGAAGGTAACTTATGTACTAATGTGCTTGACACAATGGATGCATGTGTGGATTGTGATAAGAGTTGTAAGAGCCCCCAGTAAAACTATTAAAATAACAACAAATTAAACACAAAAAGCACGGAGGAAAAAGTTGAAGTCGAAACTTTATACCTGAAAAAAACTAATTCCCCTCTGAGTTTAAGAGATTTCCTGAAGTTGTAAGGCTTAGCACATGTAGTTATGCAGCCATTTACTGAGATGCCAGGTTTGCTAGCAGCTAGCCCAGAAAATGGGCATACGACATTCATTCTCGCCATACCTCTATGTACAGACACTGACCTCAAGAGGAGAGGTTTGGAAAGACGTACAGGTAACACTTAAAAATACGCACTATCTCCACTTCTCTCCAATACCTACACATTCCATGACATCAGGACCTACGACTGCCTAGCAATGTAATCGAGACCAGAAGGTTCCGCCCCACATGTTCTAGATTGGTAAGGTTTCCTTGAACATTTTTACATTTATGGGCTTAAGGACACTTCTATAAGGACATTAAATTTCTTATATTCTCAGAGGCAATTTCTTTTCTTCAGTGCTAAAATCATACACACTATACTAGTTTATTATTTGTGTTCGTATTGTTAATGTGTGTGAGATACTTTCTATCTTCTTTTTCCTTAGATTTCATAGTTCATCTTAATCAATTCTTGGCAAATAGCCACCTCAACTTTTCAGTTCTGTTCTTCAATTATACTAGCTTGGCAAAAAAACAATTCCAGATGAATTCAAGTATTTTTCTTCTCTAAACCCGCACTCGTGCAGCTGAACGTCACTGGAGAAAATCCTGTAATTAAGCAGATTCAGTCTATGATACGTTCATAATCACCCAGCTCAAAGAGGCAATCAGTAGTTAGTAGGTGTGCCTCTTTATTCTCAGACCTACATGCTCACATTTCACCTCTCATCCTCAGCTTTCCACTACAGACCCTTGCTCAAACAACACTGAAAAAAAGCACAATTAGAAAGGAGCTCCCTCATCTCCCCACTACCAGATTTTCAAGTTTATTGAAAGCATCTTTCTACTATAAAAATTAGTCCCTTCACCACCGCAAGGACCGAGATGCCAGTTTTCTCTTCTTGAGCACTATCAAATTCCTTTTCTTGTTAGTACAACGGGCTCCCATATTGAAGTAGTCAATAAAACAAAAGCTTTCTGTGAGTCCTTATATCCTTTATAGCAAATTACTTCACTTTTCTAATATCCTTCTTTTGCAATTTTTAAAAAGTATGCGCTTATACCCATTCCACTCAACCTAATAAAATTGCAGTCTTCCAAAAGAATACGTTTCCATTTTTCCCCTACTCCACATGTATCTTACATTTAACCTTGCTGCTCGCTTTCTTGTTGTTGAAACGTGTTTCTCTCCAGGCACTGGCGACACTGCACACTTGGTACTCTGCCTGCCTTGGCAGCTGCTCCATTTGGATCTGAGGTGGCCCTCCCTCTTCTCGGAACCCCCAACCGGTACAGTCCTTCCCGGTTGGTCCCAGGCCCTCAACAGGAAACCGCAGAGGCGTCCTTGACTCTGTTCTCTCCCTCTGCTCCCACACCTCACTCTTCGTCCAATGTACGCCAAGTCCCCGCTAATTGTACCTTCAAAATACATTTTGAATATGTCCCTGCCTCTGCATACCTAATTATGCCATATCCAACCTTTCATCCTCTTTTACCAGATACTTAAATTCCCTTCTAATCTTATTAGCCAGTTACCGTAATGGTAGGCTGATTCTTTCAAGGCCACTGCAATATTTGCAGAAAGATAGAGAACATCCCAGTTTAAAACCCTTTAAGAACACCCCACTATACTTAGGATAAAATCCAATTTTCTCCGCAAAGTCTATTTGGATACCCCATGACGGGCTCCTACCCGTACCTCTCCGACCTTGTCTTTTGTCCTTCCAACTTTTCTCAAGCACCTTAGCTTGCTTCCTTTGACATGCTCAATTTTTCTTACCTTTTGCACAAGCTCTTTCCTCTTCCTTATGATCTCCCCTCAGCCCTTTTATATCCCTCAGAACTTTGTGTATCATCCATTTTCTGAAGAAAGATCTTCTAAATACCCGATAAAGTTACCTCCTCTCACTCCCTCGTAGCATTTAACACAGTTAGCACCATATATTTGTCTTTGAATCCTTTATCATATTTTATGATTCATGGAAATGTATACTATACCTGCTCTATACAGCATGCACTAAATACTCACTACTTACCGTAAGTACATAACAAGAATGTATAGAATAAATGATATTTAATGGGTCATAAATATGGGCTGTAGAAATAACTAAGTATAGCTTTTAGTATAGGAAGAAAAACTATAATTTTGTTCTGTTAGCACAAAGTATTAACAGGAAATTTTTATATTTAAATGGTTAGTGTTCTTAAATGTTTTTAAAAATCACAGGTGGAGGCCTTGAGCCAACAAACAGATGGTGGCTATTGGAGATTGCTTACAAATGGAATCATATTGAGGAAAGCAAGTGATGCCACCATTTTTTGTCTTTAAAATATTTATTATGATTTACATGAAAGTTTCCAGAGCAAATTCATTTCTAATCCAGCAATGCATGCATGGGGAGTTCCCTGGCCCGGGGTTACAATTCTCACAAGGTGTCAGCACTTCACACATTCCTGCCTTGGTTTTCCTATTTTCATTAGCCATGGTTTGCCCCCTTTCTGTTAGTTTACTGGAAACAATTCTGCTTGATTTTGCTTTTAGATAAATACTATCTGTTCAGGTGTATATACTTGATTTTTCTGAGGGGCATGTTAGTTTCACCCATGTGTTATTGTTCACACACCAGCTGAAAGGTGGTCTCAGGCTTGGCTTCAGGTCTGAGTTAAAAGAATGTCTGAAGGCCATAGCTTGCAGGACCCACACTCTCTTTGTTCAGCCAAGGTGAAGTTGTGTCTTTCTCAAGACAGACTTAGAAGGTAGAGGAGAGCTAAAGCACGATTACCATTGACCGAAAAGAGGTCTTTCAACACATTCGATCTTACTGTACGTTTTCAAACACGTGACCAGGAGCAGTATTTACAGATTTCTTTTAAGTCACCAACTTACAAAATGTCATCTTTCATATGATTTTAGATATTTGATATCCCAGGGGAGAAGGATATTTTCAATATAAATGTTAATGTTCAGTATCTGTAGTGCATATGCATTTGTACAAAGTTTTGAAAAGGAGAGTAAAAGCTGCAATTTTAAGTGTATAAAACACAAGGCTAAAATCTTCATAAAAGTATAAATAAAATGAATGTGTTGTTTCTATTAGGTGCCATCAAATCAGTGCCACCCAATAGCGACCCGATTCACATACAATGAAACACTGCCCTGTCCTGGACCGTGCTCACCATTTCGCCTTGGTTTGTACCCAATGTTGCAGCCACTGAGTCAGTGCATCTCCTTGAGGACCTTCCTCTTTCCACCGGCCCTCTACTTTACCAAACATGATGTCAGTTTGTTTGTAAAAAGTATGTAAGGATCTAGGATGAACGCTTGAAGTCCTCATCTCTAAGGAGTACTTTGGGCGTACTTCTTGCAAAACAGACTTCTTAGTCCTTTTGGGAGCCTGTGGAACTTTCAAAAATGTTCTCACCATAATTCAGATGCATCAATTATTTCTTGGTCTTACTTAAGCAATGTCCAAATTAAAAAAAGGAGAGAAAAGGGTGCATCTTTAATAGTAAAGGCTTTTTGGTTGATTACAAATAATTGTATCCTTACACAGAAACGCATTGCTACTGTATGGATTCCAATACCTAGCGACCGTCGGTGGGCACTGACGCCCTGTCCCGGTCAGTCTCATGGCTGCACTCCCTACAGGGGCAGACGGCCTTTCTTTCTCCTGAGAAGAAACTACGAGGTTTGAACTTTGGACTCTTCAGTTAGCACCGAAATGCTTAAGGCATGGCTCCATCCATATAGCTGCAGAGGTCACAGGAAAGCTTGCAGTTCAGAAGCACATGGTAAGGATTCCGTGTGTAAGCCTTCCAATAAACAAATTCAGTGACAAAAAGTAATCCCTTTTTATTTAGAGATATAAATAGCCATGGCTATTTAAGTTTTAAAAGTATTTGTTACACATGAAACTATTTTCACATCAAGCAATCTTTCAATAAAAATCAAATGTTTTTCTCTTTTACATGTTCATTAATCTTGCCTTTGTAATTTAACTTGTTAATAAATGCTAATTTGGTAAAGTCCAAATGGCTAGAACCAGTTGTGATGAATCGGTTTTGTAAGACTATCATAAGTATCATCACAAACAATGATTACCAAGCGGTAACTCTTTTCCCTATCACATATATAAAACTGTGCCGTATTTTAAATGAAACAGAGAGACATTTGAGCAGAAACTGTCCATGGCCATTCATTTTAGATTAAGTGTGACTGAGTCACCATCTGGACGGAAACACAAACCATCTCCACAGAAAGGACCTTAACTTTGACACACTGTGTCTGTTCTTCTATTACTATCTGAGTTTTCATTTTCGTGAAAACCCACATGCAGGGAGCAGTCTTTCACAACTGTAAGCCTGCAGGTCTCAAACAAAAGTCCTGCATACACATGCTAACAGACAGCAGCATCTCCCTGGAACACAAGTTACTGAGCATGCTTTGCTGCTAATACTCCCTGTAGCATCGTGCCTGTCATTACTTCAGGCCATCAGAATTTTATGAGCACAAACCAATAATAATGATATTTCCTTTTTGCTTTTTATCCACACCTCATTGCCTTACATTGATTTGCATAAGCAATTTTCACCTTGATAATTGGACCCAAACACTGTGTTGTAGGTTACCTTATGGAAAAGAGCAGTTAAATACTAATCAAGAGAAATCTTTCTCTATTCAACCATATTTTAGATGATATTAAATTACTCTCTCTGGTTCAGCAGGAAGGTGACCCACTTTCTGACATAGATTTTAGGGCTTGGGTTTATATCAAGCTTAACAATGATCTTTCTTCACAATTTTAATTCCCTCATGTGGACTCATAACAACATGAAGAATGGTACAACCAGGCCCAAATCATTAAAACATTATTGTTTTGTTTGAAAGGAAAAAGCAATAGTATTACATACTAATTATTTTTGTAATAGCTACTGGGCCAATCAATGTTATCTAAGGATCCTATAATTATAGCTTTACTATTTTATTACTGGGCGAAAAACAAGAGAAAATGTAATTAGGGAGATTAAAACAAATATAAATGAAGTTAAAAGGACTCGTGTAATTTTAAAAGTCCAAAGAATCAGCACCTGAATTGGTTACTTTAAAAGTAATCCTGCGAGTTCTTCTAGAACTAGGATCTGAACTAAACGGACTCAAATTAGGAAGAAAGAATGGCACAAAGGCAGTAGATCCCAGTTCGTTTGTCCTGCTTTGTTGATCGTCCCCCATCCCACCCCCACGTTAACCTCATACACTGCTTCCTCTGCGTAACGATGAAGGCGTGTGCATGGAAACCGCACAGACTCTGGCAAATTAGAGATGTAACTATTACCAAAGGATGTTGTTTGATAATATTTGTAATGGATTTGAAGGTTTGAGTTGCAAGAGACATTGCAGAGGGACATGTCAAATCACCAAGAATTTATAGAGAGACGAAAGAGGAGCACACTTACATTACATTTATAGTTCCAGTTACCCCGGGGAAAGAAAGGAAAACAGCACTGAGCACGGAAACTTGTCCACGCGCGGAAAGGGTAGTACTGAGGTTACGGCACGAGTTTGGGGTGTTGTGATCGGTAGAGAACGAATACAGACCTCCCAAAGTGATGCTTCGAGTTTCTCTTCACAGACTGGTCTAGGAAGCTGTTTGATATATGCATAACACAGTCAAAAATGAGGCCTCAAAGGTAGCATTATATGATGCATAACTTGTTCCCGACGTGCAAGGAGACTTTCTAGTTATTGCTAATTCTTTACTGCGTTTTCACTAACTCTATTTAAGTCTCCATTGGGAACACAGCCTGCAGTAATTTTTTTTAACAACAATTCTCACTGGACAGACACTTACAGTGAGGAAGACATACAGGTTGGGACGCCATACTGGCTCACTTTCCAGATGGGCTTTTTGTCCCGTGCATATTTGATTTTAAATTAAATGTAATTTAGAAAAACTGCTGCTTAATTTCTTCTCCATATATTTATCATATCCTAGTAGGAGGGGGGTGAAGGGAGTAGACTGAAGAGCCAACAGTTTCGATCACGTAAACCAGAAGTATAAAATATTAAGTTAATTAAAAACAGAAAACTTTTATAATAGTCAATTCCCCTGTCTTTTTTCGTCAGCGCTTATTTTAGAAGTGTCATAATTAGATAGTTGGAAATTTCAGACATATCATACCAGTACTGATTCACCCTGACACCACCAAGCCAGTCCAGTCCCTCCCCAGAGGGGCCTGGAGATTACAAACCCGGTGGAAATGGGAACATGTTTCTGCAGTAAGTAATACAATGATTAGGGAAGGAACAAAAATAATGGAGCTATCACTAAAGTAACAAAAGAAAATAAAAAAGCTCTGTATCGTAATACAAAAAGCTACATATATAGTACAAATAATAATAAAATCACTAAAGTAAAACAACAACAAAATGGATCGATTACGTTTGTTCAATTGTCTGTCGTCAGCTCACCTGTCCCCTTGCTACCTTCTATACCCTGTTGAGCACTGTGCAGGCTGGAGGCCTGGGTGCCACATTTCTCAGAATCCCTTGCTAATTGGCTCCAAGGCAAATGTCTGTCAGGTGAGAAGCAGGCACAAGCTATCGGGAAGGCACTAAGAAAGAAACACTTCCCTTAGTCAAGTGCAGAAGAAGGTACTGCTGGTGGCTTCCAGGTGTACGGCTGGCAACTAAGCAAATGAGTGTTATTTTATAGTGTTTCCTGAATGTTTTGATTTTATGAAGTCTTCCCCATTTTTACTCTTTTATCCCTCCCAACTGTTTTATAAAACCCATATTCTCTATGCTAAATCCCTTGGTGCTTGAAATATTAGAATGATATTGCAATGCTTTGCTACTGCATTATATACCAGCTATGGTTTCCTGAAGCAAACCTTCAAAGATGGGTACTTAAGAAGGTGTCCTGTCAGGTTAAAAAGGAATATCATTGAGATAGAATATCCAGTAAAATTCACCAAGCACTGTTTAGTTTTTCGAAAACATAATTTAAGACAGATAAAGTCTTAACTATGAAAATGTAAATTATCCATAGCAAATCATGAAATGATTTTAGGTAACTAAAATCAAACAAATATATATGTCAAATATTGACAGAAAGAAATAAGTCACTATCAAAACTCTCCATAACAATAAATGCTGGTCTGATGGACTAAAATTAAGGTATTATATGCCCTAGAAGTCAAATGGAGTTAATATTCAGAATCTAAATCAAGCTTCAAGAAGAGCAGTGGCATATTTTTGCCCATCTATTCACATTTCTCCACATCAAGTTATGAACACTAGTTTCACATGAAAGTCAAGTTGTCTAACTAGCAAATCAAATTAAATAAAATTTGGATTCAGAAATGATGAAACATGGAAAGGCTCTTAGAGATTATCTAGTTCAACTTTTGAATTGTAAACTTTGGAACCAGAGGATAAGGGAGATTTAGTGTTTTGCAGAAATCCCACCAATATTTTTTAAATAAATAAGACTATCATTTTTGCTCTGTATTCATTTCACTGTGTCATGCTTTCTGAAATATGTTTGCTATTATTTTGGGAAATGCAATCTTAAGAACAATATAGAGAGTGCACATTTGGAAAAATATAAGCAACCTACTTTAAATATATGTATGTTGTTTATAAGTGGTATATTAACTCAACAACAAAAGGATTCAATGTTTCTTCTCTCAAAATTTTACTGTCAAATATTACACGAAACTTCCAGAAAAGAAAAATTTAGGTATATAGAAAATTAACAGAAAATATCATTGTAATGTTTTTCATGTGTGGACCATGAAGACAAAGCTGCAAATACAAAAAATAAAACAACAGAGAATAAATAGAAGAGATAGACAGATAGACCGGCAGGCAGACAGATGGCAGAACAAGCTTGAGCATGCTCGAGTGAGACCAGAAGAGTAGGGAGGTGGAACGAAAAAAAAAAAAGGAAAAAACATACAATTTTAAATTTTATATTGCCTATAACTGTTAACATAATCTAGTGTCTATTTGCAAATGAAAAAATTCTATTTGTCAACAGAAAATAGTCATAGTTATTATGAAAAGAATTCATCGTTTGTCCAGCCGAGGTAAACCATGACAGCCAGGCTTAGCTGTCTCAACAACATGCAAACCAATACTCCCCTGAGCCCCTTTGGAAAGGAAGCATATTAATATCAACTCTGACCCGTCAGCATCATGACATGAAGTGTCTGTTCAGGAGGTCATCTTCAAAATGTATCCCATACATCTTCATGCTCAGGAGATGATAATTTATCACCCCGACATAGAGATCTACTGTACACTAATCCAAACTGCTGGTGATACACTAAATCAGTTTGAGTGATGAGTATAAATAAAGCTGAAAGTGAAGTACTGAAGGATACAGATCTATCTGACCAATGAGAGGTCACAATGCAAATAAAATGCAATGTGGACAAACATAGAGCCCCTTACTTGAAAATTAAAGCCAAATCAAGTTTCAGAGGATAAGTAACACATTAAAACAAGTTTTTTATCCAAGTTTAATGTAATGAGAATCAGATGAATAGTTTTTTCAGATATACTTGATCTGAAGTCTATTAAATATACTTCAATATAAAAGGATATATTTAAAATGTACACATTTTGCATACTAAGGAAAATATGACAAAATAAAGCAAAAAAGGTTGCAAAATAATAATCCTTTCCAAATAAAATAACTATGATTATTCAATCTGCTGAGCAAATCTATACAGACAGATGAGAAAAAGAACAAAAACTGTACTCAGAAAATGATTTCACATCAACTAGCTACCAAGAAATCAAATTCAATTCGTATTGCTCTTATACAAGTTTAGATTTTTTCAAGAACTGTCATGCTACAACATCAATGGGGAAAACAAAGAAATGGCGGTAGAGAAGGACATTCCTCTGATATTCTTGGAGGGCGCTCCTCGAGAGGAGGGAGAAATCCAACTATGTGATCAGAACAGACCCTTTCTCCCCAACAAAATAGGTTCCATGGATTCAGCTATTCTGAAGGTTTCCCTAATGGAAGGAGCTGAGTAAAGTAACTTCCAACCACTGCTGGAACAAATCTGTGAAAATATTTTCTAAGGGAAATTATTCTTCAGGAAATTTATAGTTTTGCTTTGTTGTGCTACGTATAACTAGCCTTGTCAAAACATAGTTAACTCTTGCTTTGTATTTTACCTTTAAAAATTGTGGGGGGTAAACATAGAATTATACTACTAAAATATGACCTGATCTCAGATGTAGTTTATTAAAATTTTAAAATGAAAGCTTACTAAGAACAGATAAGATTGATAGCTCTCTCTGTCTTAGCATAATTGTATTTCAGGTGAACATCAATTTACTTTAAAGGACACTTCTAAGTAGCAGGATGCATCATAAATAATTCATCAATCACAGCTGCTAGGAACATGATTTGCTCTAGCAGATTTCAATGGAGTAAAAGTTTTATTTTTCTGTATTTGTATTTACTTTAAAAGCCATTAAGAAGCCTCTTTTTCTAAGAAATTTACTCCTAAATCTCATACTTCCTACTGCAAATACATTTTGATAAAATTGTTTATTTTCCTTTAATTTGTACAGCACTGTATTTTCTAATTAAAAAGAAAATTTTAAATGATCATCAGATAAATAACAATCTCTATCTATCTATATATATATATATATATCAACAGCGGAGCAACAGAAACACAAAATACACGTAGCTGAAAATACTATTAAGATTTTTCTTCACAATATAATTTTCCTAAGGTTATTATCACTTCTTACCTTACATAAACTTATCAGTGGAGAAAAAAGAGAGAAGTAGGCATTCTAAATATTTTATATCAATTATTTGGGCTCTTACAATTTTAATTTAAAATGAAAATTAAACATATTCTCAATCACACAATACTTCAAGCTTATTCTGGTGCTATTGAGAACATGGTATTTATAAGTTTCATTTCTCATATTGAAAGATGATGCTAACCTTATACATCTTAAACTTTTCCATACCATTTAGTAATCTTATATCAGTAATTTCTTAAACTGTAAAACATCTGCATAGCATAAAATAAGAAAAATTTTAAGAGAAAACAAAGCAATTTACTTACTTGCAAACCCCTTTGAAACACTGAATGGCCCATAAAATTAGCCAGCATTCGAATTAAAGCAGCACCCTGTAGAAAACATATTTAAAAAATAAAAGAATTTGAACCTAGCGATATGATTCCAAAATTTTCTGACACCAATAAAACACAGTGTATTCTTGTAATTTATTTTAAAATATGCCTTAAACAAAAGCAAGAACACGTATACCACTTGGAAGAACTTTATTTGTTTTGTAGATCTGAAAGTTTTATGGATGCAATACTGATCGTTGCAGAATAGAAAATTCTTGGAAAGAATATCTCAGAACAATAATAAGCTATAATTTGGGTGAAATAAAAATCATACTGAGCCATCTACAAAGTAAATAAAAATTAGTTCCACTATAAGTTTATAAACTAATAAGGAAGATATGACATTAATAAGCATAATAAAGTATAAATGTAGAGTGACATAGCTACTGAATGCACCCCTGGCTCCATGCGGAATAGAATTGTTGTGGGACTGGAGACTTTGGAATACTGGCTAACAGTTCAAACTCTGCACGAGACTGCTGGCCTCAAACAGTGTGTCTGCCAATTACTGTCCAGGTATCCCTGGGACAACGATCTCAGTGCTCCTCTCATCTCACATTCCTTGAGTGCATATTTCATATGGCTGCTCCCAAGATTAAATTAATTAACAAATGCAAATTGTTTGAACAGAATCTTAAAAATACTAAGCACCATGTGTTAGGAACCCCGATAACTCCATGGTTAAGAGTTCAGCTAGTGATCAAAAGGTCAGTAGTTCAAACCTACTGGCTGCTCCATAGAGCACAGCCCTGCGCTCTGCTCACATCAGTATTGCCCATGGCTGTCAATTCAAACCAATTCAGAGCAACTCTGCAGGCTGGGGCAGAGCTGCCGCACAGGGTTTCCAATGTTAAGAATTTCACGGAAGTAGATTGATGCCTCTTTGCTGCATTAAGCAGCTGGTGAGTTCACACTGCTGATTTTTCAGTTAACATTCAAGCAGCCTAAGAAACCCAATGGGACAAGTCTGCGTTGTTCTCAGACTCGCTATGAGTAAGAATCCACTGCATGACACGTATAAACAATGTATATGGGTGTTAGTTATTAATATTATATCACCTCACTACATAAGTTTTGTGCTAGATCTTTGAGAAGCAATGTTTACTCAAATACAGATAAAACAATGTAAGTATAACTAATGTGGTTAATATGAATACTTAGCAAGTCAGGGAAAATACTACGGGCGTCTGCCTACTCACATTAAGTATCATTACTATAACAGAACAAAATCTGGACAAAAAGGTAGGCACGTAGTCAACGTGATGTTCCAAGTAATGATGGATGGCTAAAGCCAGATGAACAGAAACCAACAACAGAAACAAAAGTAGAAAGGGAAAATAGTAAATTAGCTACAGCATTCAAATTGCTTTGAGCTAACAATCTTTGTAAATCAAAGAAATACTTGTCCACCAATGTCCACTGCAGTGTTATCCACAATAACCAAAAGATAGAAACAAGGAAAACGGATATGTCCATCAACAGAGAAATAGACAAATACCATGTGATACAGACATTCATTGAGTTGTAACTCATAAAGAAAAAGTCCTGATGTGTGCTATGATATGTATGAAACATGAAAAGACTTGCTATATGGATTACATGAATAAAAAGAATATGTATAAACAAGTTATATAAAATATCAAGGAGATGGGTTAATTAGGGTGTGAGGTAGTATCGATGAAGAACACAGCTTTCCCCCAGATCCTGGATGCTTCCTCCCCCCAACTACCATGATCCGAATTCTACCTTGCAGGGCTGGATAGGGCAGAGGCTGTACACTGGTGCATATGAGGGTTGGAGGTACAGGGAATCCAGGGTGGATGATACCTTCAGGACCAAGGGTGTGAGGGGCGATGCTGGGAGAGTGGAGGGTGAGTGAGTTGGAAAGGGGGAACTGATTATAAGGATCCACATGTGACCTCTTCCTTGGGAGAGGGACAGCAGAGAAGGGGGGAAGGGAGACTCCGGATAGGGCAAGATATGACAAAATAACGATGTGTAAATTACCAAGGGCATATGAGGGAGGGGGGAATGGCGAGGGAGGGGGGGAAAAAAAGAGGACCTGATGCAAGGGGCTTAAGTGGAGAGCAAATGCCTTGAGAATGATTGGGGCAGGGAATGTATGGATGTGCTTTATACAATTGATGTATGTATATGTATGGATTCTGGTAAGAGTTGTATGAGTCCCTAATAAAATTTAAAAGAAGAAAAGAGAAAAAATGATCAGGGCAAAGACTGTACAGATGTGCTTTATACAATTGATGTATGTATATGTATGAACGAACTGTGAAAAGAATTGTATGAGCCCCAATAAATTGTTAAAATTAAAAAAAAAAAGAACAAGGATATTTAAAATAAATATCAAGAATAAGCAAATGTTTGGAAACCAACTTTCATTGTGTTGAAGGGGAATGCAAATGGGTATTTCTTGAGGGATACAGAGATTTTGCTAAGGGGAATGAAAACAATTGGACATAGATAATGATCATTTTATACAATAATTAAATGTAATTAATGTCATTTGATAACACAGGGAAAATGAAATGTTTTATTATACATGTTATTGCATATATTTCATCAAAACAGAATTCTTTAAAATTAAAATATCCCAATTTTATTGTGTCACATATTTTATTGTTTATATTACCCATTTATTATTTTACGTATTTGTCTGTTTTCTGTTGTCTCGTCACAGAACATGTGCTCCAAGGTAGCAGAAATGTATCTATCTTGTTGCTCGCACTATCCCTTGGGCATAGAAACTTGGCCAGCAAATTTTCAGTTAAGTATTTGTTTCATGAATGAGTTCATGTGAATAAGGACAACCTGTCATTTAAAATTATGATCTTGCTTCATTAAGGCTAGACAGGATTCATTATCTTCCCAACACTAGGCAGACTAGAAAGATGTTTTTGATGTGGTAATGATGAAGATAACTATGATGATAATGCTGACAGAACACATACAGTGTTAAATAGTTATCAAAAAGTTTTATACATTTTAATTTATAAGGACCCAATAAATAAGATATATATTTTCATTTTAATTTTATTGTATTGAGGGCTCATACAGCTCTTATCATAACCTATACAAATGTCCATTGTGTCAAACACATCTGTACATATCTTGTCATCATCTTTTTCAAAACATTTTCTTTCTACTTGAGCCTGTGGCATCAGTTCCTCATTTTTTTCCTCCTCCATCCCCCACTTTTGCTCCCCTATGCCCCTTTGATAGTTTGTAAATTATTTTCTCTCTTTTTTTCATGTCTAAATTTCTGCTGTCTCATTTCACCCACTTTTCTGCTATCCATCCCCCTGGGATTGGGGACCAGATATCTGTCATTGTGATGGTATTTCCCTTACTCACCCCCCAACTTTACCCTCCTAGTATCGCTTTCACCCCTTATTGGTCCTGAGGGGGTTATCTGTTCTGGATTCAATGTGTATACTGTACCAGTATGCAAATTCTGGTCTACCCAGATTTTTAAGATAGAATTGGGTCATGATAGTGGGGGAGGAGGAAGAAGTAAAGAACCAGAGGAAGGTTGTGGGTTTAATCGGTGCTATATTGTACCCTGACTGGATCTTCTCTTCCTTGTGACCATTCTGACACGTGTTGTCCAATTTACTATTGAAGGATTTTGAGTCTCCACTCTGCCCTCCCCCTCATTCCCATTGATATGCTTTAATTTGTTTGTTTTATTTGAGGTCTTTGATGCCTGATACCTAATCCCATCAACACATCGCAATCACGCAGGCTGATGTGCTTCTTCCATGTGGGCTTTGTTGTTTCTCAGCCAGATGGCCACTTGTTTTCCTTCAAGCCTTTAAGACCCCTGACACTGTGGGGTCCTGGTTTACAACTGCCGGCACTAGCACCATGACAGGCCGTATAAAACCAAAGTCTGGGGCAGGCTTAAGCTCTAATTTCAGATTCCTGGACACTGAGGTAATTCTATCAGAGACGGCATCACCTGTCCCAGACGGACCAGTAGGGAGCAGCGACCACCACCCCCAATTGACCAGTCAAGAAAATACGTGCAGAACTACTCACCAACCACCACTGGACAACGCTGATGCCAGAAGTTTTCTCCAATAAGTTTAAAGAACAGCAACACTGGACTGCCCCCGGTCCCTAGCCCCATAAAAGCCCAGGGAACAAAGAACTCGGGGCTGATTCCCTTTTGGACGCTGGGTCCCGCTGCGCTGGGCAGTGTAGGGAAGAAAGCCCTAGCTCGAGATAGAAAAATAAAACTCCGTTTGCCGCATTTGCATCTCAACTGGCTGTAATTCTTCCGTGCGCCCAAGGTGAGCTCGCGTTCCTTTCCCCAATCCAATAACATTATATCTGTTGATAGTCAAGCACCATCAGCTTTCTTCACCACATTTGCTTATGCACCCATTTTGTCTTCAGCAATCATGTCAGAGCAGGTGAACATCACAGAGTGCCGTGTTAGTAAAACATTGTTCTTGGGGTGAGGGAGTACTTGAGTGGAGGCCCAATGTTCATCTGCTACTGTAATACTTTATAAATAAATATACGTGTAGAGCTCTAGTACCCTGTCATTGCATATAAATGTAATTATATATATACATGCCTGTATAGCTATCCAAGTTTTCAAAGCTAGTAAGTGATAGAGCTAGGGACCCAGGAAGTCTGATCTAGTCTAAATATCTACATAGGAAAACACTAAAGACCCGGCTATTGACAGCTAACATTACCTATGTGGAGTCATCTAGTAAATAGCAAAAAAATTATTCACCATAACTTTCACACAAAAAAGCAGAGACTAGATAAGTGGATATTAATTCATGCGTTACTTGTAAAGCTTTCTGCTATCAGAAAGCACAAGATCATTGTTTACAATAATTTCATAAAACAACAAATTATTTCAGTTATTTTGAAATGAAATATATATATAAAATGCTGCTCAGGTCACAGGTAATATATAAGAAAATTAGTTTACATATCTTTTATCCCCCCCTGGCCTTTCCTTCCCTCTGTTAAAGAGTCATTTCGTACTGAATAGGCCTTCGGCTCACACAGAGGTAACAAAGAATGTACAAATGGTTAACAGGGCTAGAATTGAAGACAACATTCTTACTGTAGATTTTGGAAACAGCAAATAAATTCATAGAAAACCTCCTAGTTTCCTCAAAATGTATCTTATACTGAACATTTTTCTACCCCAGCAACGAATGGTTACATTCAGCGATTTAACACACATCATTTGAGAAAGATTGTGAAGCAGGGAGGTACAGAGCCATGCGAGTCCTGATATTACGTTACTTTACCGTATGTTTTACACTTTGATAAGAAATGGGAGGCATATTATATTATTTTAGTAGATAAAATGATAAATTGAAAAATGCATGAAAAGAACCACCCACATACAGGGCTTCAAATTAAGGTACACCTGCGATATCACTGTAGGCTTGTCTACCTCTTTTAGAGACCATTCATTCAAGCATTAGGTTTAAAATTAAGTAATCACTTTGTCAATACTGCTAGCTGTCAGTTTCTTGTACTGTGGTAGATTGCAGGTTGCTGTACTGCTAGAAGATGGGTCAAATACCAGTAGGATCACCTGAGGTGAGAAGTTTTCAACAGTTTCCAGACTAGGAATAGGCTATAAAAAAGAAATCAGCTCTCAACTTCTAAGGGATTCGCTGTGGAATACCTTATAAATAGTAGCAGAGCATTGTGTGATACACTGAAAACCTTATGATTAGTAGGGGGATATTCACAGATATAGCACAAGATGATGAGCCACTCAAGTTAGAAGTCACTCAAAATATGCCTTGAAGAGCTGCCTTCTCAAAAGTACAGCTGAGCATAATAATGGAGATGGAGTGCAGCCTGCAAGACTAGTAGCTGCTGAAGCGTGACTCACAATGAGGAGCAGAAGCTGCAAATATGTATTAATAACCCTAATATGAGATGTGTGATGTTGTTTGAATCTAGGAAAATTGTGAGTTCTCAGAAATCAAATGGAAAGCAAAAGGATGGATATCCTAGCCATTAGTCACCAGAAATGGTTTAGCATTGACCATTCTGAATCAATCCTACAATTTACCACGTTAAGATGTCAAATTCAAAGGCAATGACATGTATATTGTAAAAAGAGGATTTTTACATCATGACCAAGTGGGATTCATACCAGGGATGATGGGATGGTTCAATATTTGAAAAATAATGCATGTAAAGCACCATGTTAACAAGAAAAAGGATAAGAAGCATGTGATTAAATCAGCTGATTCAGAAAAAGCTTTTGATAATATAATATCCAACACCAATTCCTAATAAAAACTTTCAAGAAGACAGAAGGGAAAAGTCTCAATATAGTAAAAGCCATATACAAAAATCCTATAGCCAATACTACACTCAATAGAGAAAAGCTGAAAATATTTCCTCTGAATATGGGAACCTGACAAGGATGTCCTTTATCGCCACTTTTATTCAACACTGTGCTAGACATCCTAGCCTATTAATACCCTAAGACAACAGCGAGAAATAAGGGAGTGCACGTGGCTAAACTAGAAGTGAAACTGTTGCTATTTATAGATAATGTGATTTTATATATTGAGAATCACAAGAGTCCACAATAGGATATTGAAAACAACAGAGCAGTTTAGTGGTATAGCAGGATACAAGATTAACAAGCAGAAATCAATGGGATTCCTATATTCCAGTGGGGGCAACACCAAGAAAGATTTCAGGGCAACAATATCATTCACAGTAGCCGCACAGAAGCTGGTTACCTAGCAATAAATCTAATAAAAAAATAAAAGATCTGTATGAAGAAAACTACAGATTACTCCAAAGGACTAAAGGGGATCTACAAAAATGGAAGGATACCCATATTCATGGATTGGAAGACTCAATATTGTGAAAATATCAGTATTACCTAAAGCAATCTACAGATTCAGTGCAATCCCGATCCAAATCCCAGCATCATTCTTCAAAGAAATGGAAAAAAATTATTACCAACTTCATTTGGAGAGGAAAACAGCCCAGGATAAGCTAAGAAGTCCAAAAAAAAAAAAAAAAGAAATTAGGTGGTCTTGAATTCCCTGACCTCAAAACCAGTACCAGCTGTCAAAGCAGTCTGGTACTGGTATAATGACAGAAACACCCACCAAAGATCAGGACAGAAAACACAGAAGTAAAAACATTTGCATACAGGCAACTGATTTTTGACAATGGTCCAAAAGGCTTTAATTGGGAAGCTGATACCCTCTTGAATAAACAGTGCTGAAACATTGGCTATGCACCTGCAGAGAATGAAACAAGGCCCATATCTCACCACATGCACAAGGATAAGCTCAAGGTTGATAAAAGACCTGAATGTAAATCCCAAAGCTATCAGGGTCATTCAGGAGACAATTGGGGGCAATTGTAAAGTGCCCTAGGGCAGGGAATATATGGGCTATCAGAGATAACAAACCAATCACAATCCATGGAAGACAAAATAGATGAGTGGGACCTATTAACAATTAAACACTTATGTACATCAAAAGACTTCCTTAAGAGAAGGGGGAAGGGAGACTCCAGATAGGGCAAGATATGACAAAATAACAATCTATAAATTATCAAGGGCTCATGAGGGAGGGGAGAGCGGGGAGGGAGGGGGAAAAGAGGACCTGATGCAAAGGGCTTAAGTGGAGAGCAAATGCTTTGAGAATGATTGGGGCAGGGAATGTATGGATGTGCTTTATACAATTGATGTATGTATATGTATGGATTGTGATAAGAGTTCTATGAGCCCCTAATAAAATGTAAAAAAAAAAAAAACTTCCTTAAAAGAGTAAAGAGAGAGCCCACATACTGGGAAAAGATATTTAGTAATGACGCAACAAACAAATGACTAATTACTAAAATCTACAGTATGTAAAAATCTACAACAATAAAAAAACAACAACTAATGATCCCCTGAGAAGGTGAGCAAGAACCAAGGATGACATTCAAAAGGCTAATAAACACCTGAGGAATGCTCTCGGGTCACTAGCCATCAGATCCCCCAATAAAGTAAGTAAAAACAAACAAACAAATAAAACAAAGCCAAAACAATCATAAGATACCACCTAACACCCAAAACTACTGACCAATTAAAAAAAAAAAGAACAAAAAGACTGAGAACAACAAATGCTGGAGAGGGTGTGGTGAGATTGGAACTCTGATCCACTGCTGGTGGGCTTGTAGATAAGTACAGCCACTGTCAAGGTGATATGATGACACCTAACACAGATGATTAACAGACAACACATAGCAATAGCAAATACATTCTAGTAATATGTCATTGTGGTAAGGTGTAGACAATGTAACTCATCATAAAAGTGTCTGAATTGTTTCTTTGAAGTAACTTACCATATTCATACCTGCTATTACTTCTGCATCATAATTATGTGATATGATAAACCATAATGAATAAAAACCAATTGTGAAAAAACCAAACAAGTGAAAAATGATATGATCCAGCAATACCATTACTGGGCATATACCCAACGCAAACAAGAAGCAGATTACAACAGACGTTTGGGCCCCCGTTTCCATGGCAGCATAGTTCACTATAGCAAGAATCTGGAAACAGCTAAATTCCTACCAGTAGATGATTGGATAAAGAAACACGGGTATATACAAACAATGGAACCATACACATCCCAAAAAAACAGCTGTGAATCCATGACACACCTTCAGATGTGGAAGGAGCTGGAAGTCAGTCTGCTGAGTGAAATTAGTTTGCACGCATGGACGAGCCCTTTATGAGACCGCGGCTGGAGGAAAAAGCATCAAAGTTCACACTTGTGGGACTCTCATCTATTGGCTGAGGGCCATACAGTCTGGTAGAGAGGCTGACCGGTGCCAACGAACCGTACACCCTCTGTTCTAGATTTCCTAAGGTCACCAGGCTTGAGGGTGCCTCACCTCAGCTGGGATCAACGGGTCAAGAGGGTAGAGGTGTCTAATAAGAGGCTGACATGTTCATCTTTGATGAGGTCCCCCTCCCCCCCAGGGCCGGGTAGACAGCCCTATCAGAGAGAGCAGACATACACATGGGAAAACAACGTAAGGGAACAAACAACGCAAGGGAAAGGGAGCAAACATAACCCGGGAACACAAGCCATACCTGTCGGTAGGGAAAGCGAGAGGCCTGACTTCCCGGTGTGGGAAAGATGAGTGGAAATGCTTTGGGGGACAGTCGGCAGGGTGGGGGGGGGGGAGGGGGGAAGTGCCTTTGCCAGTATGCACTGGATGGACCACATTGACCAGGGTTCTGAATGCATCTCGGGACCCTGGCCAAGGCCTGAGGTGCACGGGACACTGAATCCTGGATCTTTCAAGTAGATAAAACCATGATAAATGAAGAAAAGATGGAAGTGGTCAAGGATTTCATCTTCCTTAGATCAATGTTCATGGAACTGCTGTCAAGAAGTGAAGAGACATACTGCACAGGACAAACTTGCGGCAGAAACCTCTTCAAATGGGGATGAGTAAGAACATCACTTTGAAAATCAAGGGCACCTGACTCCAGTCCTGGTATTTCCAGTGGCCTCATAGGCAGGGGAAGTTCGGCGCTGAGTAAGGAAAGCCAAAGCACGGGGGCACTTGAGAGAGGCTGTGGAAGGTAGCCCGCAGTACCAGAAAAAGGAGGAGGGATCGCTTAGAAGAAGTGCATTGAAAATGTTACAAAGAAGTGAGGTTGGCAAGACATTTCTAATGGACTTTGATCTTGCTATCAAGAGCTAAGTCCTGGAAGAGGTCACCGTATGCATGGTAGAAAGGCAAAACCAAACAGACGGAAAGACCCTTGCCAACCAGGATGCAGACTGCCTGCAACCATGGGCTCCAACCTCCGAATGGTGGCTGGGCGACGTCCAGGCTGGGGGTAAGTACAATAGACTCTATTCCATGGCGCCTAACACGGACAATAACAGTAATAACCGCCTACCTGATGCTTTACAAATAGCACCCAAAACAGAAACTGCTGCCATCAACATGCTTCACCGGGGAAAAGGTTAAAATCTATCTACAGTAGAACCCGGTACTCGACTGCATCAGTGAGCGACATAATTGGATTTTGATGCGAAATGTAGAGAGCATTTTGCATCAGAGCTCAAACAAAACATCAGAACCTGACCCGACGCACGTGATTTTTGTAAAGGAAGCAGTTCGTGGTTCGGTCACGTGCGTTAGCTGGCATTGTCTGTCTAGGCCTTGTTTAAACCTTTTGCGGCTGCGTTCCAAGCGTTTTTGCTATTCTTTTCTTAGTTTTCGTGGCTTTCTGTACTGTTTTTAGATAATAAAAAAAACATGGGTTCAAAAAAAAGAGTATTTTGAAAAGAATTATCATGATAAGGAACTGGTTAACCTTGTTATTGATATTGTTGATGATAATTTAGTAAACCCTTTTAGAAAACAGATAAGGAAATGCCAACCACAGACCATATTAAACAGAATATGTTTTTCTTTTTTTAAGAAAGCCAGCCAGGTCCTAGTAAAAACAAAGGCAAAGAAGGGAAAACACCTCAAAAGCAGCTCCCAGTTGATTTGCCCAAACAGTGACTCTCTCTCCACATCCGTGTCCACAGATCCAGATCCTCATCAATCTCAAGGTGTGGGTCAGACTGTAGTTGTTAGAAACTTTTAAATGTTGTGTTTCTTGTTTAAATTATATAATTTAACTCTGAACGCATTCACTTTGAAATTTCTGTGTAATGTTTGATAAAAAAAGGTAAGGTTAAGGTAAACACTTGGTGGTCAAGAACAGATTAATCCATGCTCAGTTGTCTCTTGTGGGAAAAACTGAATCAGAGCTCAACTGCATCGCATCTTGATGCTCCTCCTATAACTGATTAGCGTCGAGGTCCGGGGTTCTACTGTTCAGAGATAGGTACGACTGGGAAGAAAGGAGTTATTTTCCTATTTTTAATCCAAGGCCTTGGGTTTCACCAAAATAATATCAACACCCTTCAAATCATTGAAGGTTGTCAGTTGCCAGGAACTATCCTGTTTGTCTTTTTAACTTTGTTACAAATGCTTGATGGTTCATCTGCTTGAATTAGTCTGTGTAAACTAACTCCAATAAATGTAAATATGTGCCTCTATAAATATTTTGCCCATTAAAAGTCACTGATAAAAAGATAGTTTTGAAAGTAAAATATCCACTAATATCCTATAGTTGAATATGTAATATCTACTGTTATATATGGAACCCTGGTGGCATAGAGGTTTTGTGTTTGGCTGTTAACTGCATAGTTAACAGTTCAAAACCACTAATTACTGCTCAGGGTCAAAATGAGGCTTTCTGCTCCAATAAAGTGTTACAGCTTCAGAAGCCACATGAGCAGTTCCACCCTGTCCTACACAGTTGCTGTGAGTCTGAACCAACTCAATGGGAGTGAGCCTATATAGAGATTTGATTGTATACGTAGAATAGATTATCTTCTAAGTGAGATAAATTCAAGGCTTGATTTGCAATCATTGGCTTTCAGAGTACAAGGTTGGCAGTTCAAACCCAGCAGCCATTCCCCAGGAGACAAATGAGGTTACCTGCTCCTGTAAAAATTCATAGCCTGGGAAACTCAATAGAGGGTGCCCCTGTTGCAATTAACTTAATAACATGGATTTATTTTTTCTGGGCAGAATATCAAATGATACAGGAAGCATAAAAAGAAGATAGAAGGTACACAGACTCAACATAAGAGAAATAATGGTTTGGTTTCAATCATTTAGAGGTAGAGTATGACCAAGAACTGATTGTACTGAAGGCAGAAGCACTGAAGACACGGGTGAAACCCAGGCTCCTGGGAGCTGAAAAGACACCGATCAAAATATGTTTGCAAATCACCTAACTCTGGAAGTCCTTACTGCATATACTCGTGTAGAAGCCGAGCTTCTCAGCACATTTTTAATGCCATTTTTGTGGTAAAATTAGGTACCTTGCTGGATATTCAGGTCAGCTTATACTTGAGTATATACGGTTCCAGTCTGTGCCAAGAATCTGGTAGTGAGCTAACTAGCCAAAGTACAGGAAGAAATATGTATCTGCCATAAGAGTAAACAATTCTAAAGAATGTAAAATTGAATGTAGAATGTAGAAATTAACAAAAAATATAATTAATATCACTTTCAAGAAAATGGTTGCCAAAGATCATTTGAAAATAGAGGTTTACATTGACAGGGGGCTACCAGAAATTCAAGCCAGCTTCAGAAGACGATGGGGAACCAGGCCTATTGTTGCTGATATTATATGGATCTTGGGCTGGAAACAGAAGACCAGAAAGATGTTTACATGTAGCAAAGATGGCTAGGTGGATCATAGAAAACTACAGATGACATTGTGAAGAAGGAGCCTGAAAACATTTATTGGTGCTCATGCAGAACCAGTACAAGGACCAAAAGGCAGCATTCATAAAGAACAAGGGAGTATGGGTTGATTTCAACAGGAGCGGCATATGTTGGGTGCGCAACCTTTTACTGGATTTATTCAATCTGTATGTTGCGCAAATAATCTGAGAAGATGGACTAGATGGAAGAAAATTTCAGCATCAGGATTAGAGAAAGGCAGATTAACCACCCACGGTATGCACACAGTCTAGCTTCAGGAAGTGATGGGGACTTGAGTCACTTGCTAATGAATATTAACCACTGCGACCTTCAGTAGTACAGACTGCAACTGAATGCAAAAGAAACAAGAACCCTTACAGTAGTACCAATAAACCACATCACAATAAATGAAAAGACGATCAGTGTTATCAATGATCTTATTTTCCTGGGATACCAAATCAAAGCTCATAGAAAGGGAAGCCAAGAAATTAAATAATAAACCAAATGAGGCAAATCTGATTCAAAGTTTGCATTAAAATGAGAAAGAGCCAAGATGTCAGTTAGAGGACTAAGACAAACCTCCCTTAAGCCACGGTGTTTCAGTCGGCTCGTGTGCCTGTGGAAGGTGGACAATGAATAGAGAAAGCAGAAGAACAATGGCTGGATTGGGGTTATGATGATGAAAAATGTTGACGGTATCATGAAATTCCAGAAGAAAAGACTCTCTTAGATCAAGTACAGCCAGATGCTCTTTAGAATTGAGAGCGGCAAGCGAAATCTGCTACACTTTGGACCTGTTGTCAGGAGACAGAAGTGTCTGGAAAAGGACACGATGCTGGTAAAGGGGAGGGACAGTTGTAAAGGATGGATTGACCTGTGGCTGCAAGAGGGAGCTCAAACAGAACAGCTGGGAGGCTGGCGCAGGGCTCCTGAGTCTTTCATTCTGTTGTTCCGGAGTTGCTGTGACTAGGAAGGGACTCAATAGAAGCTAACAACAACCAGTGACTTGAACAAATATAAATAAGCCTTCAAGAAGGCATCTATATCCATGCAAAATTCTCGGCCTGTGGCGCTCTGGATTGTGAACAGTTACCCCCAGCCACACATATTGCCCTGGACTCGGTCTATTCACCGCAACACAAGCTTAAATACAATGGTAGCCTGGTCCTCCGAGGAAGGCATCCCCTCTATAAGTCGTCTCCTACCAGTTGCGATTTTGACAAGAGAACTGTAAGAACTGCCTACATCCTCAGCCTGCCCAGGACAGACTGCTGTAGCCGATCACGAGAAGCAAGAAAGTATTTCTATTCCTTGTGATGCAGATTGTTTCCCGTACAACGAGAATTTTAAAGCCATGCCACACTCAGCTCCCAGGATATCCACTGAAGATGTGTCTGGGAAAAGTTTCTTTTACCACCAAAATTCTTCAAAATTTTATTCACAAATCAATAAATGATGAGCCGGACAAGTCAGAAATTTTATGAGTCTTCTGATATATTTTTCCTCCCACAAGTTTGACAATTTTTTCCCTTTCTTTTGTGCCCTCCTCCTTATTTCTGCACACTTGTGTAAGCTCATGAAATGTAAGCATTTATGATTCAATCTTGGGACCAGGTTAGAATTCCCTTTAGGACCTATCATTTCTGCTCCTTGAATTTCCTTGACAAGCTTCCCTCCTATACATTTCCAATCTAATCGGCCCACCCCAAGGCTGTAAACTGTCAGCTTTGCGGCACATCTCACCGGGCCATCTGGGGAGCGGGACTTAAAATATCCACCAGTCAACTCAAACTTCCCTTCAGAGCAGAATCCCCGTCTTCAGATGATTTAAGTGTTTCCCTCCAGGTAATGACGACTTGGTCTCTTGACAGGCTATAAAAACGATCAATTTCCCATCATCTAATGATGAAGAAAATCCTTTCTAATCATAAGGAATGTGCTCCTTTTCTGTCTGGGTTGTTGGAGCCCTGTTCTAACAGGAAATAGAGACTAGAAATATCAATATTTTAAAAGTTACATACTATCACCACTCCGTTAATTGTGGCTTAATTAACTTCTAGACCACATGTCTACATTGCGCACTTGGGCATTTTAACGTCTCCAGAGTAGCATGCACTCTTCTATATTTAATGTAACCTTTTCTTTCCAACCCAAAAATGTAAACATCCCTATTACATAGAGTTTTACACCCCGATAGGCTCGCCAACTGTCTCAGGAGGCCAGCACGTGATCAGCACCCGCTATGAGGAGCTACTGGGAGCATTTATTAACCACCACAGTCTTTGTCACGATTCCATAAAGCGTGTGTTCACCAAGGAAGTAGTGTTTACACACTGTACTTTATATTCAGAAGCCAAGTTCCTGCCCCAACATTAGAAAGTGAACCTTTAGGAAGCCTAAGAAGCTCAGGGGGATAATGTACTTGTTTCTGTAAGATTCTTGAAAACTTCCAATTAATTCGTGCACATTCACCACTGTGTTAGCTAAACACAGGTTCAGGGAAATAGTGGGGGGCGGGAAATGACTTTTATGGGTTCTTTTTTTTCCAGGTTTCAAAAAGAATAATATACAACACTTTGCTTATGAAATATTGATCATGTAGTAATTTTTATACCTTGAGTATTCCTTTTCAGATGTCTTCATAAAATTAATTTTATTCCACATTATACAAAATTGCATGCATGTCAGTCTTGCAGGCATTCAATAATTCCAGGGAAGGCGCTGTGTCCTCGTGCCCCCATTGCCCCCATCCCCAGCGCCTACTCAGTAAGGCTGCGCTCCCTTAGGGTATTAATTAGGGGAGAGAGAAAGAACCAGTACCTATGGACATCGCCACTACTCTGAGCTCTTGCAAACTGGATACTCAGCTGGGCTACAGAGTTTATTTCTTCACTGGTATACTTCGGTGTTAAGAGAGAGCTTCTCATTTATTCTTTTAGTGATGCTTATTAAGCAAGGTAGTATGCCTATTATCCTGTAGAATATAAATGAAGATGTCACAAGTCTCTGTCCTCATGGTTCTCAGGAGCCTATGTCAAAAAAAGAGAAGCTGCAAAACAGTATGAGATAATGAGATGCAGTCAGTTAAGACAGCCCTTCTAGCCACAATTTCTTATGTGGTGTATTAGAATTCTAGACTCTATTCCTGTGACTGTAACCCTACTTTAGAAGGACTTCTATGCTAATCTAATGGACAGGATTGAGCTAGAGTTAAGTCCGAAATTTAGTAGAGGGTATGAACCAAATCAAGCCCTTCGTTTCCTGGGGTTACACTCTGCTAAAAGACACAAAAACAAAAGCCCACCCTATCCATCACGGCTGTTCCTCTGGACATAAGAGCCATCTCTGTACAGAGAGAATCCCAGGACCAATGGATGAGAGCATCAGAGATCTCTGCCTGAACAGGTGGGGCCTGAACCAGAGGCACCGGAGGGCGTGGCATGGAAATATGGACTAGACAGAAAGACCCAGTCCATGATCTGAGGCCAAGGCAAGGGATCACGAGTCTGAACAGAGGAGCGGCATCAGGACTATGAAGCTGTGAGGCAGAGCTGTGCTTCTGGGCCATGGAAGCAGAAGCCAAAGACCAGGGAGAGACTTGGTTGTTTGTTGAGAGCTGTTGCTCTGGATGATGACTGTATCCTTACAGATATCCTGATTTGTGCTAACCTATTAACTTCCCATTAGCCTATTGACACCATGGATACAATGGGCTAAAGCATAGGAGAGCTCAGGGTGGGCAGTGTTTGGCTCTGTTCTATACAGGAGTGCTATGGGTCAGAACTGACTCAACAGCCCCTGACAACAAAAACTACCCTAATCCCAACCACCAACAACAACACACCTCATTGCCATCCAGTCAATTCTGACTCATAGTGTGATCTTCTGGACAAGGCAGAACTTCTGAAACTCTAATGCTTTAAAGGAGGACAAAGCCTTATCTTACTCCCAAGGAGTGGCTGGTGATTCCAAACTTCTGACCCAGAAGTGAGTAGCCCAGTGCAAAAACACGATTCTAGTAATCTGGGATGGCTCCTGGGACTTCCCTAATGAATTCCCATAGTTCTGTCTGGAGTTCTGTGTAATCATTTCAATAAATCCTCACACCTCGCCTAGAAGTGGAGTACCCTGAGAGGTACAGTAGTGTCAGAATAAGGTAAAGGATGGGGAGGGAAGGAGGTAGTAGCATGTCTGAACCAGGCCTCATGGCAAAGGGAAGCCAGGGAGGCCAGACACAGTAACCTCCCCACCGTTTTACATAGAGGAATGAAAAAATAAAATATTCACAATGGGGAAAGATTGTTATTTCTGGTTAATGAAGGATTAAAAGGTTTTAAGTAGTAGTAATTGTATTGGACGTTTCAGGATGGGGGGAATTCTATGAACACAAATAAAGTATAAATAAACACACAATGGCATGAAGATGGCAGAAGTGGCCTTTGTAGTATCATACATATGTGGAAGAATAAAGCACACGCACTCAGCATGATTAGTGTGATGAGGCTACTCCAGAAAGTAAACTAACCCAAGCAAAATGGCTTCAATGAAAATAAAAAGAAGAGGTACGTTTAAGGGAAAAAAAAAACCAAGATATTTTTGAATTTTAAAATCTGAGTGATTGGAAGGTGACATTAGGAAATATAAAGAATGGAAAAAGCAGTGCTATTCAGGTGCCTACAGCGCAGTTTGAAACACATGCGGCTTGAAGAACGGGTAAGGAACTTTCGAAACAGAAGAAAATGTGAACATGAGAATGAGATTGACTGAAGATACAAATTGGGTTTTGAAGTGGCTAAGACTAGCAACAAAAAAAGTGCTGGAGTCCAAATACAGACAAAGAAACGAGAGTCTTATAGCCAATCCACAGCTTCTGCATTACTAGCACTTGAGGACCAATGATAGCCTCTCAAGAGATGAATGAACTATACTCATGACTCAAGGGAATCAATAAAGAAATGGAATGAAGTGCAAAGAATGGCATATTGTGTTAAAAACAGAAGTGGCATCATAAAAGATATCATATAAGAATAAATATTTGGAATTTCAATGATCACAGCGGATCACTTTTGTGAGAGATCCTTGTATAAGCTCATGAATATGAAAAACAAATTGAAACTAAAATGAGAAAAGTGAAGGAAGGAAAAAGAGCCAGAAATACATTCAAGTAAATTATATTTCTTTCTTTTAAAATTATGGGAGAAAATCTTGTGAAAAGAACTGATTGTGATAAAGACTGAAAATGCGGCATGGCAAAAGCCAAGTGTTGGAACCAGTCTCCAGAAAAGCCAAGTAAGAACAAGATCAAGGTTAGTCTTAGAAAAGATAGCACAAAGGCATAATAAAAAGGAAGTAAAATATATGGGGGACTTTGATATGTAAATTCATAACTTATGATAATATACTACACAGGCTAAACTGTTTGCTCAATCAAGATAGACTCTTCATTTGCCCAGGTCACCACCATGGAATCACTGTCATAAACAGTCCCAGATGCAAAAGATTCGCAATAAATTACCAGTTGGCTAACTGATTGAAAGTCTCTCACTTCTTAACAATGTAGACTATGTGGACACAGGTTTAAGAAAATTAAAGAGTAACAATAAGTTTGAACTAACTCCAGTGAGAAGTTAATAGAGATTCAAAAGAAGTACAAAAGTCATATAAGTTAAAAAGTCATAAATCCTAGTTGACATTATTAATAATATATTCAGTATTTATTAAGCACTTATTATATCACCAGTGCGATATTATGATATAATATTATAAGTACTATAAACTTTATTTTCTGGATCAGAACATTAAAGTTTAGAAAGTTGTATTACTTACCCAAATTGATGCACAGTAAGTAATGGAGCTAGGATTAGAAGGCCTCAGTTATATGCATCTCCAAAATTGGTAATCTTGAGCACTTCAGAGCAATTTATCCTCACAAATCAAAATAGCTACAGGATTCTCTCCAGAAACACTGTTTGGAATCAGTAAGGTTTTGATAGAGGATTGTGAAGGGGAATCTAATTCAATGGGATCAGAATTGATGTAATTGAACAAGATGCCTAAGATCTGTAATGGAAGGGAATCTATTAATAAAATAGATGAAAAAATAAAATAGATGAAAAGAAAAGTATTGGGCTAACAAAAGTGAAAATTTTGACTGATCAGATGCTATATGTGCATGTAGAGCTGATGAAATCATTCCTCTTTGACGTCCCACTGCCATCCCTATCATATTTAAGCCAGCTAAACTTTCCACTAGGTCCCACCAGTCAATGGCTGAGCACAATCAGGGAACTAAACACATTTCTAACTCACTGCCATTGAGTCAATTCTGACTCATCGAACAGTAGCCCTGTAGGACAGAGGAGAACTGCTCATCTTTCTCCCTAGAGCAGCTGGTGGTTTCAAACTACTGACTTTGCAACGATCAGCCCCACATGCAACCACTGTACAACCAGGGCTCCATAATGCAACTAACGCAAGTTAATTCCAGGGGTTCGTTCGAGTGACTCGTCCAACCCTCGCTTAAGGACTCCTCAGTGGCTTCTTCGAATGTGTTTGCAATTGGAGCACAATCTGAAAGCCTTATGAACTGATACTCCTTCCAACCATCTCCTTGCCCAGGCGACCAACCTACCATATAATGTGAACACAAAGTTCTCCCTGCCTTTCCCTGCTTCTTTACAATCATAGATCTACTTCTTGGTAGATCTGAAGTAACCTAGAAAAGCAATTTTAAATGCTGAGTTTAAGCAAGTGTAGACTGTTGGATGGCAGGTAACTGTAGTAAGTTAGTAATGAATATGTTCTAGAACAGGGAAACCACATGCAAAGCCCAGCTTTATTCTTCTACTCTTCTCAGCCAGTCTGTTAATGGGTAAACATTGCATCCTACAAAGGTGTTTGCCTATGGCCTGAACCTCCTTTTAATGAGGTTGGGGAAAACATGAATCATTAGTTCAGTTAGTCTGTGGGACAGACTGAGGCAAAGGTGTCAGGTAATTTCTTCACATTTTCAGAAGTATAGTCTAATAAACACAGTACTTCCTTAAACGCTCCTCCAGACCAGCTTTCTTCCACTTGGGTGAGTCCTTCAATTAGACACAGAGACTTATGAGTTGAGATTTCTTATCATTTAAGTTGCTGAACAATCAGGCTATTGACTCTAAAAGCAAAGTAGATTTTAAAATGCAAATTTCTGAAAGATGTCATGGCACTAAACCTAGATACGTGTGAAGATAAGTTGAAGTTCAAGTGTAGTTTTTCTATTTAAGAATGACTTTTGTTCTGGAATAAAGCATATCTTAAATAATTCTCCCTTTTAGACATGTTTTCTTTTTAAAGAATAGAATAGATTTATTTGGTTTTATATTTCTCTAAGGTTAAAAAAAGGAATAATAGAAAGAAATACCTAATCCTGAATATATCCCACTCACAAATTTGTTACCATAAAGGAAGGATGAGAGACAAAGTAGATGAAGAAGAAAAAATGGAAAGGAATTAATTTGGCATAAGAAAACAGAATGCATGCCCCAGGGTCCCAGTCTTTAGCCTTGGGGTGATCTCTGGATTATAAATTCCAGAAGTCATGCCTCGATCTCCACACAGCTTTTATTCCAAGTGTCTCAGTGAAAATCCCACAAGAAGCTCTCCTCCTTCATGGATCTATCTTAACATTATTATGTGAAGTTTCATACTACAGTCACCTTTATAAATATATAGAAAATGTATATAATGTATTTTGTCATTGATAGATACCATTTAGTTGACCCCTGGCTCATAGAAATTTCACGTTTAGGTTTTTTTTTTCCCCCTGTTAATCTTTACAATGCTGTATTGCCAGATCTTTCTTCCTGTGTTCATTGAGTGGGATCAAAGCCCCAACCTTTAAGTTAGCAGCTGATTACAAATGGTTTGTACCAGTCTCACTCACTGATTCTTAATGGCTCTCCAGGACAGAGGAGAACTGCTTCTGTGGGGTTCAATACTGTAACTGTTTATGGGATAAGAGGCCTCATCTTTCCCCCGTGCAGCAGCTGGGAGTTTCAAGCTGCTGACCTTGTGGTATGCACTTCAACATGTAACTACTATGTCAGCAGAGCTCTTTTATCATGTATATTCATTCACTCACTGCCATTGAGTGGATTCCCACTCAGTGACCCTATAGGACAGGTTAGAAATGCCTGTGAGCTTCTGAGACCTTAACTCTTTCTAAGATTAGAGAAGCTGGTGGTTTTGAACTGCTGACCTTTTAGATCACAGCCCAACTCATAACCACTATTCCCACAGGGTTACTGATAATTTACATTATAAAATTTTAATATAAACATCTGGGATATTGCCCTCTTATCCAAGAGAGCATCAGAAATTCATGGTAAAATAGAATTAAAAGCTATAGTTGCCCATGGAATTGTTGAATCTTCCTTATATATAAATATAAACTCTCTCTCTCTATATATATATACATACATACATATTCCTCCATGTATCTTCTAACTCATCAATGTAAACAATATGTAAACAATATGCAATACAATATAATCTCCGCATTATGTATTTAAAAGTAATCCAAGTATAAGGAAGATAAAAGAAGAATTGATACACCATATAATTAGGTAAAATCAGGTGCCATGGCTATTATTTGGGTTGGCTTATACTTGAGTAAATACAGTATTTGAATTACAGTGCTGGTGAACAGTACTGAAAATACCACTTATTGCCAAAAGAATAGAAAACTCTGTCTTGGACAAAGCGTGGTCAGAATGCTACTTAGAAGCGATGATGGAAAGATTGGCTCATATACTTTAGGTGTGTTATCAGGAGATGTGAGTCCCTGGAAATGAACATCAGGATTGGTAAAGCAGAAGGTCAGTGTACAAGAGGGGGACCTGCAACCAGCTTGATTGATACAGTGGCTATAACAATGGGCTCGACACAGTAACAATTGTGAAGATGGTGCAGAAATGGATAGTGTTTTGTTCTGTTGTACTTAGGGAAAGAGCATTCCAGACAAATAGTAGAATATCGATGCATTTGGAAAGTTAGAATTTAGAAGAGAGATAGGAGCTAACAGCCAGAAGGAGCAAGTATAAATGGAAAAGATTCACACAAACACACAAAGTAGGAAGAGCAAGTCTGGGACATTTCAAGATTTACTGAGTAAAGTCAGGGAATTAAAACACAAACACTTGTTATCAAGTCGATTTTTACTCAGAGTGACCCTGTAGGATGGAGCATAACTGCCCCGTGGTTTTCTATCTCTAAATGTGTGTGAGAGTAGAAACTGCAGCTTTCTCAAAGGAAGTAGCTGCTGGTCTCCAATGGCTGTCCTTGTGGTTTGTGGACTAGTGTGTAGCCCACTGCACCACCAGGGCTCCCTGGGAGAAGCCACCAAAAGAAATGAAGGAGAAATGGACAGTGAAATTGTTAACAACAACAGTTGAAATCAAGTTTGTTTCAAGAGGAGATGGATCCTGACTCTAGAATGTACTGGGAAAGAAAGTCAACCAAGGTGAACTGAAGCTATATTTTGATATAACAAGAGCGATATGACCAAACAGTAAGACTGAAGACAGAACCAGAGTATTGATTTTTGTCATGAAACTTCTAAATTTTTTATTAGGATTATATTAGCTCCATAGATAGATTTTTGGGGAAAATTGACATCTATATACATTAAAAATAATTTTCAAGTAAAAAATGTTTTTGGCTTCCCTTACAAATTTTTTCTTTTAAAAATTTTTTATCTAGCTATAATTAACACACTCTATATTTCAATAGTTCGATCATATTAGTAAAGCCTTAATATTAAGAAGTCTTAAAGGGATGGGCTTTCAGACATACAGAGGTTTCCCTCGTTAACCTATTTGGCTGCTAACTTCAAGGTCACAAGTTCAAATCTACCATATGCTTTGCAGAATAAAGATGAGGCTGTAACCTCCAGGAAAGATTTACAGTCTCAGAAATCCCAGGGAGGAAATTTACTTTGTACTATACAGTTGCTGGTCTGAAGCAACTCAATGGCAGTTGATTTAGTATTTTGGTTAAGAGAATGGTAAAAGAATTGGAATTTTTAATAATGATGCAAAGATATAAAAGAGTTGAGATTAAAGGAGTCAAGGGAATATTAATATTTAAATATTAATGCATGTTTGTAAGACTTAATGTGTCAAGCAGGAAATCTGATGATTTAATAGAGTATGGCTTTGCATGAGAAATATCCTTGAATGTACAAGAAAGAAAGTTACAGCATCCACTGGAGTGTTTGGCCTAGATAGAAGAAGATATTCTTCATTTTCATAAAAAAAGAAAAGAAAGCAGAGTTTATGGAATGTGCAGGTGGAATTATAGGTTTGATATGAAAGAATTTCGACATATTTGTTGTTTATATAATTTAGTGAAATAAGAAGAATATCAATAATTCAGAGAGACTTGTAAGATGCGATACTTTAAAGAACAGAAAAAATAGGTCTTGAGAAAATGTAAATTGACTTGGAATATGTGTATATATACCTTATAATCCAGCAATTCCATCATGAGAAAAATGCAAGTAAAAGGACACATATAAAAAGATATAATTGCAATACTGTTTCTAATTTCCAGTTTCTAATTTCAGTACCTCATAAAAGATGAAAGTTTCAAACAAATTTAGACCAATATTATAAACTAGTAAACATGAATGACAGAAAATATGGATGAGATAAATTTGCAGTCTCCTCACTGGTTAAGGAAGGAGCTCTGGTGGAGCATTGGGTAAGCATTGAGATGCTAACTAAAAGGTGGTGATTCAAATCCACCAGTCACTATACTCAACAAAGATGAGGCTATCCTCTCTCATAAAGATTTATAGCCCTTGGTACAGATAAGACTGGAAGCACAGGGAATCCAGGACAGTAAAACCCCCCAGGACAGATGATGAGAGTAGCCATACCAGTGGGGTAAGAGGGAAGGTCGGGGAGAAAGGGGGAACCGTTCACACGATCTAAATAAAACCCCTCCCTGGGGGACGGAAAACAGAAAAGTGGGTGAAGGAAGACATCAGACAGTGTAAGACATGAAAAAAAATTATAAATTAGCAAAGGTTCTTGAGGGAGGGAAGGCGGGAGAGGGAGAGAAAAAAAAATAAGGACAAGGGTTCAAGTAGAAAGCACATGTTTAGAGGAGGATGATGATAACAAATGTACAAATGTGCTTGACACATGGATGGATAGGTCGATGGATTGTGATGAGTTGTCCAAGACCCCAATAAAATGATATTTTAAAAAAATTATAGCCTTCAAAACCATCCATAGGATCACTATGCATTGGAATCTCTTAGATGACAGTAGGCTTAATGTTTAAGAAGCCCTAGTATTGCGATGTTTAAGCATTTGGCTGCTATACCAAAGGTCGTAAATTCAAACTCACACAGTCTCTTGGGTGAAAGATCTAGCAATCAGCTTTGTTAAGATCACAGCCAAGAAAACCCAATTGGGTGAGTGTAGGGTCCTGCAGGGTCGCTATGGGAGGGATTCTACTCTAGAGCACAAAACAACCACATTAGAAGGGTTATCTCAGGGATGGGGGTGGGATCAGGGAGAGGATTAGGTGCTTCAATTGTTTTATTTACTCAGTTCTACATTTCTTCAATTCTGTTTCATTTACTCAGTTCTATATATATTCGTTTCTGTTTTATTTCTTTCAATAAAAGTCTAAGAAGCTATAGTGGAATCTTTAAAAGCTGGAACTCAACAGACCTGCTTTGTGTTTTACAACCCAGCATGTTTTCCACTTTTGACAGAGAGCAGTCTTCCTAAGACCCGATTGCTCTGTTCGTGGGAACAGTACAGGTTTCCTTCTCTCACAGACTTCTTTTATGCACAAGTTCCAGTGTTTGCATGTTTTACTATATTTTTAACAAAAGGCTGATATTTTTTTGAGTCTAGAGCTTGAGATTATGCCTGATATTCCCTTTAGGATTAAAATATTTATTAATTAATGCTTTATTTTTAAAGTAATATGTGTCCTGCTAAACTAGAACATCTGAGATTAATTTCAGTTTAGTCTTCTATGTTTTATCTCAATTTTTTCCGGTGGAATATCCCTGTTTCATAACATACATGGAGAGCTTTCTGAGTTTTTATTTTTGTTATGGGATTTTTCTGAGTTTTTTTATTCTTTAAAATAAACGGATTTAGTAGATATAGTACAGAATCAATAAAAAGATGGGTTAAATTGCATTTGCCAGATATTTGGAGTAATCCTTTAAAACATTAAAATCTTACAATTAAAAATTTTATTTTAAAATTAATAAATGTTGTTAGTTGGCACTGAGTTGACTCTGACTCGTAACAACCTACCGAAAACAAAGTGAAACACTCCCGGGCCTGTAGTGCCCTCACAGTTCCCAGGCAGGCTCCACTGGGCCCGCCACCGTGTCCGCAAGATCCTTGAGGATCTTCCTCTCCCGCTAACCTCCCACTTTGCCAAACGTGATGTCCTTTCATAGGGCCTGGTTCCTCCTGACCACATATCTGAAGCCTGTGGACATACTTTTCCTGCCTTTGCGTCTAATGAGCATCCGGGACATATTCCCCAAGGTATAAAGGATATTAGCAAAGCATTAATTCACAAAAAAGTATTATATATGTTTATGAAAATGAATACTATATATACATATATCTAAATTTCTAAACCAAATGGAGAAATCTCAATTACAATTTTAAATAAGTGAAACTACTTTGTCTTAAAGATTCAATACACAAGTTTTCTTAAAAAGTATATATTATTTCATCCTAAATTCGTTTTATATTTCAAGTCAGACAGGATATAAAATAACCGCATAAAGATGCCGGCACCAGTTGTGTTTTGGAAGATCAGCCCACCATCGGCATCCTGGTCACTCACTGTTGGACGATTGCTCCTTGTCAGCACTAGGACTAGATGTTCACAGCTGGAATTCCATACGAAATTTAGCGTATTAAGAAAAAGCGCGGCATGAATTAATGCTAGTGAACAAGGCCTGTCGAACATGCTATATAAACAAGGCTTTTAAATGACACTTGCACAATATTGTGCTAGCAAATGTCACAAATTAACAGGATTGTTACAAATTATACACATTTGTAATGAACAGAATCATTACAAATTAGATTTTAAGTACATTTTGAATGTAAAACAATTCCCTAATTTCTCCCTTATCTCAAAGCTGGCGCAAGGTTTGTGTTTTTTTAAGATTCATTACTGGATTTAGTTGAAAAGTAATAACTTATATGGCTTATTTTTCAAAAAACAGAATATTGTGAATATCATGCAATTTTAGTGTCAGATGGATATTTTTCCTAAAATATAGAGTACAGAACTAATCCTAAATAAAGTACCAATTTTATTGAGTTGCAATTTCTTTTGATAATTGAAATAGTTACCTTTTCACCTAGCTATCAAAATCCAAATTAACAAAATATCTGTACAATTATTTATAAACTAGTTTAAAATTCAAGATTTAGTTACACGGTTAAACTCATGCTGCCATGGTTCCTTTATAGTCATTTGTTTTCTTTTAAAATACAACTTGTATTTTATTTTACCATGTATATCAAGATGTATATAAATGACATCTGTAACACATTAGTTCCTTCTTTGGTTAAATTTGACTTATTGAAAGAAGAAAGATGATGGCTGTTTGACATGAAAAAGAATGATTGCATCTGCTTCTTCTCTGAGATTCCATTCTCATTATTTTCTGAGAGCATCTAAGAGAGCCATCCCCAGCCTGCTGATAGGTCCTTCTTCCTCTGAAAGCTCTTCCGGAAACAGATTCTACATCTTCCCTTATCTTTATCGCGAGACAACTTCTCCGTGCCTGAAATTGTCCAATTTCCACACATCAAAGTGTTAACGTTATAGGGGAAGACACTTGTATAACATTTCTAAGAAATCTTTCCCGAGTTAAGTCCAAATTAAATTATTCTCTCCTTTCTCCAATAGCACTTGTTTTAAAATGTGGTTCAGTAAATAGCACAGTCTGTCTAATTTTAAGAATTTATAAAGAACCATATCGGGTGCCCTACTAGAATATGAATCAGGTTCTGAAAACCCAGCATTTCTCTATCATGGTTGTTGTTGTTGTTAGGTGCCTGTGAGTCAGTTCCAACCCACAGCGACCTTACGCACAAAGGAAACACTCCCCAGGCCTGTGTCACCGTCACAATGATCATGTTGAGCCCAGTGCTGCGACCCCTGTCAAGCCATCTCACTTAGGCCCTTCCACTCTTTTTGCTGACCCTCTAACTTACCAAGTGAGATGTCCTTTATTAGGGATTGTCCTCCTGATAATAGTCAAAAATAGATGAGACATCATTTTGTCACCCTAACTTCTTCTACCCAGTAAGCCGGCTGGACTTCTCCCAGAACTTTCTGTGTGTTCTTTGGGCCCTCACGCAAGGTCCTTCAGACACTCTCTCCACCCCTTAATCCACATGCAGCAATTACACCGTCATCTTTCTCATTCGTGCTCCAATTTTCATATGCATGTGGGGCAACTGAACATGTCCTGTCTTGAGTCAGACGCCTCCTAATCCTCATGATGACAATTTTTGCTCTTTAACAATATGAAAAGCTTTCACGCACCCGATTTGCCCGGAAAAATATGTTGCTTACTTTCTTGACTGCCGCTTCTTAGGACTGCTGCTTTTGGACCCAAGTTGAAAATAAAAATCCTTGTAAGCTGAAATAAAAATGAAAAAACCCTAACCAGTGGCTGTTGAGTCAATTCTGACTGTGGCAACCCACACGTGCAGAACGGAACTGCTCCAGGGGGTTAAGGTTCTGGGCTTCTGAAAGGAAAACACCAGGGCGGCAGGGTAGATGGGGTAAGGTTTACCAATGACTTTCTCTCCGGACAACACCGATGCCCTTGAGGAAGGAACAAGTATGCTGTCTATGACGAAATAAATACTCGGCGCAGCTCCCTGACCGTTCGCCATCCGTGTAGTGTTCTGTTTTCTGACACCTTCTCCCAAGAAGCATCTGTGATCACTGCATGTTCTAATGGATCCTCTGTAAATAGCACTCGTTGGAGAACCCAAGGATTCTAGGTAGCTGCCACCATCTTCGGAGCTGACATCACCGCCCTGAACTTACCTTGCCTGAAAGACCTCTTGCAGAGACATTATTTTATTGAATCTTGTTCTCGGAAATGTATTCATAAATCCAAGTGTGATGGGCAGGGATTATGTGAACCTTCCCAGTTGTGATGCCTTTTCTTTCATTTGGGGGCAGGTTTAATGGTAACAACAAACAACAACAACCGGGCTATTTTTCTTTGTGAATCAATCTCTCTCTCTCTCTCTCTCTCTCTCTCTCTCTCTCTCTCTCTCTCTCTCTCTCTCTCTCTCTCTCTCTCTTTTCATTTCTGAGATACAGAATTCGTGACTGAAAAATTCTCACTTACTCACAACAATTTAAAAATGTCATCTCACTACTTTCTGTCCTCAGTGGTTTCAAGGTCACTTGTATGTAAAGTGTCACTTCTTCGTTACTGCTCTCAGTGTTACCTCATTTTTCTTTAAACTGTATCAATCAATGTATCTCAGAGTGGAGCCTTATGTATTTAACTTTCTTGAAGTTCCTTGAACTCCTTATAGGGGAAAAGCATGTCTTTATTGATTTTGGAATAGTTCTTTCATTAAATTTTTCCAAATAATCTTTCTCCTTCTCTCTGTTTTCTCCTAAGCTTTCCCAATATGCATATACCGCTATGCTTGATGATTTGCGATATGTCTTTTAGGTTCATTCATTTTATATCATCATTTTTTCCCTGCTCTTCAGAATAGATACTTCAAATGGACTGATCTTTAAGCTGGTGGGTTTTCCCCATTTGCCTGCTTAAATTTGCTATTAAAATCCTCTTGTGAATTTTTCATTTCTGTTATGCTTTGCTGCTCCAAAATTTGTTTTGTTCCTATTTATAGTTTCTTTTAATAGAATTTTTATTTATTTGTTAACACACCAAACTAATGGTTTCATTTGCTCATGTGGTCCTTTAGCTTTTGATTTATAACAGTGAATTAAAGTCTTTGGTAATTCTAATGTATAAGCTCCTTAGGAACAAATACTATTAATTTATTCTGTGTATGACTACCACAAAAGAAGTCCTGGTGACGTAATGAGTTACAGTGGCACTGGGCTGCTCACCTCAGGTCAGCAGTCTGAAACTACCAGCCATTTCACACGATGAGGCTTTCTCCTCTATAAAAACTTATAGCCTCCAGTCTGGGGTCTTAAAGGCTTGAAGGTGAACAAGCGGCCATCTAGCTCAGAAGCAAATAAGCCCACATGGAAGAAGCACACCGGCCAGTGCGATCACGAGGTGCCAAAGGGACCAGGTATAAAGCATCATGCAAAAACAAAAAAAAAGATATAAGTGTGTGTATGTATGTGTATATGTATATATGTATATATATATCATATTAAATGAAGGGGGAAGTGCAGAGTGGAGACCCAAGGCCCAAGTGCCGACCAATGGAGATCCCCTCATAGAGGGGTTTAGGAGAGGAGATGGGTTAATTAGGGTGTGAGGTAGTATCGATGAAGAACACAGCTTTCCCCCAGATCCTGGATGCTTCCTCCCCCCAACTACCATGATCCGAATTCTACCTTGCAGGGCTGGATAGGACAGAGGCTGTACACTGGTACATATGAGGGTTGGAGGTACAGGGAATCCAGGGTGGATGATACCTTCAGGACCAAGGGTGTGAGGGACGATGCTGGGAGAGTGGAGGGTGAGTGGGTTGGAAAGGGGGAACTGATTACAAGGATCCACATGTGACCTCTTCCCTGGGAGAGGGACAGCAGAGAAGGGGCAAGGGAGACCCCGAATAGGGCAAGATATGACAAAATAACGAGGTATAAATTACCAAGGGCATATGAGGGAGGGGGGAAAGGGGAGGGAGGGGGGGGGGGAAAGAGGACCTGATGCAAGGGGCTTAAGTGGAGAGCAAATGCCTTGAGAATGATTGGGGCAGGGAATGTATGGATGTGCTTTATACAATTGATGTATGTATATGTATGGATTGTGGTAAGAGTTGTATGAGTCCCTAATAATATGTAAAAGAAGAAAAGAGAAAAAAATGATTAGGGCAAAGACTGTACAGATGTGCTTTATACAATTGATGTATGTATATGTATGAACTGTGAAAAGAATTGTATAAGCCCCAATAAATTGTTAAAATAAAAAAAATTAAAAAAATAAAACTTATAGTCTCAGAACTCAAAGGGCCAAGTCTACTCTGTAGGATAGGGTCTCTATGAGTTGGAATTCACACAATGACACTAAGAGATAACTCACATTTCCTTGTCTTTTTGCATGCTTCAGAGTATTCTTGCTTAAAACACGGCATTTTGAATACTATTCATTGAAAACTAGAATTCCATGAAAATAAGGTCTATTTCTACAAAAAGAGGGATCAGAGTACCATGCAGGGAATGTGAGCTACTGAATTCAACAATAGTTGAACCAGGGAGTGTTGGAGAAGGGTGTGTCAAGGTCAAACAAAATGTCACAAAACATCCCTTTCATTTTTAAGTTGCTATTTTTTGTTAATTCCGTGTTGTCTTAATTGCTGTAAACCTTTGTTTCTCAAAGTTATGACAAAGTTGAATCTGATCGTTTGAATGTCGTGTGTTCTATTTCTGTGTAAGGCCAGGCTCCTGTGTTTTCCAACCCCAGTCTTGAATTTCTGTTTGAACTGTTTATACTGTTATCAACAGGAAATGTAGAAAGTACAGTCATCCCAACCAAAAACATGTCCGTTTCAAGCTTAGTAACCAGGACAAAAGAAGCCTTGAAATAGTTTTAAAATAGCTAGAGTCTTGCTCTCATATTTCTAAAACTTCTACCAACATTTGAAAAGCAGTAAGCAATTGTTATTATTATTCAATAGGATTTTAGAATAATTTATTTGAATATATATAAATAAATTCAGAAGTTAAAAAGTAATAATATGCATGACATTTTTGCTCAAGAATATACTGAGATTCAAGTGTGCAAACCACATTGAAATGACTAGAAATACTATGTTTTTGAATATTGAAAGGAAAATTATACACATAAATATGTTGAAGAAGCATCATAGACAATCCAAACAGGGAGGTAAGTTTGTTTGTTTGTTTTTATGTGAACATTTTCCCTTACATAACAAGAAGCCAGAAAACTGTGATAGTCTTAAACTTAAGGAAAGTGGGATATAATGAATATGTGGTTGGTGGAACTCAGAGTCTATTGAGAATTAAAGAGAAACTGCCTTGAAAGGGCAAAAAAATAACATGGCTAAAACACTGATTCTTGAAAATGAGAAAATATCCCTTAACCATGACAACATTATGAGTTGGAGATTTTCACCAAATATATACTGTTCTTCAAAAGGTAAATTGAATAAAACTATATTCTCCTTTTGCATCCAAGATCTCAACTTTAATCTGCCTGGATGTAAGAGTATGTTCACCACTAAACCTGCAAACATCAAATTGCTTTATGTAAATTCTTGCTGTACCCATTTCCAAACTAACAGATTTTCCCCCAATTCTTCATTCAACCAAACACCCAATTTCCTACCAATATAGTTGTTGTCCTGAAATCCTTTTTCATCATAACTGATACAGATTTGTTTTAGGAACAAAAGGTTGCTGTGAGGTCCCATCAAGCCGGTCGGACTAATCGGCACATTGGTACAACAGAAAGACACGTCGCCCAACCAGCATGATCATCACGATTGTTAGATTTCAACCCATTGTTACAGTCACCGTGTCAACCAGTCTCGTCGAGTCTTTTTCTTTCTTTCTTTCTTTTTTTTTTTTTTTTTGCTGTCCCTCTAGCATATCAGGAATGTTGTCCTCTTCCAGGGACTTTTCTTTCCTGATAACATGTCTAAAGCACCGAAGACGAGGTCTCACCATCCTTGCTTCTATGAGAATTCTGGCTGTACTTCTTATGAGACAGATGCGTTACTCACTTGGCAATCCATTGTACTTTCAATATTCTTCGCCAGCTCCAGAATTCAAGTGCATTCCTTATTCAAAGTCCAGCCTTCTCAGGTATATGAAGCAACTGAAAAATCATGGCTTAGGTCAGGCACAACACTTTTAAGAACTCTCATGTAACAGATGTTCCCGATGCAATCGGTTCTTTGATTTCTTGACTGCTGCTTCAATAAACATTGATTTTAGATCTAAGCAAGATAAAATTCTTAACAACTTCCATCTTTTCTCTATTTATCCTGATGTTACCTATGGGCCCAGTTGTGAGGATTTTTGTTTTCTTGACATTAAGTCAGACTCCTTTTTCTGAACAAGGCTGTAATCCTTGATCTTCATCAGTGAGCGCTTCAGTCTTCCTCACTTTCAGCAAGCAAGGTTATATCACTCACTTATCAAAGATGGTTAATAAACCTTCCACCATTCCTGATGCAACATTCTTCTTCATGTAGTCTCTCTTCTCTGATCACTTACCCAGCACACAGATTAAATAAGTACTGTGAAAGGACGTGGCCCTTTCGGGGCTTTGAACCATGAAATATTCCATTGTTCTAT